>NC_136607.1:21529932-21547432 GCF_910589615.1 Taurulus bubalis
GAAGAAGGGAGGGGAGAAGGAGGAAGAGGATGAGAAGGGGGAGGAGGAGAAGGAGGGGAGGGGAGGAGGGAGGAAGAAGAAGAGGAGGAAGAGGAGCACAACAAACTGAACCGTCAAGCCGCTCTGTGATTTCTGAATGTGTAAATAAACGACTGTTTGCACATAGCAGCTTTTTGTATTCATGTTTATATATATATATATATATATATATATATATATATATATATATATATATATATATATATATATATATGTTGATGTTGATTTAATTAAAAAAAATCAGTTATTGCAGGTTTAGAGATGCAGATGTGTTTTTGCAGAAGCTTCAGGTGTTGGTCAGCGTGTTACACACACACAGCATGTTACACACACACAGCGTGTTACACACACACACACAGCATGTTACACACACACAGCATGTTACACACACACACAGCATGTTACACACACAGCATGTTACACACACAGCATGTTGCAAACACACAGCATGTTACACACACAGCATGTTACACACACATCATGTTACACACACAGCATGTTACACACACATCATGTTACACACACACAGCATGTTACACACACATCATGTTACACACACACAGCATGTTACACACACATCATGTTACACACACACAGCATGTTACACACACATCATGTTACACACACAGCATGTTACACACAGCATGTTACACACACAGCATGTTACACACACATCATGTTACACACACACAGCATGTTACACACACATCATGTTACACACACACAGCATGTTACACACACATCATGTTACACACACAGCATGTTACACACAGCATGTTACACACACAGCATGTTACACACACATCATGTTACACACACACAGCATGTTACACACAGCATGTTACACACACAGCATGTTGCACACACAGCATGTTACACACACAGCATGTTACACACACAGCATGTTACACACAGCATGTTACACACACAGCATGTTACACACACACAGCATGTTACAAACACACACAGCATGTTTCACACACAGCATGTTACACACACAGCATGTTACACACACACAGCATGTTACAAACACACACAGCATGTTACACACACAGCATGTTACACACACACAGCATGTTGCACACCCACACACACAGCATGTTACACACACAGCATGTTACACACACACACACAGCATGTTACACACACACAGCATGTTACACACACAGCATGTTGCACACCCACACACACAGCATGTTATACACACACACACATCATATTACACACACACAGCATGTTGCACACACACACAGCATGTTGCACACCCACACACAGCATGTTGCACACACACAGCATGTTGCACACACACAGCATGTTACACACACAGCATGTTACACACACACACAGCATGTTACACACAGCATGTTACACACACAACATGTTACACACACAGCATGTTACACACACACAGCATGTTACACACACACACAGCATGTTACACACACAGCATGTTACACACACACAGCATGTTACACACACAGCATGTTACACACACAGCATGTTGCAAACACACAGCATGTTACACACACAGCATGTTACACACACATCATGTTACATACACACAGCATGTTACACACACATCATGTTACACACACAGCATGTTACACACACATCATGTTACACACACACAGCATGTTACACACAGCATGTTACACACACAGCATGTTACACACACATCATGTTACACACACACAGCATGTTACACACAGCATGTTACACACACAGCATGTTACACACACAGCATGTTGCACACACAGCATGTTACACACACACAGCATGTTACACACACAGCATGTTACACACACAGCATGTTACACACAGCATGTTACACACACAGCATGTTACACACACACAGCATGTTACAAACACACACAGCATGTTTCACACACAGCATGTTACAAACACACACAGCATGTTACACACACAGCATGTTACACACACAGCATGTTACACACACACAGCATGTTACTAACACACACAGCATGTTACACACACAGCATGTTACACACACAGCATGTTACACACACACAGCATGTTGCACACCCACACACACAGCATGTTACACACACAGCATGTTACACACACACACAGCATGTTACACACACACAGCATGTTACACACACACAGCATGTTACACACACACAGCATGTTGCACACCCACACACACAGCATGTTACACACACAGCATGTTACACACACACACAGCATGTTACACACACACAGCATGTTACACACACACAGCATGTTACACACACACAGCATGTTGCACACCCACACACAGCATGTTACACACACACAGCATGTTACACACACACAGCATGTTGCACACCCACACACACAGCATGTTACACACACAGCATGTTACACACACACACAGCATGTTACACACACACAGCATGTTACACACACACAGCATGTTGCACACCCACACACACAGCATGTTACACACACACACACACAGCATGTTGCACACACACAGCATGTTACAAACACACACACACACAGCATGTTACACACACAGCATGTTACACACAGCATGTTACACACAGCATGTTACACACACACACATCATGTTACACACACACAGCATGTTACACACACAGCATGTTACACACACACAGCATGTTGCACACACAGCATGTTACACACACACAGCATGTTGCACACACACACAGCATGTTACAAACACACACACAGCATGTTGCACACACAGCATGTTACACACACACAGCATGTTGCACACACACACAGCATGTTACAAACACACACACAGCATGTTGCACACACACAGCATGTTACACACACACACAGCATGTTGCACACACACACAGCATGTTACACACACACACACACAGCATGTTACACACACAGCATGTTACATACACACACACAGCATGTTACACACACACACAGCATGTTACACACACAGCATGTTACACACACACACACACACAGCATGTTACACACACACACACACAGCATGCTACACACACAGCATGTTACACACACAGCATGTTGCACACACACAGCATGTTGCACACACACAGCATGTTACACACACACACACACATCATGTTGCACACACACAACATGTTACACACACACACACAGCATGTTGCACACACACAGCATGTTACACACACAGCATGTTACACACACACAGCATGTTACACACACACAGCATGTTACACACACAGCATGTTGCACACACACACACACACAGCATGTTACACACACACACACACACAGCATGTTGCACACACACAGCATGTTGCACACACACACACACACAGCATGTTACACACACACACAGCATGTTGCACACACACAGCATGTTGCACACACACACACACACAGCATGTTGCACACACACACACACAGCATGTTGCACACACACAGCATGTTACACACACACACACACAGCATGTTGCACACACACACAGCATGTTACATACACACACAGCATGTTACACACACACACAGCATGTTACACACACACACACAGCATGTTACACACACACACAGCATGTTACACACACACACACAGCATGTTGCACACACACACACAGCATGTTACACACACACACACACACAGCATGTTACACACACACACACAGCATGTTACACACACACACAGCATGTTACACACACACACACAACATGTTACACACACACACACAGCATGTTACACACACACACACAGCATGTTACACACACACACACAGCATGTTACACACACACACACACACAGCATGTTACACACACACACACACAGCATGTTACACACACACACAGCATGTTCCACACACACACACAGCATGTTGCACACACACACACAGCATGTTACACACACACACACACAGCATGTTACACACACACACACAGCATGTTGCACACACACACACAGCATGTTACACACACACACACAGCATGTTGCACACACACACACAGCATGTTACACACACACACAGCATGTTACACACACACAGCATGTTACACACACACACACACAGCATGTTACACACACACACACAGCATGTTACACACACACACACACAGCATGTTACACACACACACACAGCATGTTACACACACACACAGCATGTTACACACACACACACAGCATGTTACACACACACACACAGCATGTTGCACACACACACACAGCATGTTGCACACACACACACAGCATGTTGCACACACACACACAGCATGTTGCACACACACACAGCATGTTACACACACACACACAGCATGTTGCACACACACACACAGCATGTTGCACACACACACACAGCATGTTGCACACACACACACAGCATGTTGCACACACACACACAGCATGTTGCACACACACACACAGCATGTTGCACACACACACACAGCATGTTGCACACACACACACACACACCTGACACTAAACCAGCGTGTTCCTTCATGTGCTTCAACAACAACGACGTGCAGCACTTCCTGCCACAGGAACATCGACGGCTTCTCGTAACACAACGAGGTCAGTATGTTGTGTAGTATTACTAATACTACTATCTGTGTAGAATACATCATATTTGTGTATATATATATATATATATATATATATATATATATATATATATATATTTATCTAAATACATATATATATATATTTTTCGCGATATTTTTTTATCTATATAATAATATATATATATATTATAATACTTTACACATGTGGTACTTCCACGTCTCTGGTGGAAACTACAGCGTTCCCCCCTCATGTCTGTGGTGGATACACATACACACACACACACACACACACACTCCCTCTCTCTTTCAGAACACGCGTGTAGTGATTAATTCCACGTCTGGTGGAAACTACAGCGTTCCCCGGGTGTCTGTGGTTGAGAGAAAGCTGAGGTCTGAAATGCCCCGGCTCGTATATTTCCTGAAAGACGTAATCATATTCAAAATTCTGACTAATCATCACTGTCACTATGAATCTGAGCCGAAACAGACTCGACCAAAAAAACACAAAGAAGGTCACAGGTGACCATTGATCTGTTTCTGGGGCTTTTGATACAGAGTCTGGATTTATATATATTTGTATTTATAATATGAATCTGTAAAACCAGTAAAAAAGTACAATATTTCCCTGTTGAAGTAAAGTAGAATCACAGAAAAGTGAAATACTTCAAAGTAACAGGTTGAATAAATGTTTGATCAGTTCCATGTTCACATGTTTTAACCTCAACATTTCCCTTCAGTTTGTCTTCCATATCTGTGACGACTCCATGCCTTTGATCTTTTTGGGTCAGATGAGTCGACCTGCAGCAGCGTTTGCCTCCATACGCAATATGAACTCAAGCAGAGGAAACATGTTCAGAAAACATCATTTTAGATTCTGGGTACAAAAGACGTGGGACTGAATGATGGAATATTTCCATGTATTTGTGAGATAATACGAGATACTTTTAACAACTTTGAAGCTTCTTAAAAGGAGAATTTAACACCAAAGAAACAAAGTTATACTTGGTTTTACTGAGAAGAAACTAAAGCTGTCAGATTAATGTAGTACAAAGTACTACATGTACCTCTGAGCTGTACTAGAGTAAACAGTACTATATGTACCTCTGAGATGTAGTATAAAGTACATCATATACCTCTGAGATGTAGTATAAAGTACATCATATACCTCTGAGATGTAGTATAAAGTACATCATATACCTCTGAGATGTAGTATAAAGTACATCATATACCACTGTGAGTAGCATTAAATGGCAATACTCAAGTACAATAACCTTGAATGTGTATTTAAATAAAGTACTTCAGTTCCACCGAGCAGCAGATTAGGAACAGGAACTTTATCATTTCCTCTTAAGAACAAACTAATAGTCGGGTTATTTAACTCTCACTGTCCAATGAGTTGTGTGTGTGTGTGTGTGTGTGTGTGTGTGCGCGTGTGCGTGTGTGTGTGTGTGCGTGTGCGTGCGTGTGTGTGTGCGTGTGCGTGCGTGTGTGCGTGTGCGTGTGTGCGTGTGCGTGTGTGCGTGTGTGTGTGTGCGTGTGCGTGTGTGTGTCTCTGTGTGTGTCTGTGTCTCTGTGTGTGTCTATCTCTATCTGTGTGTGTGTCTCTATCTGTGTGTGTGTCTCTATCTGTGTGTGTGTCTCTATCTGTGTGTGTGTCTCTATCTGTGTCTGTGTGTGTCTCTCTGTGTGTCTGTGTGTGTGTGTGTGTGTGTGTGTGTGTGTGTGTGTGTGTGTGTGTGTGCGTGCGCGTGTGCGTGCGTGTGTGCGTGTGAAGCCACAACCTCCTATCAGGAAGCTGAGCAGCAAAGAAAAGAGAGACGCTCAGACTGAGACGCTCAGTCAGCCGGCAGGTGGGACGCGTCTATCAACTGGAACCACTGACTATCACCATGTCTTTTGATCTGTCTCAAGTGTTAGACAGGTGAGTGGGTTCACCCTGAATTTACTTTATATTTATCTATTGTATTATATCTTTTTTAATATATACATAACTAGATTTCAAATATCAAGACTACATGAGAAAAAACATTAAAAATAAGTGATTTTTTAAAAGTAAATACTAGAAGCATGAAGTGAAACATTTTAATCAGCACATGAACCCGAGTTCAGCTGGAAGTTACTGAGAGAACTTTGTGAACGGAAACAAACGTGTTTCACTTCTCATTGAACACGTGAAGAGACACATGGAGTACTTTTTCAGGTAAAACCTTGTATCTCGAGATGTGTTGATGAAGTATGTGAGTGATAAACTGAAGGATGAAGTGTTCCTTTATGTGATGATGATGAATGTTAGTGATAAACTGAAGGATGAAGTGTTCCTTTATGTGTTGATGAATGTTAGTGATAAACTGAAGGATGAAGTGTTCCTTTATGTGTTGATGATGAATGTTATTGATAAACTGAAGGATGAAGTGTTCCTTTATGTGTTGATGATGAATGTTAGTGATAAACTGAAGGATGAAGTGTTCCTTTATGTGTTGATGAATGTTAGTGATAAACTGAAGGATGAAGTGTTCCTTTATGTGTTGATGATGAATGTTATTGATAAACTGAAGGATGAAGTGTTCCTTTATGTGATGATGATGAATGTTAGTGATGAACTGAAGGATGAAGTGTTCCTTTATGTGATGATGATGAATGTTAGTGATAAACTGAAGGATGAAGTGTTCCTTTATGTGATGATGAATGTTAGTGATAAACTGAAGGATGAAGTGTTCCTTTATGTGTTGATGATGAATGTTAGTGATAAACTGAAGGATGAAGTGTTCCTTTATGTGTAGATGATGAGTGTTAGTGATAAACTGAAGGATGAAGTGTTCCTTTATGTGATGATGATACATGTTAGTGATAAACTGAAGGATGAAGTGTTCCTTTATGTGATGATGAATGTTAGTGATAAACTGAAGGATGAAGTGTTCCTTTATGTGTTGATGATGAATGTTAGTGATAAACTGAAGGATGAAGTGTTCCTTTATGTGATGATGATACATGTTAGTGATAAACTGAAGGATGAAGTGTTCCTTTATGTGTAGATGATGAGTGTTAGTGATAAACTGAAGGATGAAGTGTTCCTTTATGTGTTGATGATGAATGTTAGTGATAAACTGAAGGATGAAGTGTTCCTTTATGTGTTGATGAATGTTAGTGATAAACTGAAGGATGAAGTGTTCCTTTATGTGTTGATGATGAATGTTATTGATAAACTGAAGGATGAAGTGTTCCTTTATGTGTAGATGATGAGTGTTAGTGATAAACTGAAGGATGAAGTGTGAGATGAACACGTGGTGATCTTATAGAATATAATGCATTGATGATTAAACCAGTATTTTTGCTGAAGTAAATCATGTGAATACTTCCTCCTGAGGTATCTGAGCCCGCTAAATGAAGCCATATCACTGATTATTAAGAACATTAATGTGTTTGTTTAATAATCACCTGTTTTGTGTTTCAGCTCACTCAACTTAGACGAGACAGGAAGTGAGTCGATCCACTTGGACATGACGGTACGACCACGCAGAATTCACTCATTAGAGAAAACTATAATTCACTTCCTCTGTGGTATTTTCACTCTCACATTCCCAGTTTCACTGTCATGTACTCTAACTTTCAGATGTCCTCATGTGATGTCAGGAGTGAGTGAGTGAGTGAGTGAGTGAGTGAGTGAGTGAGTGTGTGTGTGTGTGTGTGTGTGTGTGTGTGTGTGTGTGTGTGTGTGTGTGTGTGTGTGTGTGTGTGTGTTTCAGCTCACTAAATGTATTCAATAGGAATGAAGGCCACGTCCTTTAACACTGGACGTCTGCTGATCTCATATTTAATGAAACATGGAGCACCTTCATCTGATACGCTTCTTTTTCTTCATGAGATACTTCCTCCAAATACTGACGTTCCTGGTTCAAACACATGGCGGTCTCTGTGTCTCTGCAGGAGGAGGTGTACAGACTGGACGAGGGTCTGGACCTGGTGGTCTCCAGAGACCCCGACACGCTGCAGTCCGCCACCACGCTGCTGCTGGCCGTGACGCGCATGAAGCGGCCGCTGGCGCGCTGCGGCCGAGGGCTCAGCCACGCGGAGCTCTGCAGCGCCATCGTGGACAGCCTGGTGACCGGTGGGTTAAAGCCTGGTGACCGGTGGGTTAAAGCCTGGTGACCGGTGGGTTAAAGCCTGGTGACCGGTGGGTTAAAGCCTGGTGACTAGTGGGTCTCTTTATCTCTCCATCTCTCCATCTCTCCACCTCTCCATCTCTCCATCTCTCCACCTCTCCATCTCTCCACCTCTCCATCTCTCCATCTCTCCATCTCTCCACCTCTCCACCTCTCCACCTCTCCACCTCTCCACCTCTCCATCTCTCCACCTCTCCACCTCTCCATCTCTCCATCTCTCCATCTCTCCACCTCTCCACCTCTCCATCTCTCCATCTCTCCATCTCTCCATCTCTTCATCTCTCCATCTCTCCATCTCTCCACCTCTCCATCTCTCCATCTCTCCACCTCTCCATCTCTCCATCTCTCCATCTCTCCACCTCTCCACCTCTCCACCTCTCCACCTCTCCACCTCTCCATCTCTCCACCTCTCCACCTCTCCACCTCTCCACCTCTCCACCTCTCCATCTCTCCACCTCTCCACCTCTCCATCTCTCCATCTCTCCATCTCTCCACCTCTCCACCTCTCCATCTCTCCATCTCTCCATCTCTCCATCTCTTCATCTCTCCATCTCTCCATCTCTCCACCTCTCCATCTCTCCATCTCTTCATCTCTCCATCTCTCCATCTCTTCATCTCTCCACCTCTCCATCTCTCCATCTCTCCATTTCTCCATCTCTCCATCTCTTCATCTCTCCATCTCTCCATCTCTCCATCTCTTCATCTCTCCATCTCTCCATCTCTTCATCTCTCCACCTCTCCATCTCTTCATCTCTCCACCTCTCCACCTCTCCATCTCTCCATCTCTTCATTTCTCCATCTCTCCGTCTCCACAGAAACCGTCATCACCGCCACACAGTCGTCGTCGTTGGGCTTGAGGAGAATCTTCCAGCGCCTCGGCAGCGAGGAAGTCGGGTCTCTGTGTGACATTTCCCAGAAAGACGTCGTCCTCGCCTCCGGAGACGTGAAGCTGCGGGCCGTCACGCTGAAGGGAGGCAGCTGCGAGCGCAAAGGTACGGAGTACTACATTTCAGAAGGACATGTTGTACTTATACTACATGCATTTGATACTTGTTACAGAAACGTGTGTGTGCTTTATGATTAGACGCAGTACTGAACTACTGCTCTACCCGGTGGTGCACAAAGCGCCTCAAACTGGCTCCACGTTGATGACCCAACATCAAAACGCTCTTATATGAATGCGTTAGCCATAAAACAGAATAATATATAACACACATCTCCATGATGAGTGTGAACATTTGATAATTTGATGGAGTGTGTTTAGCGTCTTCATCCTGTCCCTCTCCCCCACAGTGAGCTTTAAGCTGGCGCGGTACCTCGGGCCCAGCGTCTCTGGAGCCGGGCTGGTGGTCGTCCTGTCCGTCACCAGCAGCCGCCACATCTCCTGCTGCATGCAGGACGGGGTGCCGGCGCTGCAGCTGGAGGTAAAGCACCGACCCGCCTGGGATCTGAGCTGATAAATAAAATATACACAGTCATGAGAGATGTCAACACTTTGATATCACATTCTGAGTTTTTAAATCTCATAGTTGTATCTTGTCTCTCTTAATTGTTATCGTGTATCTAATAATTCTAACTTTGATTTAATCATTTTGACTTTTTACCCAATATATATTTTTTCATAATTCAATTTTTTTTTCAATTTTTTTTAATCTAATATTTCTGAAATGTTCTTTAAAAAAATTACCTAGTAAATCTGTCCTTGTTTATCTCAGTATTTATACTTTTCCTTTTAAAATTCAAACTTTTCGGACTTTTGGAAATCTGATTTATCTTCTCTTTTTTTTTTTTTTACCTTTTTTCTATTAATTTAATAATTCGGACTTTTATCTCGTGAATTTTTTTTTTTTTTATTTCTTTTATCTAATTTAAACCTTTTGTGGAATCATTCTAACTTTTCTAACGATCTCATAATTTATACTAATGCAACTTTTTATCATAAGTCTGACATAGCAAATGAAGTATTTGACTTATCATGAGAATTTAAAATCATGATTAACATTTCACCTATTATCCCCCCTTTTAATAATACTTTGATTTTTATATAGCGCTTTTCTGAATACTCAAAGCCGCTTTAGGAATCACACACTGATGAGCTACCATGAAGGTTCCACATCATTATCAACATTCACACACCGTAGAACAAGAACACAACGACATGGGCTAGCGGAGCCGGGGATCGAACCACCGATCCTCTGATTAAAGGACGACCTGCTCACCCTGAGCCACAGGCACCAGGTTGTCAATGCATCACAGAGTTGCTCTGAGACCGTTTCTCTTGTTGGCGGCAGGAATGCTGTAAGCAGAAGCTGCAGCACATCAGTGACGATGAGGACATGGATCGCTTCCTCTTCCTCAAGAGGACGACGGGCATCTCCGTGAACGAGTTCGAGTCCCTGAAGTACCGCGGCTGGTTCATCAGCACCTCGGAGGAGGAGGAGAGCCCGTGGGTGGAAATGTGCCGGGTGGACGGCGGCAGCAGCCGCCTCACCTGCTTCAGGAACTTTGAGGCGGAATCTCAATAAAGTCAAAGATATGAATGTCTGAATGGTGCTGATGTTGTGTGTTTCACCCTTTCCCCTGCTCGCCACCAGATGGCGCAGTTGTCTGTTAATGTCTCCTGGATGGGGTCCAATCGTCCACTGGCAAAAATAGTTTACATTTATTTTATTTTTTTTACTCACTGACAAAAATGTTTTGTACAAAATAAATTATTCTCCTTCGAAAGAGAAAGTTTTGACAAGTGTAATGTTTCTTCAACATGAATATTGTGTTATTTCATTATGTATTTTAGGTGTGTTTATGTACTCTTGTATGTTATATGAACGGCATGTTAATCCTTGTTTTTACTGATCATAGTTGTAACACATTCTCAAATAAACAGTTCAATCTGAAACCGAAGCTTCAAATTATGTTTTAAATAAATAATGTTCATCAAAATGACTCTTCTGCATCAAACATTTAAAAACTCATACGAGGTTTGATTCCTGCCAAAGAACTATGAATTTATTGGAAATATATATGTATGAAATAAAAAGTAAAAATGTTACATTATGAGACAAAAAGTCAAAGTCATTACTCATCACCAACCATAACCCTAGAAACAAACCTTTGAAATAAAAAATCAGAATTGTCAGATTAAAAGTCAAGGTTATCACCTAAAAGTCCAAATGTATTAATTAACGTCAGAATGTTAAGATAAATGTCAGAATATGCGATAAAAATCTAAATTATGAGATAAAAAGTTGTAATTTTAAGAATAAAGTCGAAATTATGAAAAAGGGCCAGACTCTTGAGATTAAAAAAAGAGATTTAGATAAAAATCACAATTTATGAAATAAAAATACAGAATTTTGAGATTTTGTTTTTTTAATTGAGCTGAGTATGAGCAAACAAGTAAATCATCTATAAATGAATGAAAAGAATATGCAATACAAAGTCAAGGTTATTCAATAAGGTCAAATGCTTGAGATAAAAAGTCTGTTCTGTTTATGTATTTGTTTAATGTTCTGCTGGTTCTCCTTTAGAACATCTTTCTACAGAAAATCTTCTCAGCTCGCTCACAAATTAAATGTCAATCTGCACTTCAGAAAGGAGAAAAAAGCCTTAAAAGAAGCTCCGGCCAATGGGAGCGGCAAGTGCCCGTCGCCTCCCCGTCATTGGTGCGCCCCGCGCGGGTTTGCATGGCGACACCTCGGGCTGGTTCCTCCGCGCGGCTCCTCCGCCAATCAGGGGCGCGCGAGGCGGCGGCGCGCTGCGCGGGGCCGATCATGGAGCGATGTGCATTTAACTTTAAAGTGAGCAGAAACATGGAACCGAGGAGGTCAAGTGATGAAAAAGAGGGGGAGGAAGGCGGGGGAGCATGTTGGTGCATGTAGGTGCACGTTGGAACATGTTAGTGCACGTTGGAACATGTTAGTGCATGTTGGTGCACGTCAGTGCATGTGCTGTCATACAGAACATGTCTTTGATCTTTGAGGATGCAGCTCTAATTCAAAAGGTGGAATAATTAATAATCTGTCTTCTCCTGCAGCTTTTCATCATTTATAGACATCTTCACAACCACAGCGTGAATAATAATAAATAATCCTGTGTGTGTGTGTGTGTGAGAGAGAGTGTGCATGCGTGCACGTGTGTAAACGATGCATGCTGACGATGTGAAATCATGAGAAAAACTTCACAAAATCACATCCCTGAAACTGCACACACACACACACACACACACACACACACACACACACACACACACACACACACACACACACACACACACACACACACACACACACACACACACATACATGGAGTGCATGAGCAGTAGTGAACCTATTGTCTGTGATTGTGTGTGTGTGTGTGTGTGTGTGTGTGTGTGTGTGTGTGTGTGGTGTGTGTGTGTATGTGTGTGTGTGTGTGTCTCCCTCTGCCACGCACATTCTCGGCACATGGCAACAGAGCTAAATATAGCCGAGCCGCAGCAGCTCGGCCTCACAGCGGGATCACGCTTCCTCTAACGGAGGATCCTCCCGTTCCTCCAAACAAGGTTCCTCTGCTCCCTACCAACAAAGTTCCTCTGCTCTCTACCAACAAGGTTCCTCTGCTTCCTACCAACAAAGTTCCTCTGCTTCATACCAACAAGGTTCCTCTGCTTCCTACCAACAAAGTTCCTCTGCTCCCTACCAACAAAGTTCCTCTGCTTCCTACCAACAAGGTTCCTCTGCTTCCTACCAACAAAGTTCCTCTGCTTCCTACCAACAAGGTTCCTCTGCTCCCGACCAACAAGGTTCCTCTGCTCCCTACCAACAAGGTTCCTCTGCTTCCTACCAACAAGGTTCCTCTGCTTCTTACCAACAAGGTTCCTCTGCTTCCTACCAACAAGGTTCCTCTCCTACAAACAAGGTTCCTCTGCTTCCTACAAACAAGGTTCCTCTGCTTCCTACCAACAAGGTTCCTCTGCTTCCTACCAACAAGGTTCCTCTGCTTCATACCAACAAGGTTCCTCTGCTTCCTACCAACAAGGTTCCTCTGCTTCATACCAACAAGGTTCCTCTGCTTCCTACCAACAAAGTTCCTCTGCTCCCTACCAACAAAGTTCCTCTGCTCCCTACCAACAAGGTTCCTCTGCTTCTTACAAACAAGGTTCCTCTGCTACAAACAAGGTTCCTCTGCTTCCTACAAACAAGGTTCCTCTGCTTCCTACCAACAAGGTTCCTCTGCTTCCTACCAACAAGGTTCCTCTGCTTCATACCAACAAGGTTCCTCTGCTTCCTACCAACAAGGTTCCTCTGCTTCATACCAACAAGGTTCCTCTGCTTCCTACCAACAAGGTTCCTCTGCTTCCTACCAACAAGGTTCCTCTGCTTCATACCAACAAGGTTCCTCTGCTTCCTACCAACAAAGTTCCTCTGCTCCCTACCAACAAAGTTCCTCTGCTCCCTACCAACAAGGTTCCTCTGCTTCTTACAAACAAGGTTCCTCTGCTCCCTACCAACAAGGTTCCTCTGCTCCCTACCAACAAGGTTCCTCTGCTTCCTACCAACAAGGTTCCTCTGCTTCCTACCAACAAGGTTCCTCTCCTACAAACAAGGTTCCTCTGCTTCCTACAAACAAGGTTCCTCTGCTTCCTACCAACAAGGTTCCTCTGCTTCCTACCAACAAGGTTCCTCTGCTTCATACCAACAAGGTTCCTCTGCTTCCTACCAACAAAGTTCCTCTGCTCCCTACCAACAAAGTTCCTCTGCTCCCTACCAACAAGGTTCCTCTGCTTCTTACAAACAAGGTTCCTCTGCTTCCTACCAACAAAGTTCCTCTGCTCCCTACCAACAAAGTTCCTCTGCTCCCTACCAACAAGGTTCCTCTGCTTCCTACCAACAAGGTTCCTCTGCTTCCTACCAACAAGGTTCCTCTGCTTCTTACCAACAAGGTTCCTCTGCTCCCGACCAACAAGGTTCCTCTGCTCCCTACCAACAAGGTTCCTCTGCTCCCTACCAACAAGGTTCCTCTGCTTCCTACCAACAAGGTTCCTCTGCTTCTTACCAACAAGGTTCCTCTGCTTCCTACCAACAAGGTTCCTCTCCTACAAACAAGGTTCCTCTGCTTCCTACAAACAAGGTTCCTCTGCTTCCTACCAACAAGGTTCCTCTGCTTCCTACCAACAAGGTTCCTCTGCTTCTTACCAACAAGGTTCCTCTGCTTCCTACCAACAAGGTTCCTCTGCTTCCTACCAACAAGGTTCCTCTGCTTCCTACCAACAAGGTTACTCTGCTCCCTAACAACAAGGTTCCTCTGCCCCCGACCAACAAGGTTCCTCTGCTCCCTACCAACAAGGTTCCTCTGCTCCCTACCAACAAGGTTCCTCTGCTCCCTACCAACAAGGTTCCTCTGCTCCCTACCAACAAGGTTCCTCTGCTTCCTACCAACAAGGTTCCTCTGCTCCCTACCAACAAGGTTCCTCTGCTTCCTACCAACAAGGTTCCTCTGCTCCCTACCAACAAGGTTCCTCTGCTTCCTACCAACAAGGTTCCTCTCCTACAAACAAGGTTCCTCTGCTCCCTACCAACAAGGTTCCTCTGCTTCCTACCAACAAGGTTCCTCTCCTACAAACAAGGTTCCTCTGCTCCCGACCAACAAGGTTTCTCTCCTACAAACAAGGTTCCTCTGCTCCCTACTAACAAGGTTCCTCTGCTCCCTACAAACAAGGTTCCTCTGCTCCCTACCAACAAGGTTCCTCTGCTTCCTACCAACAAGGTTCCTCTGCTCCCTACCAACAAGGTTCCTCTGCTTCCTACCAACAAGGTTCCTCTCCTACAAACAAGGTTCCTCTGCTCCCTACCAACAAGGTTCCTCTGCTTCCTACCAACAAGGTTCCTCTCCTACAAACAAGGTTCCTCTGCTCCCGACCAACAAGGTTCCTCTCCTACAAACAAGGTTCCTCTGCTCCCTACTAACAAGGTTCCTCTGCTCCCTACAAACAAGGTTCCTCTGCTCCCTACAAACAAAGTTCCTCTGCTTCCTACAAACAAGGTTCCTCTGCTTCCTACCAACAAGGTTCCTCTCCTACAAACAAGGTTCCTCTGCTTCCTACAAACAAGGTTCCTCTGCTCCCTACCAACAAGGTTCCTCTCCTACCAACAAGGTTCCTCTGCTCCCTACCAACAAGGTACCTCTGCTCCCTACCAACAAGGTTCCTCTGCTCCCTACCAACAAGGTTCCTCTGCTTCCTACCAACAAGGTTCCTCTGCTTCCTACCAACAAAGTTCCTCTGCTTCCTACCAACAAGGTTCCTCTGCTTCCTACCAACAAGGTTCCTCTGCTCCCTACCAACAAGGTTCCTCTGCTTCCTACCAACAAGGTTCCTCTGCTTCCTACCAACAAAGTTCCTCTGCTTCCTACCAACAAGGTTCCTCTGCTTCCTACCAACAAGGTTCCTCTGCTCCCTACCAACAAGGTTCCTCTGCTTCCTACCAACAAGGTTCCTCTGCTCCCTACCAACAAGGTTCCTCTGCTCCCTACCAACAAGGTTCCTCTCCTACAAACAAGGTTCCTCTGCTCCCTACCAACAAGGTTCCTCTGTTCCCTACCAACAAGGTTCCTCTCCTACAAACAAGGTTCCTCTGCTCCCTACCAACAAGGTTCCTCTGCTCCCTACCAACAAGGTTCCTCTGTTCCCTACCAACAAGGTTCCTCTCCTACAAACAAGGTTCCTCTGCTTCCTATAAACAAGGTTCCTCTGCTTCCTACAAACAAGGTTCCTCTGCTTCCTACAAACAAGGTTCCTCTGCTCCCTACCAACAAGGTTCCTCTCCTACAAACAAGGTTCCTCTGCTCCCTACCAACAAGGTTCCTCTGCTTCCTACCCACAAGGTCCCTCTCCTACAAACAAGGTTCCTCTGCTCTCTACCAACAAGGTTCCTCTGCTTCCTACCAACAAGGTTCCTCTCCTACAAACAAGGTTCCTCTGCTCCCTACAAACAAGGTTCCTCTGCTCCCTACCAACAAGGTTCCTCTGCTTCCTACCAACAAGGTTCCTCTCCTACAAACAAGGTTCCTCTGCTTCCTACCAACAAGGTTCCTCTCCTACAAACAAGGTTCCTCTGCTTCCTACAAACAAGGTTCCTCTGCTCCCTACCAACAAGGTTCCTCTGCTTCCTACCAACAAGGTTCCTCTCCTACAAACAAGGTTCCTCTGCTTCCTACCAACAAGGTTCCTCTGCTTCCTACCAACAAGGTTCCTCTCCTACAAACAAGGTTCCTCTGCTTCCTACAAACAAGGTTCCTCTGCTTCCTACCAACAAGGTTCCTCTCCTACAAACAAGGTTCCTCTGCTCCCTACCAACAAGGTTCCTCTGCTTCCTATAAACAAGGTTCCTCTCGTGCACTCTCATGAAGTTTATAATAAACATAAACAACTGTGTCTTCAGTTTCTAACATGATGAATTAAATACGTTCTCACACTAACAATGTCTCATGTCTTTATGTTGTTATGCTTTATATGCAGATTATAATCTGATGATAAGAATATGCAGACAACAGTTTATGAAACACAACTCAGTGTAACTAGAAGTGTTGACTTGATGGTTAATAGTTGATTAAAAAGATGATAATCAGAAACATGAGTCAGACTGAAGAGCTCGTCCAGTTTAACTCTTTCATTAAAGCTTCTGAGCTGAAGTCAAATAAAATAATGAGGCTGAAGATAAAGTTCAACACCAGAGAATATCAATACAGAAGTGTATCACTTTACAGCGGTTTGATCACTTTACTGCAGTTTGATCACTTTACAGCAGTTTGATCACTTTACTGCA
>NC_136607.1:21552432-21627432 GCF_910589615.1 Taurulus bubalis
CATGCAGAGTGGGCTGACTCGTGACAAAATGATAACTATTTTATTATAATAATTATTTTAGTTGGTGTTTGAGTTGTGTTGAAATGGCTGACTGATTATTGTAGTCCAGGTTCTCTTGTTTAATTTGATGTGGAGCATCAATATATTTGTTCATGATTATTGTAATGTTTTACACAGTTGAAATAAATTTCTAAAAAAGGACCTATATAGGTCCATACGGGGCTTAAATTGTTTCAATACTAATGAGCCATTTGACATAATGCCTACTTTACTTGTGTACTTTCACTTGTGTATGAGTTTAAACTCAAGAGTTTTACTTTCATCAGTTTGTGGTTTTAATGAAGCGGAAAGAAAAAACACATTTAATCTGAGATATATATCTATATATAGATATAGATCTATATCTATATCTATATCTATATATATAGAGAGAGAGAGAGGTTTTTGAATGGTTGACCATGAACCAGAAACTAAAGATCAGTTTTCATCGTCTCAACATGAGGATTTTCCTCCTGTTTTTAAATCATTATAAACTGAATATCTTTGACAACTTAAATATCTTTTCTTTTTTTATTATCCAGAAATGCATCGATAAGGAAAGCGAGCGGCTGCAGAAGGAACAGTTGAGCTTAATTCACTTAAAAATTAATATGCAACTATTTATGAATCAATTCATCGTTTGAGGACTTCTCCGTCTGCAGCTTCCTGGTCGTTTTGTTTTCTGGTTTCTTCCTGCGACAGAAGCCAGGTGACGAGTTCTGGACCTGCAGGACGTCGTCTCGGCCTTCTGGGGGAACGCCGGCCACGGTTTGAACCACCCAAACCGATCAGTGGAGGAAACCATCAGGATGCAGTCGTCTCCTTCAAGACCGAGCTCAGGGTGTAAAAACACACGACGTCACACTGCATTTAAAGTGGTTTTAATGAAGGAAGTGTTCTACGGTCACTAGGAGAAACAACACAGAAGAACCTGGAGGTTTGGTCACAACTTGTTTTAAGAAATTAACCTTTATTATTAATATTATTATTTTTAGACTTGTAATTCCTTTACACAATACATTTTCCTTTATAAGTATCTCAAAATATCTTTTGCTGGTTCGCTCGGTAACATTTTTATTCCTATAAGTAGAATCTCATTTTCAATATAGTTCTCTTTTTGAAAACAACAACAACAAAAAGACAACATCCATCATGTGTTTCTGTCCCGTCTTCAGAAAGACAACAAACGTCTGTCCAGCCCTGACCGCGCCAGAGAGGCTCATGGGAGAAAAACTAAAAACACCAGGAAGGAAGAGCGAGGTCAGAGAAGCGCCGCCGCCCGGCGCTCCAGAGCCGGACGTCTGGACTCTGCAGCCTGAACCTCCTGGCGGTGCCGGGGGGCCCGAACGCGGCCCTCCAGCCACGCGTTGGCCCTCGCTCTGACACCAGGGATGCTCTGGCGTCAGGGAGGTGACTCGCCGGTAAAACGATGTTTAGAAAACACGCTAAGATCGTATGTATAACATAAAACCCCGCGGAGCAAAGCCTTCGTTTCTTTTCTTAAGGCCCGTTCTTGTCGTTCGGGGCTTTAAAAAAAGAAAAGGTAATCCCTTCAGTAATTTCCCCCCTTAAATATTTTGGGTAATCTTTCCTCCGCTGCACATCCACAGCAGTGTTGTGTTCATTCCCCTCAGGTCAGAACCATGAGCCCAGAACCTGGACCAGGACACCATGAGGCCTTCAGTTATCTCTTAAACATCTTAACACACGCCTCCGCTCTTTAAATATAAACTATGCTGCCAATAGGAAAGAAAGCATTCGTTGGCTTCATTTCTAGTTATAAAAACCAAATTTGCTGGTTTTAGTAGGTTCTCTCTTTTATTATTTATCTTTTACAATAAAGCACTCTTTTTCTTCTCCTCCTCCAATGAGACGCCTCTCATTCACATCTCTCTCTCTCTCTCTCTCTCTCTCTCCCTCCCTCTCTCTCTCTCCCTCTCTCTCCATCATAACACCAACAACCTGCACATGAACTTTGTTTTGTTAACGCCACGGTACTTTAGTAGGCTATTACAGCACGGTTCCTCATGCACTTTTATCTGTCATTTTTCAGTTTTTATGCAAAATACCCCCAATATTGCAGATCTATGGAAGCCCATTTCCACCACTGTGATGAAGTCATAAATATTAAGTCATAATTATGAGATAGTAATTCAAAATGAGATATGAAGTCAAACTGATGAGATATAAAGTCATGATTAAGAGATGTAAAATAATAATTATAAGATGCCAAGTCATTATAATGAGATCGTAAGTCATAATTATGAGCTATTAAGTCATAACAATGAGATATTAAGTTGTTATAATGAGCTATTAAGTCATAATTGAGATATTAAGTTGTTATAATGAGATATTAAGTCATTATGAGATATTAAGTCATACTTATTGAGCTATTAAGTCATAATTATGCGATATGAAGTCATTTTTATGACTTGCATGATCTGTATTTTGAGAGAAATGGGCTTCCATGCAGCTCCATCTGCACGAACACATTACTCCATGTATTATAACATTATAACATCCCCTCTCTTCCTCCTCCATCAGTCGTCGTCCCCCTCGTCCCCCTCGGACTCGTCCCTCCTCTCGAAGCCCTTCTCCCGGACCCGGTCCTGGATCTCCTTCATCTCGTCGGCGTAGCGGCTGAAGGCTCCCCCGAACTTGCCCCAGGCCTTGAGCGGCACCGTGATAGAGTTCCGGTAGCTGGGCTTCACCTCGCTGACCCGCAGGAACACGCCGTACTTGTTGGAGCCCACGTCGAAGAAGAACCGCTTGGAGTCCACCATGATGGACGTTCCCTCGGGCAGCTCCCCGGAGCCCGCGCCCGCGGCCCCGGCGGCCAGCTCTTCGTCGTCTCCTCCGTAGTCGTCGATGAGCTTCGCCAGGGCGTCCCGGAACTCGATGAGCCCCTGGGCCGGCAGCGCGATGGTCTGGCCGGACAGCATGCCGGGGTTCCCCCCGCCGCCTCCGCCGCCCCCGGGCCCGCCGAAGCCGCCGCCGGGCCCGCGGTTCACGGTCTGCCGGATCCGGAGGAACCTCCCCCGCTGGTTCTCCTTCAAGTCCAGGTAGTACTTGCGGTTCTCCCGGACGAGGAACTCGCTCTTGAGAGCCCGCCTCGGCCCGCCGTCCTCCGCCCCCGCGGCCGCCTGGGCGAGCTGCTCCGGGCTGCTGGGCCCCAGTTGGGCGTAGTGCTCGATGAAGTCCCCGAGGTAGTCGCGGAACTCCGCGGCTACGGAGAGCGAGAGGGTCAGGCGGCTTTTGGAGCCGCCGGCCCCGACCTCGGCGATCTTGATGAACCGGCCCTTGCTGTTCTGCTTCACGTCCAGGTAGAAGCGCTTGTTCTGGATGTCCAGGCGCTTGGACGCCAGCTCCTGGGTCTCCTGGTCCCGCTGGAAGTGCTGGAAGCCGCCGCCGCCGCCTCCTCCCCCGCTGCTGCCTCCGCGCTCACTCCCGCTGTCGCCATCCGCCATCTTCTGCTCCACCATTCGGCTTCTGCTCTCCCTCTCGCCCCTGCGTCTCTGCCCCCTTCACGCCCCTCCAGGAGAGCGTCGTGATTGGCCCAACAGTCTGCCACTTTCGCGAGTTCACACGGTTACGGCTTTCCCATTGGTTGTCCGCTGAGCCCACGTGTAAACAGATCTCGTTTGCCATTGGTCAGACCGAGGATCCGTTTGCCTACAGTTTTTCTTTTAAACTACTCCCTCTGGTTGTGAAATCTTTGTTTTTATGACATAATCTGATGGAATTATGTATTTTTTTCTGGATTCAGCTGGTAAACTGTGTCGACATAGTTTGTTTTTCCTCAAAATTGTCTCGTGGTAATAACTCTCATTTGCCAGTGAAACAGTGAAAAATACTCCATTACAAGTAAAGGTCATACATTCAAAATGTCACTTAAAAATAAAAGTGTTATTAGCTAAATAAGTATCACAAGTAAAAGTACCGTGTTGTATTATGATATTTTATTTGAACATTAACCCACACATGAATGTTAAATATGTCTCACTGGTGGAGATGGAGCCAATTAGAACTAATTAATATACAGCTTTATAGTATATATCTTATAAAAAAAAGTATAAAAAGCAATATCACAAAGGACATGCTGTAGAAAAATACTAGTATTACATTGAAAATAATACTCAAGTGAAAGTACGTACGTAAATGTATTATTTCATACAATATATTACATGTTTATTGATTCATTAATGTGATCGTGTGTATGATGTTGCAGCTGAAGCAAAGTAAACTATTCAAATTAATGTAGTACAGTAAAAAGTACAATAAGTACCTCTGAGATGTAGTACAGTAAAAAGTACAATACCTCTGTGATGTAGTGGAGTAAGCAAGTAGTACAAAGTACCAGAAAATGGAAATACTCAAGTAAAGTACAAGTACCTCAAGAGATGTACTTCAGTTCAGTGCTTTAGGGTCTGAGCAGTTACTTTGCACCACTACTGTGTGTATAAGTACTACATTGTTGTTGCACTACCCCTCTCTGCCCACAGGTGGCGGCAGAGATCCACTGGCCTCTCGGGGCAGCAGCACCGGATGGAACCACAGACACAATCTTCTTCGTTTGTTTTATTTAATGCTCCACAAACCTCGTTGCTCATCCGGCTTCATGACGTGTTTGGGAAGGATTTCAACAACATTCATCTTTATTCATTTAACTATGAATTCATCATTTCTATAAATATGAATTCTCTCATTTTGAGCAATTTCATACGCTCCTTATCAGTAACCTTGTTTATATTTTGGGCATTGTGTTTATTTGGGGTTTCGGAATACTTTAATTTATACTTGCATCTTCATTTTTTTAGGCTAATGAAAATAAATATTGGTTGTTTTTGAAGAAAATGTCAAACAGTTTCAGCTCCTCAGTTGTGTACACTTGTGTTTATGTGTACATTTGTGTGTATAACGTGGAGAAATACCTAGTTTTTCCCCCCAGTTGATACAATACTGCAAATATATAAAATATTGCAATATTTTAATGAATAGAAAGAGACTCAACTGACATGCATTGCAATGAAAATCCTCCAGTTCTCCTCCCTAACGTGTCACATGAAGGAACCATCCCAGTATATTATACATCAATGTAGTGGAGTAAAAGTACAGTTTTGTTCCAGAAATATTTAAAGGAGGAAAACTCTTCAGATGACCTGAAGTTTGAATAGTGATTTTATTTTAGACATAAACAAACAAAAAATAATCAAATAAAACACAGATTCAAATTTAAATATATCCCAACTATACAACCAGACCCAGACACACACACACACACACACACACACACACACACACACACACACACACACACACACACACACACACGTGAATCCCACTATTGCACAACACTCTGTATGAGTCCGGCTTCACAGCAGCTGATATTCCTCTTGATCCTGAGAGGACGAGGTGAACGCCATCAATAAGTCTCTCTGTGTCCGACAGGACGTCCCGGTCCAGGTCCAGGTCCAGGTCCAGGTCTCGGTCCCGGATCAGTAATACTGCGGGTACTGAGGCGGCAGCACGACCCCGGGCAAGCTGCCGTACTGGAAGAAGGAGTCCAGCGGCAGAGACGGGCCTCCGGGCAGCGCGGCGCCGTACTGCAGCCCGTGAAGAGGCCCGTGAAGAGGCCCGTACGGGGCGGCGGCCTGGTCCTGGTACCGGGGGAACGGGCCGGGCCGGTAGCTCTGCAGCTCGGGGCAGTGCATGAACTGGGCGGCGTTGGCGTGGCAGGCGTGAGCCAGCGCGTCCTGCACCGTCCGCTTCAGCTTCATGCGCCGGTTCTGGAACCAGTTTCTGATCTGAGGAGAAGAAAGATTGATGTTTTAATACAGAATATTAACATTTCTCAGGGAACGCTTATAAATACTGAAGCTGAATTATGCTCCACTCTAAGTAATAAATCAATAATAATATTTGGGGAAAAAACAACTTTAGAGTAAAAATATTAAAATATACAAAACTACAAAAATATTAAGTAAATGCCCCCCTAAAAATAACATAAATAAATAAAATAAAAATAATAATTTAGAAAATGATTCTATATATTAACAACAAAGTGAATAAAATAAAACAATAAAAGAAATGTATAAATAAAATAAGTCAGCAAAAAAAAATTGTGATGTGTCCAAATCTGCCAATAAAAAAATAAATATACAATATATACATTGAACAAATCTGCTAAATAAATAAAAACAATAAATAAATAAAATAAAAACACATGTAAATAAATAAAAATAATTGATCCCTAAACAGCTCAACAAAAACAATATTTAAAACGTTTTATTACATTAATATATTTCATATTTATGTATCCAGTTATTCAGTTTATTTGATACATATTGATGATCACATATTGATGACTACATATTGATAACTACACGTTGATCACCACATATTGATGATCACATATTGATGATATTGATCACAGTGTCGCTACCTGTTTGTCCGACAGGTGCAGCTTCCTGCAGAGCTCCGCCTTGTCCTGCGTCCCCAGGTAGGCGTTCCTCTTGAAGGAGCGCTCCAGGCTGCTGATCTGCTCCGCCGTGAAGGCCGTGCGAGGCCTCCTGCCCAGCGGGGGGGGGGAGGGGGAGGAAGAGGGGGAGGAAGAGGAGAAGGAGGAGGGAGAGGGGGCGGCGGCTGCCGGGGAGAGGGAGCGCCCCCCTTCACTCTCGTAGCCGGAGGTCTCCTCCTCTTCCTCCTCTTCCTCCGTCCCGCTGCTGAACGCCGCTTCAGTCACTGCAGAGAGAAACTCACGTTAATTAAGTATTCAGAAAAGTACTTCAACTACACTGTGAAATACTCCTCCACGAGTACAAGTACGCCCCCTTGTGACTGTTCTGCTATAATTATTATGATTATTATTATTATATATATATATAATATATATATATATATATATATAATATATATATATATATATATATATTATATATATATATATATATATATATATATATAATATATATATATATTATATGACTCGTGCATCAAGTTGGTTGAACTATTACATCATTATTATTTTCATTAAGGATTCATCTGCTGATTATTTATTCTATTGATTTATTGTTTGGTTTGTAAAAATAGTTTAAAAAAACAAATAGTGAGAAATGTCCCAAAGCGACATCTTCACAATGTTTACTAAAAATACATTTAAATGATTAAAAAGATAAGAAACGGTCAAAAACAATTACCACAAATGTTCTGATTTATTGACACATTTATTTATTTATTGATAAATCAACTGTAAAACTGTTGAGTAGTTTCATTTATAACAACAACAAAAACACATTTTAGTTCTTTGAATGTTTTATATGCAAAACATGTTGAAGTAGGTAAAGTGAGTAAAAAGTACATGAAGGGACTCATGTAAAAGTACCACATGTGTGTACTCAATCACAGTAAATGTACCTCAGAGAAAAACCCCTGCATTACAAATGTAATCATTTAATGTGTAATAATGTTTTCATGTCTGCACGTTAATGAACACATGAATGGTCTTTACAGCACAGAGTCCTTTAAACCCTTTGTTGACTAAGAACAGCAGCTTGAAGTCTTTTGTAGTCTGGTGGTTTAAAGTAACTCTGTATTTACGTTCTAGTGGAATAAAGGAACAACTCAAGGAATAAATAAAGGAATAAATACCGTGGAGCTGCAGGCTCCGGGCCGCTGGCTGCTTTGGAGAACTCTCTGGCTTCGGTCTGCAGTAAAAACCCGGCAGACTCTCTGAGTGAGTCCCGCAGGCGGCGGGTCCAGGTCCTGGTCCTGGTCCTGGTCCTGGTCCTGGTCCTGGTCCTGGTCCTGGTCCTGGTCCTGGTCCTGGTCCTGGTCCTGGTCCTGGTCCAGGTCCAGGTCCTGAGCCTGTGGGCTGGCTGCTCTGTGACATCCACTCGATGGAAAAATGTCCCTTCATGGTGCAGAAGGTGAAGAAAAGAGTAAAATCCTTAAAGAGTTTAAGAGCAGCAGCAGCAGAGGTGCTGGTCCTGGTCTGTCCTGGGGGAGTTGTGACTGCCCTGGTCTGTCCTGGGGGAGTTGTGACTGCCCCCCTCCTCACAGCGGGTCTGTATTTATAGGCGGCATCAGACTCCCTGAGCAACAAGATCAAAGCAAACATCCCCCGCCTTTAGTTTTCACAACTGGAGTAATTAAGACGTCTCATTCAGTCTCAATGAGGCTGTTACAGGGAGGCTCCAGTGAGTCTGGGCCGGACCCCCATCCTCCTCCTCCTCCTCCTCCTCCTCCTCCTGCCCAACAGAACAGATACTAACACACCTCTCCTCCCCACATGTCCACATCACGTCCTCACTGGAGGAATCGTCTCCACCTTTAAGGTTTCATAATTTAATCTGAAGATAATAGTGAAAAGCTTAAAAGTCGATGATGAACTTTGTAGCAACGACAGAAATAAAATATATATACATATATAAATATATAAATATATACATATATATATATATATATATATATATATATATAAATACTTAGTTTGTTCAACAGGAATATTGATCACAGGTTAGAGGTGATTATTGGGTTAGTTTTGGGATATTAACATAACTGTGAACTATTAGACATGATGAAAGTAACATTTATATTAAGTGTATACTAATATAGATATACATATTGATATAGTTATATTGATCAGTTTTAGTTTAAATTCTTACACTCTGCTGTATGAATAGACAACAGTATTGTGAATGACATTAATATTATTTAGAGATAAACATTGTTAGAGACGCCGTGTCATGTGATTCTTGTGTTTAGGATCAATATTTAAGATAAGATAAGATTAGATATTCATGTATTAGTCCGCTGTGGGGACTTGCAGCAGACGGGTAAAGTGCACAAAGACACATAACAAGTCATATAAATAAACACAACAGCAATATTATATACACAGAAGATACAGTTTAAGTCTCTTCTTGTTTTATATTCAATGTGATTTAATGTGTTTTGTGAAAGGTGAAGAGCTGCATAATAACATTTAAAAACATGCATTAAAATGAGATAAATTGTCATAAATTGGACCCAAATGTTTGGGTTAAAGCTTCTAAGGAGAAAATGTTCTGAACCGGAGTTCCAACACAGAAACATTCTGAATTCTTCACAATTTGTTGATGTTCTACAGTTAAAAAAAAACATCTGCAGATATTAAAAGTTTATTTTTTCTCTCCTTATTTTCTGCAGCTTCACTGATAATAAAATACTCATAGTTGTATTTTCTCTTGCAGACTTTAATCAAACACGTTCCTGCTGACCAGCAGCCGTCACTTAAAGAGACTGTGAGTGGTTAAGATCCCTGATCTCAGATCAGGGATCAGCTGACGATGATCCGTCTCTCTGCTATTGATCAGCCTTCAAGGCAACGAGCCCAAAACATCAAGAACCTCTGACTCCACTCCTGAAGTACTAGTATACTGTAAACGCTCTCTTGAAGTACTTTACGCATCAGACCCTGTTCTTCAGTAAAGGAACAAAACTACATTCATTTTATCTCTGTGTTTTATTCACAATCAGCTGAAGTAAAAGTATTTTAATGTACTTAAAGTATGAATGTACTCGTTGTGGAGCCAGATTGTGCTCCGACATAAGTACACGCATCTTAAAAGTACTTTAGTAATACTTTCTTTTCATGCATGTGAATACCTTTCCACAGAGATATTATATTATATTATGAGAGTATTCTGATACATAAATACGATATTAAGTAAAGATAAATGGGGGGGGGAGGAGGAGGAGGGGGATGAGGGGGAGAAGGAGAAGGATGGGGAGGAGGAGGAGGGGGAGGAAGAGGAGGAGGGGGAGGAGGAAGAGGAGGAGGGGGAGGAGGAGGAGGAGTCGCCGCCCGCTGGCCGCCGGGACGTCCCATCAAAGCCCCGCCGCCTTTGAAGCTGATAGGGATCAATGGGCCTAACGGAGCGTTACAGACGGGGCGGGACGCCGCAGCCCTGCAGCAGATCAATGATTATTGGGCGTCATCATCTGCATAGAGGAGGAACGCACACCTCCACACCTCTGAGGGTTAACATGCTGGAGGGCTTTGTGCTCAACTGCAGCAGGATCAATATGATACATATTGGTATTGTTGGTAATACAGTGGATTAAGGAATTGAAACACAGAAAAAGTATTTTCTTTTAATCATTTTATTTGTTAAAATTGTTAACAACATCGAGGAGGAGATGACGCGGCGTTTCCTTAGTTCAATTAAAAATAGGGACATTTTTTATTTTGTTGTTATTTAAAGTGTTTAAATATGTATTTTTATTGTGAAAATAAAATGAAAAATATTGTAATGTATTTGTAGTTCTTCTTTTCCTGTAAAGAATTTAATATTATTATTTTGTTAACAAAAGAGTCGAAAACCAAAAATAACAATTCTGTCGTTAATTATTATTTATTTATTGGTTGAAATTGTTGACATCGTCAAGGAGACTGTGTCAACGTTTCCTTAGTTCAAATTAAAATGGGGAAATATTTATTGTGTTTAGGTTTTTTACCTTTAAGTGTTAACATATTTTGTATTTATTTTAAAAATACAAATATATTATTTAAATGTATTTGTTGCTCTACCTTTACTTTTAATAATTTACATTGAATGGATTTTTTTAAAGCTCCTTTTTGCAAAACTGCACCAGGAATATATATTCCAAATATATATGTATATATTTTTTTTTAATTGTTCACATCAAGAAGGAACATTTGAAAACAGTTGAATAAATTGTGAAAAAAAGAAGAAATTTGGCTCAAAGTTGTGGCTCTAGAGCCCCGAACGTGGATTCATCCGCCGCTGAAAATAGTCCCCCAATAAATGCACCATCTCCTCTTTTGAAAAGAAGAAACCACCCGTTGGGTCTGTTAAAAAGAGGACTGACGGGTTTGGAGCCGAGAGACGCAGACAGGAAGTCACGACTCACGACTGAAGAACCGCTAAAGGCGATTCTCCTTCAAAGCATTTGTATTGAGATTGATTTGGGATTTTATCTACGAAAACCTGATAGAGACGGAGACGTCAGAGATCTGAGCCCCAGGTTGGGACGTGTGTGTGTGTGAGTGTGTGTCTCCTCGAGGTGTGTGTGTGTGTGTGTGTGTTTGTGTGTGTCTCCTCGAGGTGTGTGTGTGTGTGTGTGTTTGTGTCCATAACAGAGCAGCAAACAGGCCCATTAGAGATGAAAGAGAATGAATGGAGCCAATCAGAGACGAGCTCAGCAGGAGACGCTCACACAGACACAGACACTGAGGAGGAGGAGGAGAGACCTTCATCACGGATAAGGATGCTCACACACACTCTCTCCCTCCCTCTCTCTCTCACACACACACGCACACACACACACAGTGTGTATGTGCGCGTGTGTGTGTGTGTGCGTGTGTGTGTGTGTGTGTGTGTGTGTGTGTGTGTGTGTGTGTGTGTGAAAGATGTAAACAAGGATGATGCAGAGAAGAGACTCCTCGGAGTAAAAGTTGAAAGTTGCAATTAAACAAAAGGTTTTAAAGTTCAGTTCTCACTCAAATAATAATAATAATAATAATAATAATAATAATAGAATAGACAATAAACATCTGGAATCTTAATATTTGTTACTCCACATACACATAAAATACAACATAAATAAAATGTTTTGCTTTCTGACAGTAAATCAGTTTCACCTCTAAACTTCTCACATTGTTTAAATTAAATTATCAAATATTTCACAAAAATAATTAAAAAATGAAAACATTTATTTATCAGAACTTCTTCTTCTTTCCCATAAATGGTTTTCCGGCCCCTCATGTTCACCGGGTGACCCTTTAAAGGGCCTCGCCCCTTATGTTGGGAACCACTGGCCTAAACTATCTGACTGTAGTTAAAGCTTCTATAACGAGCTGCCATTCATTTACATATCTAATCATGTCATTTACTTCATTAATGTAGTAAATCAATGAAGGAGATTTATATCAGAAACATGAATAAAAAGTAATGATATAATAAGTCAGAATAATTCTGAGGTATTGAGTCATAATTTAGAGATAAATACTAAATCATACATTTTAAAGAATTAATTAAAAACAAACGAAAAATATTAGATGGTAAATCAAAATGATGAGATACTAAACTTGAAATACTTAAATCAAAATACTGAATGTTTATTAGATATAATCACAGTACTGCTGATACTTTAAGTACATTAGCTGATAATATTCCTGTACTGTTGTTTTGTAAATGTTTATTTAGTAAAAACATGTTTTCCAAAGAGGAAGAAGAACATTTACTGGATAAAACTTTGTCTGAATACAGTACTTTGACACAGTTGTTGTGGTACTTGTTCTTGCTCTTTGACTCTTGTCATGTTAAATAAGAACGTTGTTCAAAGTGTTTTCATTAATAATTCCTCCTGATGAACTAAATCCTCTTCAGCTTTGAGGAGCAGCATGAAGCTGAAACATTAACATTTCCTCCAAGATGTCTGCCGCCGCCGGTCAGACCGGGCGGCTCCTCGTCCTCGTCTTCGTCCTCGTCCTCGTCCTCTTCCTCCTTTCGGTTCACACGGACGGCGTCAACAACGCAGACGTGTCGATGGAGACGGAGGAGTGAAGCTTCTCTGAACCCACTGAGACCACTGGCTTTAGACCTCACCCAGATCACCGCAGAGCAAAATGAAAGGAGGATGAGAGGAAGAAGGAGGAGAAGGAATAGAAGGAGAAGAGAAGGAGGAGGAGACAAAGAAGAAAAAGCAGGAGGACAACGAAGAAGGAGAAGAAGAAGGAAGGAGGAATAAGATGAAGAAAAAGAAGAAAGAAGAGGAGAAGGAAGAGGAAGAGAAGAGTCTCAGGTCAAAGAGGAGGAGTGTGAGCGCCGACGCGGTCTTTGATGTTAAACTGTATTTAGAGGTTAATGAGGCTGTTAGGAGGTGAAGGAAACGCCTCACACACACACACACACACACACACACACACACACACACACACACACACACACACACACACACACACTCATACACAGTGACACAGTCACACACACACACACACAGTGACACAGTCACACACACACACACACACACACACACACTCACTCATACACAGTGACACAGTCACACACACACACACACACACACACACACACACACACTCACTCATACACAGTGACACAGTCACACACACACACACACACACACACACACACACACACACACACACACACACACACACACACACACACTCCTTTAAATCCAGAAGAAGAAGATATTCATTTCATGAGTTTATGTAATTTTATTTTCCTTTCTCTGAAAATAAATCCGACCAGGAAGATTTTTTTTTCATTTCAAGAACAAATAAGAAACGTATTAAATAAATAAAACTACGAGCGTCAGTGAATGTACTGAGGTGTTGACATTATTTCAGTTTAATCTCAAAGCGTTTTATTTAGTTTTAACTGATCCTAAAACCTTTTTTTCTTCTGTCAAATTATGGATAATGAAACGTTTTGGACTTTTAACTCTTTAAGAGTCTAAACTCTTTAACTCTTTTAGAAACAGACATGACGAGGAGACTGACCTCATCTCAGAGGTCAAAGGGGCTTGACCTTTAACAAAGGGGTTTATTTGACCTCTTTTAAAGGTAGATCTCAGCTACGAAGCCGTCAGATACATGAAGTACATGAAGTTAGTACATGAAGTACATGCAGTACATGAAGTAGGTTTCCCTCTGAGATGCATGTGGAGAAGTATAAAGTACCTCAAGCTGCAGTCGATGGAGGAAGCGGGTCAGCAGGACCAGGCGGCTCGTCTGTGAGGAAACGCTGCGTTCAAAGACACTCAGACGACCTGAACGGGAAAACATCCGGTAAATACTGTATTTATACACATATACTTATCTGTATATTTACACACACACACACACGTGTATAATATTTTAATTTTATATAGCGCTTTTCTGAATACTCAAAGACGCTTCAAATGTGTATATATATATATATATATATATATATATATATACGTATATATATACATATACATATATATATATATATATATATATATATATATACACACACACATATTTATACACATATATGTATCTGTGTATGTATATTTACATACACACATGCATATATACATATATATTTGAATTTGTAGATGTATATCCGTCTATTCTCTTGTAGTATATATACATACACACACACACACACACACACACACACACACACATATTTATACACATATACGTATCTGTGTATGTAGGTTTATATATATACACACACACACTCACCTAAAGGATTATTAGGAACACCATACTAATACTGTGTTTGACCCCCTTTCGCCTTCAGAACTGCCTTAATTCTACGTGGCATTGATTCAACAAGGTGCTGAACGCATTCTTTAGAAATGTTGGCCCATATTGATCGGATAGCATCTTGCAGTTGATGGAGATTTGTGGGATGCACATCCAGGGCACGAAGCTCCCGTTCCACCACATCCCAAAGATGCTCTTTGGATTGAGATATAGCCATCAGAGGATGGTACATGGTGGCTATAAAGGGATGGACATGGTCAGAAACAATGCTCAGGTAGGCCGTGGCATTTAAACGATGCCCAATTGGCACTAAGGGGCCTAAAGTGTGCCAAGAAAACATCCCCCACACCATTACACCACCACCAGCCTGCACAGTGGTAACAAGGCACGATGGATCCATGTTCTCATTCTGTTTACGCCAAATTCTGACTCTACCATCTGAATGTCTCAACAGAAATTGAGACTCATCAGACCAGGCAACATTTTTCCAGTCTTCAACTGTCCAATTTTGGTGAGCTCTTGCAAATTGTAGCCTCTTGTTCCGATTGGTAGTGGAGATGAGTGGAACCCTGTGGGGTCTTCTGCTGCTGGAGCCCATCCGCCTCAAGGTTGTGCGTGTTGTGGCTTCACAAATGCTTTGCTGCATACCTCGGTTGTAACAAGTGGTTATTTCAGTCAAAGTTGCTCTTCTATCAGCTTGAATCAGTCGGCCCATTCTCCTCTGACCTCTAGCATCAACAAGGCATTTTCGCCCACAGGACTGCTGCATACTGGATGTTTTTCCCTTTTCACAGCAATCTTTGTAAACCATAGAAATGGTTGTGCGTGAAAATCCCAGTAACTGAGCAGATTGTGAAATACTCAGACCGGCCCGTCTGGCACCAACAACCATGCCACGCTCACAATTGCTTAAATCGCCTTTCTTTCCCATTCTGACATTCAGTTTGGAGTTCAGGAGATTGTCTTGACCAGGACCACGCCCCTAAATGCATTGAAGCAACTGCCATGTGATTGGTTGATTAGATAATTGCATTAATGAGAAGTTGAACAGGTGTTCCTAATAATCCTTTAGGTGTGTATATATATAATATATATATATATATATATATATATATATATATATATATATATATATATATATATATATATATTTGAATTTGTAGAAGAACATCCATCTATTCTCTTGTAGTAATATCAATATTTGTTTGGGACTATTTTCAGCGGCGGATGAATCCATGTGGCGCTCTACAGTGTGTGTATGTGGGCCTGATGATGATGATGATGATGGTGGTGATGAAGGAACAACAGTGAGGCGTTTGGTTTTTAATGGAGCTCTAAAGCTGTGATAATGCTGATGAGATCAAAGTGCTGCTGTTTGTTTCTATGGAGTTTGTTGACAATAGAGCATGAAGAGGTGATCCCGTCCAGGGCCACCAGGGGGAGCGCAAGAGCACAGACTCACACTACGAGTGGTTTGGGGAAACATACATATTATGAATATTTTTTTTATTGTAGAATATCATTATTTATTACAGAATAACCTTTCATTAACCTAAAAAAAACATTTGAAAGATCTTTTATTGTTAAAGTCACAACTTAAATACAAGTACTTCTTCGTTATAGTCATGTCATACAAGTGTTGTGATACTGAATATATTTTACCACACAAAACAGCAGATGGATTTGATGGTTCTAATTCATTTTTGGGAACAAAAGGGCAAAGAGGCAGAGGTCCGAAAGCTGAAGGTCAAATCCTGATCCTGGAGGACGTCTGGCTCAGACTGAAGGGGAAGAACCGGGTTCCTTTGGGAGGAAGATGGAGACAGAGGGACCGAGCTGGAAAGAATGAAAAGAAAAGCGCCGGGCAGGGAACCGGTCCACCAAACCGCTTCCTCCATGTCCATCTCCTTAACGCCCCACTACATCCTCCATGTCCATCTCCTTAACGCCCTTAACGCCCCACCCCGTCCTCCATGTCCATCTCCTTAACGCCCCACTACATCCTCCATGTCCATCTCCTTAACGCCCCACTACATCCTCCATGTCCATCTCCTTAACGCCCCACTACATCCTCCATGTCCATCTCCTTAACGCCCCACTACATCCTCCATGTCCATCTCCTTAACGCCCCACTACATCCTCCATGTCCATCTCCTTAACGCCCCACTACATCCTCCATGTCCATCTCCTTAACGCCCCACTACATCCTCCATGTCCATCTCCTTAACGCCCCACTACATCCTCCATGTCCATCTCCTTAACGCCCCACTACATCCTCCATGTCCATCTCCTTAACGCCCCACTACATCCTCCATGTCCATCTCCTTAACGCCCCACTACATCCTCCATGTCCATCTCCTTAACGCCCCACTACATCCTCCATGTCCATCTCCTTAACGCCCCACTACATCCTCCATGTCCATCTCCTTAACGCCCCACTACATCCTCCATGTCCATCTCCTTAACGCCCCACTACATCCTCCATGTCCATCTCCTTAACGCCCCACCCCGTCCTCCATGTCCATCTCCTTAACGCCCCACTACATCCTCCATGTCCGTCTCCTTAACGCCCCACTACATCCTCCATGTCCATCTTCTTAATGCCCCACTACATCCTCCATGTCCGTCTCCTTAACGCCCCACTACATCCTCCATGTCCATCTCCTTAACGCCCCACTACATCCTCCATGTCCATCTCCTTAACGCCCCACTACATCCTCCATGTCCGTCTCCTTAACGCCCCACTACATCCTCCATGTCCGTCTCCTTAACGCCCCACTACATCCTCCATGTCCGTCTCCTTAACGCCCCACTACATCCTCCATGTCCATCTCCTTAATGCCCCACTACATCCTCCATGTCCATCTCCTTAACGCCCCACTACATCCTCCATGTCCATCTCCTTAACGCCCCACTACATCCTCCATGTCCATCTCCTTAACGCCCCACTACATCCTCCATGTCCATCTCCTTAACGCCCCACTACATCCTCCATGTCCATCTCCTTAACGCCCCACTACATCCTCCATGTCCGTCTCCTTAACGCCCCACTACATCCTCCATGTCCGTCTCCTTAACGCCCCACTACATCCTCCATGTCCATCTCCTTAACGCCCCACTACATCCTCCATGTCCATCTCCTTAACGCCCCACTACATCCTCCATGTCCATCTCCTTAACGCCCCACTACATCCTCCATGTCCATCTCCTTAACGCCCCACTACATCCTCCATGTCCATCTCCTTAACGCCCCACCCCGTCCTCCATGTCCATCTCCTTAACGCCCCACTACATCCTCCATGTCCGTCTCCTTAACGCCCCACTACATCCTCCATGTCCATCTTCTTAATGCCCCACTACATCCTCCATGTCCGTCTCCTTAACGCCCCACTACATCCTCCATGTCCATCTCCTTAACGCCCCACTACATCCTCCATGTCCATCTCCTTAACGCCCCACTACATCCTCCATGTCCGTCTCCTTAACGCCCCACTACATCCTCCATGTCCGTCTCCTTAACGCCCCACTACATCCTCCATGTCCATCTCCTTAACGCCCCACTACATCCTCCATGTCCGTCTCCTTAACGCCCCACTACATCCTCCATGTCCATCTCCTTAATGCCCCACCCCGTCCTCCATGTCCATCTCCTTAACGCCCCACCCCGTCCTCCATGTCCATCTCCTTAACGCCCCACCCCGTCCTCCATGTCCATCTCCTTAACGCCCCACTCCGTCCTCCATGTCCATCTCCTTAACGCCCCACCCCGTCCTCCATGTCCGTTTCCTTAACGCCCCACCCCGTCCTCCATGTCCGTCTCCTTACCAGCCCACCCATCCTCCATCTCCTTAACGCCCCACCCCATCCTCCATCTCCGTCTCCTTAACGCCCCACCCCATCCTCCATCTCCATCTCCTTAACGCCCCACCCCATTCTTCATCACCGTCTCCTTAACGCCCCACCCCATCCTCCATGTCCGTCTCCTTAACGCCCCACCCCATCCTCCATGTCCGTTTCCTTAACGCCCCACCCCGTCCTCCATGTCCATCTCCTTAACGCCCCACCCCGTCCTCCATGTCCGTTTCCTTAACGCCCCACCCCGTCCTCCATGTCCATCTACTTAACGCCCCACTACATCCTCCATGTCCATCTCCTTAACACCCCACTCCGTCCTCCATGTCCATCTCCTTAACACCCCACCCCATCCTCCATGTCCGTCTCCTTAACGCCCCACTACATCCTCCATGTCCGTCTCCTTAATGCCCCACCCCGTCCTCCATGTCCGTCTCCTTAACGCCCCACCCCGTCCTCCATGTCCGTCTCCTTACCAGCCCACCCATCCTCCATCTCCTTAACGCCCCACCCCATCCTCCATCTCCGTCTCCTTAACGCCCCACCCCGTCCTCCATGTCCATCTCCTTAACGCCCCACCCCGTCCTCCATGTCCATCTCCTTAACGCCCCACCCCGTCCTCCATGTCCGTCTCTTTAACGCCCCTGTAGTCGTGCCTACCGTGATGTAGCTCCTCCCTTATGGTGTGAGTGTAATCCTGATGGGAGGAGCTACTGTGATGTAGCTCCTCCCATCAGGAGAAAGTGTGAATGGCGGCGTGTCGTGTGATACAAGCGCTCTTCATTTACCATTCATCCATTTTGGAAAATAAATTTGAAAATAAATTTGAACAAAACAATCATCAATATGCTGGTTTGTGTGGTTAAATATATTTAGTATTACAACAATTGTATGACATGACTATAACAGAAGTACTACTAGTACAGAAGTAGTAGGTTAACGAAAGGTTATTCTGTAATAAATAATCACTCATTTGAATATGTTTATATTTTTAAATGAACACTATTACATTCACATTATACAAATGTTTACTCATTTGAATATTATTACAATTATTACGAATATATTAATATTAGAATATATTAATATGTACTATGACTAATAATGAACATTCTAAGATGGTGAACTGAATTGCTCTGCATGTCTTCAGTCTTACCTGAACAGCTCCTCCACCTGGAATCCTTTCTTTCCACCGAGCTGAGAGAGAAAAGCTCTTCGACTGGCTCCCATCTTCCTCTCCAGCAGGAACAAAACCACCTGAGGGAACTGCTGTGGTAACGGTTCCTCACTCCCAGTGTTCCCAGTGTTCCCAGCAGCGGAGGGGACGACCTTCCTTCTCTTCAACGGGATCATGGTTCCCTCATAGAACGAGACGGACTCCGTTCATTCTCTGACGCAGTTTCGCGGTCTTTTTCTTCTTCTTCTCCTTTCAGGTTTATTGGCGGTTGGCAAACAACTAATTGGTGCGTTACCGCCACCAACTGGTTCGGAGTGAGGACCAGGACGGCCAGTACTTGTATAATAAAATGAATAAAATAAACTGTACCTTTTCCTTCCCGAAGTTTTCAACTATCCGTCTTTTTTCTTTCTCATATTTGACAATGTACAACAACATGTTCCACTGTTTCCTCTTGTCCACAATAGTCACATTTTCCTGTACGTCAGTGCTCGGGCCCTAATAATAAACATTAGAAAAACAATAGGTCCTCCGCTCTGACTACATCAGTGCTCGGGCCCTAATAATCATATTAAACATTAGAAGAACTTCATCAGTGCTCAGGCCCTAATAAAACAAAAAACATGAAACAAAACAAAGTGAAATCCGCTGTAGTGTGCCTCCAATTATTTTATGACTTTTAATAAATCAACTTTGTGTACAACAGCAATCATTTAATAATAATCACAATATAGGCTTCGGTATGATTACAAAAATAATTTTGGACATTTTCTATTTGCACATTTTGCAATCAATTTGTCTTTTTAAGCTCCTATATTATTTTATATTTACAGAGCCAGATGAGTGATTTTAAGTTATAAGTATATTTATGTTGAAGTAAAATGTCCGATTCTTCTGCAGTCAGGCTTCAAGATTCCCCAGTTCCAGTTTCACCTCGTTTGAACTGTAATGAAAGAACAGACTCATTTACACAAACACCATATCATCATCTTATCACCAGCATATGATGCAGAGCTGCTCTTCAGCAGAGGCGGTTTCAGCCCTCACCGCGTTCTTCAGCAAGTTCCCAGATTTGGTAAAGATATTGGATCTCCTCGAGGCTGGCTTGGCGGTCTCGGCACTGTTCTGCGGCGGCGTCGTCTGCGGCAGAGATGGTGACTGAGGCCGGGAGAGGCTGGGGGAGTAGGTCTGAGGCTTTAGGTACGTTTGGGTTGGGTTTGGTGTGAAGGGCTGAGCCGGGGTGACGGTTTGGGTTGGGGTTAAAGTTTGGGCCGGGGTGAAGATGTTTGTCGGGGGGAAGGTTTGAGTTGGGGTTAAAGTTTGGGCCGGGGTGAAGATGTTTGTCGGGGGGAAGGTTTGAGTTGGGGTTAAAGTTTGGGCCGGGGTGAAGGCTTGAGTTGGGGTGAAGGCTTGAGTTGGGGTGAAGGCTTGAGTTGGGGTGTTTGTGAAGGTGTTTGTCGGGGCGTGGCACTGAGGCGGTGTCTGAGCCGGTGCAAAGGGATTGGTCGACGCATAGCTCTGGGTGTTCGGGTACGGCTGCGTCGGCGAGAAGGACTGAGGCCCCGGCGTGGAGTCAAGCAGGGTGGGCGGCGGCGGCGGAGGGAAGTCGTCGTCTCCGTCCCCGGTGTGGGCGGCTGCGTCGTCGTCCCCGGGGCCATCGAGCTCGTAGTGCCTCCTCCTCAGCTCGCCCAGACGGACGCGCTCCTGCTCCAGCTGGTTCTCAAGCTGCAGCACCTTCACCTGAGAGATCCAGAGGGGTCATTTTTTGACTGAATATCCTTCCTAACATGCCAATGCTTTAGTGGATTTTGCAGATTTAGATCCTTTCGGTCGTAATCTTTCTAAAGATGTGCAGTATAAGCCTGTAGGTTGTTTTAAAAGGCACTGAACCCTACATCTTAAAAACTCTGAAAGCTCTCAAGGATTCATTTTTGGGGAATCTTGCTCAGACTCTTGACTTTTAATCATATTTTACGGTATTTCACCAGAGTCTGACCCAGTGGCTCTGATGAGGAGCTTTAAGAAGAACTCTATAGAACCAGACCATCTTCTCTATGGTGTTCTGGTTACTGATGGAGGTCTATAGAGGACCAGGACTACACTGAGGTCTCTAGAGGACCAGGACTACACTGAGGTATAGAGGACCAGGACTAGACTGAGGTCTATAGAGGACCAGGACTACACTGAGGTCTATAGAGGACCAGGACTACACTGAGGTCTCTAGAGGACCAGGACTACACTGAGGTATAGAGGACCAGGACTAGACTGAGGTCTATAGAGGACCAGGACTACACTGAGGTCTAGAGGACCAGGACTACACTGAGGTCTATAGAGGACCAGGACTACACTGAGGTCTAGAGGACCAGGACTACACTGAGGTCTAGAGGACCAGGACTACACTGAGGTCTATAGAGGACCAGGACTACACTGAGGTCTAGAGGACCAGGACTACACTGAGGTATATAGAGGACCAGGACTACACTGAGGTATATAGAGGACCAGGAATAGACTGAGGTCTATAGAGGACCAGGACTAGACTGAGGTCTCTAGAGGACCAGGACTACACTGAGGTCTAGAGGACCAGGACTACACTGAGGTATATAGAGGACCAGGACTACACTGAGGTATATAGAGGACCAGGACTACACTGAGGTCTAGAGGACCAGGACTACACTGAGGTCTAGAGGACCAGGACTACACTGAGGTATATAGAGGACCAGGAATAGACTGAGGTCTATAGAGGACCAGGACTAGACTGAGGTCTCTAGAGGACCAGGACTACACTGAGGTCTAGAGGACCAGGACTACACTGAGGTATATAGAGGACCAGGACTACACTGAGGTATATAGAGGACCAGGACTACACTGAGGTCTAGAGGACCAGGACTACACTGAGGTCTAGAGGACCAGGACTACACTGAGGTATATAGAGGACCAGGAATAGACTGAGGTCTATAGAGGACCAGGACTAGACTGAGGTCTCTAGAGGACCAGGACTACACTGAAGTCTCGAGAGGACCAGGACTACACTGAGGTCTATAGAGGACCAGGACTAGACTGAGGTCTCTAGAGGACCAGGACTACACTGAGGTCTCTAGAGGACCAGGACTACACTGAGGTCTCTAGAGGACCAGGACTACACTGAGGTCTATAGAGGACCAGGACTACACTGAGGTCTATGGAGGACCAGGACTACACTGAGGTCTATGGAGGACCAGGACTACACTGAGGTCTATGGAGGACCAGGACTACACTGAGGTCTCTAGAGGACCAGGACTAGACTGAGGTCTCTAGAGGATCAGGACTACACTGAGGTCTACAGAGGACCAGGACTAGACTGAGGTCTATAGAGGACCAGGACTAGACTGAGGTTTATAGAGGACCAGGACTAGACTGAGGTCTATAGAGGACCAGGACTACACTGAGGTCTATAGAGGACCAGGACTAGACTGAGGTCTCTAGAGGACCAGGACTACACTGAGGTCTATAGAGGACCAGGACTACATGAGGTCTCTAGAGGACCAGGACTAGACTGAGGTCTATAGAGGACCAGGACTACATGAGGTCTATAGAGGACCAGGACTAGACTGAGGTCTCTAGAGGACCAGGACTACCCTGAGGTCTACAGAGGACCAGGACTACACTGAGGTCTATAGAGGACCAGGACTAGACTGAGGTCTTTAGAGGACCAGGACTAGACTGAGGTCTATAGAGGACCAGGACTAGACTGAGGTCTATAGAGGACCAGGACTAGACTGAGGTTTATAGAGGACCAGGACTAGACTGAGGTCTATAGAGGACCAGGACTAGACTGAGGTCTCTAGAGGACCAGGACTACCCTGAGGTCTCTAGAGGACCAGGACTACACTGAGGTATATAGAGGACCAGGAATAGACTGAGGTCTATAGAGGACCAGGACTAGACTGAGGTCTCTAGAGGACCAGGACTACACTGAAGTCTCGAGAGGACCAGGACTACACTGAGGTCTATAGAGGACCAGGACTAGACTGAGGTCTCTAGAGGACCAGGACTACACTGAGGTCTCTAGAGGACCAGGACTACACTGAGGTCTCTAGAGGACCAGGACTACACTGAGGTCTATAGAGGACCAGGACTACACTGAGGTCTATGGAGGACCAGGACTACACTGAGGTCTATGGAGGACCAGGACTACACTGAGGTCTATGGAGGACCAGGACTACACTGAGGTCTCTAGAGGACCAGGACTAGACTGAGGTCTCTAGAGGATCAGGACTACACTGAGGTCTACAGAGGACCAGGACTAGACTGAGGTCTATAGAGGACCAGGACTAGACTGAGGTTTATAGAGGACCAGGACTAGACTGAGGTCTATAGAGGACCAGGACTACACTGAGGTCTATAGAGGACCAGGACTAGACTGAGGTCTCTAGAGGACCAGGACTACACTGAGGTCTATAGAGGACCAGGACTACATGAGGTCTCTAGAGGACCAGGACTAGACTGAGGTCTATAGAGGACCAGGACTACACTGAGGTCTATAGAGGACCAGGACTAGACTGAGGTCTCTAGAGGACCAGGACTACACTGAGGTCTATAGAGGACCAGGACTACATGAGGTCTCTAGAGGACCAGGACTAGACTGAGGTCTATAGAGGACCAGGACTACATGAGGTCTATAGAGGACCAGGACTAGACTGAGGTCTCTAGAGGACCAGGACTACCCTGAGGTCTACAGAGGACCAGGACTACACTGAGGTCTATAGAGGACCAGGACTAGACTGAGGTCTATAGAGGACCAGGACTAGACTGAGGTCTATAGAGGACCAGGACTAGACTGAGGTCTATAGAGGACCAGGACTAGACTGAGGTTTATAGAGGACCAGGACTAGACTGAGGTCTATAGAGGACCAGGACTAGACTGAGGTCTCTAGAGGACCAGGACTACCCTGAGGTCTCTAGAGGACCAGGACTACACTGAGGTCTATAGAGGACCAGGACTACACTGAGGTCTCTAGAGGACCAGGACTACACTGAGGTCTATAGAGGACCAGGACTACACTGAGGTCTATGGAGGACCAGGACTACACTGAGGTCTATGGAGGACCAGGACTACACTGAGGTCTATGGAGGACCAGGACTACACTGAGGTCTCTAGAGGACCAGGACTAGACTGAGGTCTCTAGAGGATCAGGACTACACTGAGGTCTACAGAGGACCAGGACTAGACTGAGGTCTATAGAGGACCAGGACTAGACTGAGGTTTATAGAGGACCAGGACTAGACTGAGGTCTATAGAGGACCAGGACTAGACTGAGGTCTATAGAGGACCAGGACTAGACTGAGGTCTATAGAGGACCAGGACTAGACTGAGGTCTATAGAGGACCAGGACTAGACTGAGGTCTATAGAGGACCAGGACTAGACTGAGGTCTCTAGAGGACCAGGACTACACTGAGGTCTATAGAGGACCAGGACTACATGAGGTCTCTAGAGGACCAGGACTAGACTGAGGTCTATAGAGGACCAGGACTACATGAGGTCTATAGAGGACCAGGACTAGACTGAGGTCTCTAGAGGACCAGGACTACCCTGAGGTCTACAGAGGACCAGGACTACACTGAGGTCTATAGAGGACCAGGACTAGACTGAGGTCTATAGAGGACCAGGACTAGACTGAGGTCTATAGAGGACCAGGACTAGACTGAGGTTTATAGAGGACCAGGACTAGACTGAGGTCTATAGAGGACCAGGACTAGACTGAGGTCTCTAGAGGACCAGGACTACCCTGAGGTCTCTAGAGGACCAGGACTACCCTGAGGTCTCTAGAGGACCAGGACTACACTGAGGTCTATAGAGGACCAGGACTACAAAGTAAATAATTATTGTGGAGTTGAAGCATAAAGTGCCTCAAATGTGCACTTTAGTAGATGCAGGTAAAAACACTCTAAACCAGAGGATAAACATCGGGGACTCGAACGCCTCACCTGAGTTTCCATCTCCTCGGTCTTCAGCTTGATCAGAGACATGCCGGAGAAGTCCATCGCGCCTGTGAAAGACATCACGGAGTCAAAGCTTCGTGGCTCCACTACTTTGACATATCAAACCCACTATTGATGGACCGACAGTACATCGCGTCGGCTCCATCGTGGACTGACTCCACCCCCCCACCTTGGTCCGAGATCAGCAGCTGCCCGTGTTTGGTGGAGGTGACGACCACGGCCGCCATGTCGTTCACGTGACGCGAGGCCTGCTTCAGCGTGTGCAGCTTCTTGTTGCCGCGGTCGGCCTTCACCTGAAAGAGTGTTTAATGACACATAAGAGATCTGAGTAGTTTAAGAGTAGATCTGGGTAGTTTAAGACTTTGAGTAGTTTAGGACCAGATCTGAGTAGTTTAGGGCCAGCTCTTTGGTGGAACTGGTAACGACTCTTAAATGCCACAACATTTGGTTGTCAGGCCACAAACATTCATCATAAAATTTTTATGTAAAAATCAGAATTTGAAAAGTAACCTGTATCTCTCAAATAAATGCAGTGGAATGAGAAGCCTGTACCTTGGAGGCGGCGACGAGGTGAGCCGTGCTCGCGGCGATCTCGTGAGAGCAGGCGATGAGCTCCTCGTAGGTTCCCTCCTCTCCCACCACGCGGTCGGCCGAGTCTCTGGCGGCAGAGAGGAACACCACGTCATGAAGGTGTGACGCATGAACCGTGAGCGGCGGGTTATCGGTTACTCACAGCAGCTGCGTGGCGCCCCAGCCCACGGCTTTGGAGGCAGAGATGAGTCCTTCTGTCCAGCGAGAGTTTTTGGCATAAAATTCGGTGACGGACGCGGCTCCCTGGAGAAAGAAACGATTACAGCGCGGGTCAGTGAACGCAGCACGGAACCGTTCTGGTCTAGACACCGATGAAAGAATCAACATCTAAGTGAACGCTGCATTTAAAATACTTTCCCCTCTTTGCTGTCAGTCAGACCTTCATGACGGGAACTGAAGCCGTTATCTCTCTTAAAGACACCAGACTCCATTGACAAAAACAATGATTTAAACTGGCAGAAGACTGAAGTCGCTGGTCTGCAGCTGTGTCGATTGGTTGATTTGTTTTTGTGTTTTTAAATGTAAAATATTCTAAATATAGTGTTCTTAAACTGGTATAGATTGCTTTCGGTGTCAAAAAAATACGTCCACAGCAGGACATCACTTTTCCCTCGTGCTCCAATCATTTCTAGATTATTAATTTCACGTCTAATTTTATTATAAAATAATAAATTGTATTGTAAAATAATGAATTGTTTTATAAAATAATACATTTTATTGGGGTTTTGTTATTGCTTATCGTTCTAGAATGTAATTCCAGTGCTTTGCTATGGAAAGCTCGTATCCTCTCTGCTTACCTGGCCTCAGCAGTAGAAAGGTTCATTTTAAAAGTCTTTTAGTAATCACAGTCTGGGGTAAAACAACTCTCTGATTCTTAGAAGCTTAAAGGCTGCGAGTGCCGGTTGAAAATGAGCATTTAACATTTTGATCGACTCGTAGCTTCTGCCATCTGGATTCTTTGTGCTCTTTTAGGCGAATGAATCAAAGACTTTCCCGGAGCAAATGTCGCTCTCTTAAATGTGTCGTAGATTCCTAGAAGATTTGTAGCTCAGGCGACTCACCCGGCCTCCTTCCACGATGTCTTTCTGCAGGTCGGTAGACGCCGTCACCAGCATGTGAACGGCCTGCAGAGGGAAGAACCAGAGAAGAAGAAACAGTTAAAAAAAGTTCACAGACATGTTTTAGTTTTTGTTCAGGAGGAAGAACAGATGTCTCACCTTCATCAGGTCTGAACAGGATCCCAGGATGCTGCGATGGAGCAGAAGGAAAACGTCACACAGATTTCAGGAGTGAAGAGACGCAGAAATCAACTGTTTCAGGGAGCGGCTCTCACCTCTGGTTGACCTCCAGCTGGACGCCAGACGTCTCCCTCCTCGTCTGGTTCAGTATCTCCTGGGAAACCATTTAAAACACGTGAAGCATCGCTCGGTGTGTGCGTGTGTGTGTGCGTGTGTGTGTTTTGTCCTCACGTCCATTCGCAGCACCGCCTCCTCGATGGCCGTGGCCGTGGCCGCCATCTCTTTGTCCACCGTGGCTCCCAGCTCCTCTTTGAGGACGTCCCGTCCTTTAGGACGCAGATCCTGAACCCCAAGAAACAGTTAAAGTACATCCAGACTGCTAATAAATATATATATATATATATATATATATATATATATATATATATATATATATATATATATATATATATTAGTTTAGATATTAGATATTTAAGAGTTATTGATCCCTTGATGAAATTCACAAGCTACCCAGCAGTATATAAAGTAATTATAAATCAATAATTGTAATACAGTAATATGATAACATGGTTCTGAAACGGGCCATTACGCATCATTAGTACTTTTTGTACTTGGAGTATATTTTTACGCTAGTTCTTTTGTACTTTTACTGGAGTAACATTTTAATAAAGGACTTTTAACTTGCAATAGTATTTATTATATATTTATTATTAAATGTTCCTTTTTTTATAAAAAGGAAATATATCAAACTTAATTAAATATAAATATAAACAAATAAAGCTTAATTAAAAACCAAATTAAAAAGGTAATATGTCATATATTATTAAATATAAACAAATAAAGCTTAATTAAAAACCAAATTAAAAAGGTAAAATATCATATTTTATTAAATAGAAAGATAAATAAACCAGATTAAAAGGGTTGAATACAATGAATACTTTAGCAGGTACTTTGTGTCTCACCTGTCCCAGAGCGAGGATCCGCTGGACGGAGCCGCGCACGGCGGAGGGATCCGCTCTCGGTAAAGAGGCCTGAAGCTTCAGGTCCTTCAGGTACTGGAGGCAGTGAGTCGCACAACCCCGACAGCCGTCAGTCAGACCTGAGGAGAAGTACATCTTATGTACATATACACTATAGTACATCTCATGTACATGTACACTATAGTACATCTTATGTACATGTACACTATAGTATAACTTATATACATGTACACTATACGTACATCTCATGTACATGTACACTATACGTACATCTTATGTACATGTACACTATACATACATCTTATGTACATGTACACTATGTACATAAGATGTACATAGTGTACATGTACATAAGATATACGTACAGTGTACGTATATCTTATGTACATGTACACTATGTACATCTTATGTACATGTACACTATAGTATATCTTATATACATGTACACTATACGTATATCTTATGTACATGTACACTATACGTATATCTTGTGTACATGTACACTATAGTATATCTTATGTACATGTACACTATAGTAGATCTTCAACAGTGGGCGGAGCTTACGGTCGGCCTGGTCGGTGGGAGCCGAGTGAGACGCTGCCGATCCGTTCACGATGGTGTCGGCAGCGAGGTGAGAGAACTGAGTGACCGACCTCAGCAGCCCACTGGCATCTAGGACACAGGTACAAGTACCTTTACTAGAGTACTGTATAGTCAGTGTAACAAGTACCTTTACTAGAGTACTGTATAGTCAGTGTAACAACTACATTTACTGTAGTACTGTATAGTCAGTGTAACAAGTACCTTTACTGTAGTACTGTATAGTCAGTGTAACAACTACATTTACTGTAGTACTGTATAGTCAGTGTAACAAGTACCTTTACTAGAGTACTGTATAGTCAGTGTAACAAGTACATGCAGGTACATGTTGTACTTGTACATGAACTCACCGTTGGGGTGCTGCAGGTACATGTTGTACTTGTTGTACTTGTACATGAACTCACCGTTGGGGTGCTGCAGGTACATGTTGTACTTGTTGTACTTGTACATGAACTCACCGTTGGGGTGCTGCAGGTACATGTTGTACTTGTTGTACTTGTACATGAACTCACCGTTGGGGTGCTGCAGGTACATGTTGTACTTGTTGTACTTGTTGTACTTGTACATGAACTCACCGTTGGGGTGCTGCAGGTACATGTTGTACTTGTTGTACTTGTTGTACTTGTACATGAACTCACCGTTGGGGTGCTGCAGGTACATGTTGTACTTGTTGTACTTGTTGTACTTGTACATGAACTCACCGTTGGGGTGCTGCAGGTACATGTTGTACTTGTTGTACTTGTACATGAACTCACCGTTGGGGTGCTGCAGGTACATGTTGTACTTGTTGTACTTGTACATGAACTCACCGTTGGGGTGCTGCAGGTACATGTTGTACTTGTTGTACTTGTTGTACTTGTACATGAACTCACCGTTGGGGTGCTGCAGGTACATGTTGTACTTGTTGTACTTGTTGTACTTGTACATGAACTCACCGTTGGGGTGCTGCAGGTACATGTTGTACTTGTTGTACTTGTTGTACTTGTACATGAACTCACCGTTGGGGTGCTGCAGGTACATGTTGTACTTGTTGTACTTGTACATGAACTCACCGTTGGGGTGCTGCAGGTACATGTTGTACTTGTTGTACTTGTACATGAACTCACCGTTGGGGTGCTGCAGGTACATGTTGTACTTGTTGTACTTGTTGTACTTGTACATGAACTCACCGTTGGGGTGCTGCAGGTACATGTTGTACTTGTTGTACTTGTACATGAACTCACCGTTGGGGTGCTGCAGGTACATGTTGTACTTGTTGTACTTGTACATGAACTCACCGTTGGGGTGCTGCAGGTACATGTTGTACTTGTTGTACTTGTACATGAACTCACCGTTGGGGTGCTGCAGGTACATGTTGTACTTGTTGTACTTGTTGTACTTGTACATGAACTCACCGTTGGGGTGCTGCAGGTACATGTTGTACTTGTTGTACTTGTTGTACTTGTACATGAACTCACCGTTGGGGTGCTGCAGGTACATGTTGTACTTGTTGTACTTGTACATGAACTCACCGTTGGGGTGCTGCAGGTACATGTTGTACTTGTTGTACTTGTTGTACTTGTACATGAACTCACCGTTGGGGTGCTGCAGGTACATGTTGTACTTGTTGTACTTGTACATGAACTCACCGTTGGGGTGCTGCAGGTACATGTTGTACTTGTTGTACTTGTACATGAACTCACCGTTGGGGTGCTGCAGGTACATGTTGTACTTGTTGTACTTGTTGTACTTGTACATGAACTCACCGTTGGGGTGCTGCAGGTACATGTTGTACTTGTTGTACTTGTTGTACTTGTACATGAACTCACCGTTGGGGTGCTGCAGGTACATGTTGTACTTGTTGTACTTGTACATGAACTCACCGTTGGGGTGCTGCAGGTACATGTTGTACTTGTTGTACTTGTTGTACTTGTACATGAACTCACCGTTGGGGTGCTGCAGGTACGCGCTGTGGCTCTGCTGCATTTTGTCGATGGCGCTCAGAGTGACTTCAGCTCGATTCACCAAATAATCTGAACAACAAAAAGCAGAACTGGATGGAACTCTATGAAGTATTTATGAACTCTATGAAGTATTTATGAACTCTATGAAGTATTTATGAACTCTATGAAGTATTTATGAACAGCAGAAAACTATTACAAACATATGTTTAACACACGATGAATGGAGCTGAAAGAACTAATATTTCAAAGTGTTTATTAGTGTATTTATATACAACTATACCTCCTGTGGAAACACATAATGAACAGTAGTGAAACACAGTTGTAATAACAGTAATTATATATATATATATATATATATATAAATATATATATATATGTTATAATAAGATACGTCTTCATAAGTTATGAGACTTTAAATAACCAAATACATGTTTATATAGAAAAGTTATAGTTATAAAGCTAAGTTTATTACGACTAATTTAATGTGCTATATAAAGTATTATACACATAATAACTAATAATTAAAAGTAATTTATTTCGTTTTCTTTTTTAAATATTATCGTAAATTAAATGGATGAGCGTGTATATATTTATTTAAATGGATGAGCGTATATATATATATATATATATATATATATATATATATATATATATATATATATATATATATTTAAATAGGTGAGTGTGTATATATATTTATTTAAATGAGGGGGGTGTATATATATATTTATTTAAATGGGTGAGCGTGTCTATATATACATTTATTTAAATGAGGGGGTGCATATATATATTTATTTAAATGGGTGAGCGTGTTTATATATATTTATTTAAATGAGGGGGTGCATATATATATTTATTTAAATGGGTGAGCGTGTTTATATATATTTATTTAAATGAGGGGGTGTATATATATTTATTTAAATGGGCGAGCGTATACATATTTCTTTAAACACCTGCTGAGCTGCTGCAGCCCAGGTGCACCGGGTCGTCCAGCTTGGCCACAGCGTCCAGCACGATGCCCTCAGCCTCCACCACGGCACACTGCAGGAGGCAGAACTGCTCCTGCTGCAGCTGCTGGGACAGGAGATGCTCACGGGACGCCTGAGGAGAGAGACACACACAGAGACACACACACAGAGACAGAGACAGACACGCACACACACACACACACACACACACACACACACAGAGAGAGACACAAACACAGAGACAGACACACACAGAGACACACACACACACAGAGAGAGACACACAAACCCGTAGAGAGAGGGAAAGAGAGACACACACAGTAACTAACCACTCTGCTACTCATAACAGCTTCAGTATGCAGGTCGTAGGGTGTGTGTGTGTGTGTCTATCTGTGTGTGTGTGTCTATCTGTGTGTGTCTATCTGTGTGTGTCTGTGTCTATCTCTGTGTGTGTGTCTCTATCTGTGTGTGTGTGTGTGTCTATCTCTGTGTGTGTGTTTCTATATGTGTGTCTGTGTGTGTCTATCTGTGTGTGTCTTTGTGTGTGTGTGTGTGTGTGTGTGTGTCTATCTCTGTGTGTGTGTCTCTATCTGTGTGTGTGTGTCTATCTCTGTGTGTGTATGTGTGTGTGTGTGTCTATCTCTGTGTGTGTGTCTCTATCTGTGTGTGTGTGTCTATCTCTGTGTGTGTATGTGTGTGTGTGTGTCTATCTCTGTGTGTGTGTCTCTATCTGTGTGTGTGTCTGTGTGTGTCTCTACCTGTGTGTGTGTGTCTCTATCTGTGTGTGTGTCTCTACCTGTGTCTGTGTGTGTCTCTCTGTGTGTCTCTCTGTGTGTCTCTGTGTGTGTGTGTGTGTGTGTGTGTGTGTGTGTGTGTGTGTGTGTGTGTGTGTGTGTGTGTGTGTGTGTGTGTGTGTGTGTGCGTCTCACCTGCTGCTCTATCTGTCTCTGCAGCTCCTCCAGCTCCAGGCCCCTCTGGCTCCTCTCCTGCCCCAGGACGGTGAGGTGTTTCTGGGCCTGCAGCCTGAGGGCGCTGAGCTCCGCCTGCTGGTCGCTGCTGGAGCGCAGCAGCTGCTGCCGCTCCGCCTGCAGCGCGGCCAGGGAGCCGCTCAGCTGGGAGCCGCTCTGAGGAGGAGAACACGGTTAGAGACGCTCCTCCTCCTCCGCTCTGGACCCTCGTGATAGAAAGGTTCTTTAAACGTCGTCCCACCGCTTCTCTGCTCTGCAGGGCTCCGCTCACTCGGCTCAGCTCGGCCCGGGTGGAGTCCAGCTCTCTCCTCAGCCGCTCCATCTCCAGCTTCTGCTCCGCGTTCAGGGCGAGCTTCGGAAAGGAAAGTGCAGGCAAACACTTTGCATAAGACATGAAGAGGATATCACAAGGTAGCGAGGTCTAAAGGTAGCGAGGTCACAAGGTCTCAAGGTGACACTGTCACAAGGTCTCAAGGTCACAAGGTCTCAAGGTAGTGAGGTCTCAAGGTCACAAGGTAGCGAGGTCACAATGTCTCAAGGTAGCAAGGCCACAAGGTCTCAAGGTAGTGAGGTCACAAGGTCTCAAGTTAGTGAGGTCACAAGGTAGCGAGGTCACAAGGTCTCAAGTTAGTGAGGTCACAAGGTAGCGAGGTCACAAGGTCTCAAGGTCACGAGGTCTTGAAGTCAACGAGGCCACAAGGTCTCAAGGTAGCGAGGTCTTGAGGTCACAAGGTAGCGAGGTCTTGAGGTCACAAGTTAGCGAGGTCTCAAGGTAGCGAGGTCTTGAGGTCACAAGTTAGCGAGGTCTCAAGGTCACGAGGTCTTGAAGTCAACGAGGCTACAAGGTCTCAAGGTAGCAAGGCCACAACGTCTCACGATCACACTGTCTCAAGGTAACAAGGTCACAAGGTAGCGAGGTCACACTGTCTCAAGGTCTCAAGGTAGCAAGGCCACAACGTCTCAAGGCCACGAGGTCACAAGGTCTCAAGGTGACACTGTCACAAGGTCTCAAGGTCACAAGGTCTCAAGGTAGCGAGGTCTCAAGGTCACAAGGTAGCGAGGTCACAATGTCTCAAGGTCTCAAGTTAGCGAGGTCACAAGGTCACAAGGTAGCGAGGTCACAAGGTCTCAAGGTCACGAGGTCTTGAAGTCAACGAGGCCACAAGGTCTCAAGGTAGCGAGGTCTTGAGGTCACAAGGTCTCAAGGTAGCGAGGTCTCAAGGCCACAAGGGTTGAGGTACCTGCTGCTGCAGCTGGGCCCTCAGCGCCTGCAGCTCCTGGAGGAGCCGGTCCCGGTCCCGGTCCTGGTCCCGGTGCTGCTGGGCCTGCAGCCTCAGGGAGGTCAGCTCGGCGTCTCGCTCTCCGGCCGAGCGCAGCAGCGCCTCGCGCTCCGCCTGCAGCGCCGCCAGAGCGCCGCTCGCCCGAGAGCCCTCCTGAGGAAACACCGGAGGGTTGAGAGCAAGGCCCTGAACCAGAGGGACCGGTTCTGGTGGTCCGGTTCTGGTGGGGACCGGGTCTGTGCAGAAGTCTCCCTCAGCATCATTTACTTTGACTGTTTCATCCCGTCTCCATTCCAGTCTGCTGGTTGGGTTCTTTACGTTGAACTCTGATGCGCTTTTAGAAACACTGCTGAGTGAAGCTCTTCTCCTCGGTGTGGTTCACTGGTTTCCTGAGCGGTGACTACAGGTGTGTGTGTCTGTTGTGTAGCGCTCACCATCGCTGTGACTACAGGTGTGTGTGTCTGTTGTGTAGCGCTCACCATCGCTGTGACTACAGGTGTGTGTGTCTGTTGTGTAGCGCTCACCATCGCTGTGACTACAGGTGTGTGTGTCTGTTGTGTAGCGCTCACCATCGCTGTGTGGTCCAGAGAGCTGCGCAGGTGAGCCAGCTCGGCTCTGTGCTCCAGCAGCTCTTTGTTCAGGCGCTGGAGCTCCTGCTGCTGCGCCACCTGATCGGAGAGGAGAGCCGGATCAATACCCGGATCAATACCCGGATCAATGCCCGGATCAATACCCGGATCAATGCGGCCGCTCGGACTGCAGCATTAAAACACTTGTGTTGCGTCATCGGCTTCTCACCGAGTTTCTCTTCTCCTGTCGCAGGTTCTCCAGCTCGTTCTCCAGCTGCTGTTTCTTTCTCAGCCAGTCGTCTTGACCTTGTTGTGCACCGGAGAGCAACTTCCCGGTTTCTGCGTTCTGCAAAGAACACACAGAGAAAAGTTAAAGAAACTAAGAAAAACAAAAAAAACGCTTAAAATAGTAGAGCAGTTGTCCATCTTGAGATGTACACGCTTATATTGCTGAGCGTTGGATGAGAGGATTGATGCTGTAGACGTGAAGCTGCTGCCAAGAGCCGCTTAGCTTAGCTTAGCACAAAGACTGGGAACGGGGGGAAACTGCTAGCACGGCCCTGCGGTCCCGGTGGCTCACCCTCTTCATCAGGTCGGCGTGGCTGGTGATGAGCTCCGCGTGGCGCTCCTTCAGCTGAGCGAAGCGGAGCTCTGCCGCCTGGGCTCGGTCTGCGCGAAGACGACGACGAAGAGTTTTCATTAATGCAGTAACAGAATTATAGTGAATTTTGGAATCATATATTTATATATTTTTACTTGTCTCTTATGACTTCAGTTAATTTCCAAATTAAGTTTTTTCTTTTACATACAGAACAAGAGCTTTAAAAATATGTTTTGTTAATCAAATCAAATGCAACAGTTTATACATTTAGTCAACTTCTTTTATAATAGTTTAATCAATTTGTTAAGAAAAACTGCAACAACATGTTTACAGCTCGTACAATTATGATATTTTACAAGATAAATAATAATTGTAATGTATTACTATTAATGTTATTAATGTTGTCCATGATAATCGTTAGTTTATCGTTTAAAATGAACTGCAACAGCAACATATCTTTACTTTAATGCAACATTGTTTCATATTGTGGGAGTTATTTGTCTATTGTCTTCAACATGTTTTATATTTATCCGTGAATAAAGGTCACGCGTGTCCGGTGACTCACGGTCCGCCTCCTTGAAGCCGATCTGCGCCCCGGCGTTGGCGCTGCTGGCGCTGCGCAGCGCGTCCACCTCCATGCGCAGGTGCTCCTTCTCCAGCAGGGCCAGCTGCCTGTGGCCGCGCTGCTCCTCCACCTCCGCATCCAGACGACTCACCTGAGACCTCAGATCAGTGACGCACCTCTGGGCCTGACGGGGGACAGGTGGGGGAACAGGTGGGGGAACAGGTGATGGAGGAACAGGTGATGAGGAACAGGTGATGGAGGAACAGGTGATGAGGAACAGGTGATGGAGGAACAGGTGATGGAGGAACAGGTGATGAGGAACAGGTGATGGAGGAACAGGTGAACATGGAGGAACAGGTGGGGGAACAGGTGGAGGAACAGGTGATGAGGAACAGGTGATGGAGGAACAGGTGATGGAGGAACAGGTGAAGGAGGAACAGGTGAACATGGAGGAACAGGTGGGGGAACAGGTGGAGGAACAGGTGATGAGGAACAGGTGATGGAGGAACAGGTGATGGAGGAACAGGTGATGGAGGAACAGGTGATGGAGGAACAGGTGATGAGGAACAGGTGATGAGGAACAGGTGATGGAGGAACAGGTGAAGGAGGAACAGGTGAACATGAAGGAACAGGTGAAGGAGGAACAGGTGAACATGAAGGAACAGGTGAACATGGAGGAACAGGTGAACATGGAGGAACAGGTGAAGGAGGAACAGGTGAACATGGAGGAACAGGTGAAGGAGGAACAGGTGAACATGGAGGAACAGGTGATGGAGGAACAGGTGTTGAGGAACAGGTGATGGAGGAACAGGTGAAGGAGGAACAGGTGAAGGAGGAACAGGTGATGGAGGAACAGGTGATGGAGGAACAGGTGATGGAGGAACAGGTGAACATGAAGAAACAGGTGAACATGGAGGAACAGGTGAACATGAAGGAACAGGTGAAGGAGGAACAGGTGAACATGGAGGAACAGGTGAAGGAGGAACAGGTGAAGGAGGAACAGGTGATGGAGGAACAGGTGAAGGAGGAACAGGTGAAGGAGGAACAGGTGATGGAGGAACAGGTGAAGGAGGAACAGGTGAAGGAGGAACAGGTGATGGAGGAACAGGTGATGGAGGAACAGGTGAACATGAAGAAACAGGTGAACATGGAGGAACAGGTGAACATGAAGGAACAGGTGAAGGAGGAACAGGTGAACATGGAGGAACAGGTGAAGGAGGAACAGGTGAAGGAGGAACAGGTGAACAAGGAGGAACAGGTGAACATGAAGGAACAGGTGAACATGAAGGAACAGGTGAAGGAGGAACAGGTGAACATGGAGGAACAGGTGATGAGGAACAGGTGATGGAGGAACAGGTGAACATGAAGGAACAGGTGAAGGAGGAACAGGTGAACATGGAGGAACAAGTGATGGAGGAACAGGTGAACATGGAGGAACAGGTGATGAGGAACAGGTGATGGAGGAACAGGTGAACATGAAGGAACAGGTGAAGGAGGAACAGGTGAACATGAAGGAACAGGTGAAGGAGGAACAGGTGAACATGAAGGAACAGGTGATGGAGGAACAGGTGAACATGGAGAAACAGGTGAACATGGAGGAACAGGTGATGGAGGAACAGGTGTTGAGGAACAGGTGAACATGGAGGAACAGGTGATGGAGGAACAGGTGATGGAGGAACAGGTGAACATGGAAGAACAGGTGATGAGGAACAGGTGAACCTGCCCCCCGGGTCCCAGCTAACCTCGGTCTTGAGGAGCTGCAGCTCCGGGCGCAGAACCTCCAGCTCTCTCCTCAGACTCTCGTTCTCCATCGACGAGTCATGTGACCCCGTTTGGTTGAGCTGATAGTACTGCTGTCAAATCAATACTTACAAGATTATAAATAAATTATACAAAATAGATACTACATAAATAATAAATACAAGCAAAACAAAAAATATATATTACACTTTTTTTTAAATAATCAAATAAAAAATAAAAAAAGGATGTAAATAAATAAACATGCTGCTCAACAACCAGCGTTTCCCGTGAGAGCAGAACAACAACATGAAGGAACCGTAACGTTCTCCGTGTTCTACCTGCGGCATCGGAGACGCGCTTCTAAACTCCGGCTGCGTCTGCACCTCCTCGTCGTCGTGACGACCCTCGTTGGGCATCAGAACCACCGGCTTCCTGTACTCACCCAGCGCCGCGGCGCGCAGGAAGTTAGGAGGCGCCTGCGTCACAAACACAGTAAATACGTTTATATTTACTCAAGTAAAGATGAGACTTTATTTCATACCACTTCATACCTCAGGTTCTTTATTCTTTACTCTGTTGCTTTACATATCTTTCAGAAACAGAACATATGAAGAGCTTTAAATTTGATTTATTTTGTTAATAATCAAACTATGAAACAGTTTAAACATATTTTGAACTACTTTTATAATACTTTTTAGAAGCAAAACTGAAAAAACATTTCATGGTTCTAGATTCTAAAATGTGAAAAGTAATAATGTTAACGTATTATTAATAATAATAATAATAATGTGATGTATTCGTAATAATAAACAAACATTTTGGGCTTTAATTGGAATTCTCACTATTTTTACAAACCAAATAATCAATAATTTAATGGAGAAAATAATCAGAAGATTAATCCGAAATGAAAATAATAATTCGTTAATTAATAGTTCAAAATGAGCTCAAAGAACAATAACAGTAAAATCCTGCTTTTACATTGCATGAGCAATAATACTCTTTATATCTAATCAGTTTAGTGGATGTTAAATGATTAAATACTTTTACTGAAGTAATATTTTCAATGTAACAGAGTATACTATGTGTCGTAGTAGTACTTTAAGTAAAGGATCAGAGTATTCTACGTATCGTAGTAGTACTTTAAGTAGAAGATCAGAGTATTTTACTTGTCGTAGTAGTACTTTAAGTAGAAGATCAGAGTATTTTACTTGTCGTAGTAGTACTTTAAGTAGAAGATCAGAGTATTTTACTTGTCGTAGTAGTACTTTAAGTAAAGTATTTCCTCTGATGGAAAATCAAATTAACTGAAGTGAGACTCACGTCGGGGAGATCTGGGATCTGGATGATGCTCTTAAAGAACTCCGTCTCTCTCGCGCGGTCAAAGAACTGAGTGAGGCTGAGGACGGAAACCAAACCAGATGTCATAGTGTGTGTTTATGCCTCATGATGTCATAGTGTGTGTTTATGACTCATGATGTCATAATGTTTGTTTATGCCTCATGATGTCATACTGTGTGTTTATGCCTCATGATGTCATAGTGTGTGTTTATGCCTCATGATGTCATAGTGTGTGTTTATGCCTCATGATGTCATACTGTGTGTTTATGCCTCATGATGTCATAGTGTGTGTTTATGCCTCATGATGTCATAGTGTGTGTTTATGCCTCATGATGTCATACTGTGTGTTTATGCCTCATGATGTCATAGTGTGTGTTTATGCCTTATGATGTCATAATGTTTGTTTATGCCTCATGATGTCATAGTGTGTGTTTATGCCTCATGATGTCATACTGTGTGTTTATGCCTCATGATGTCATAGTGTGTGTTTATGCCTCATGATGTCATAATGTTTGTTTATGCCTCATGATGTCATAGTGTGTGTTTATGCCTCATGATGTCATACTGTGTGTTTATGCCTCATGATGTCATACTGTGTGTTTATGCCTCATGATGTCATAGTGTGTGTCTATGCCTCATGATGTCATAGTGTGTGTTTATGCCTCATGATGTCATAGTGTGTGTTTATGCCTCATGATGTCATAATGTTTGTTTATGCCTCATGATGTCATAATGTTTGTTTATGCCTCATAATGTTTGTTTATGCCTCATGATGTCATAATGTTTGTTTATGCCTCATGATGTCATAGTGTTTGTTTATGCCTCATAATGTTTGTTTATGCCTCATGATGTCATCATGTTTGTTTATGCCTCATGATGTCATAGTGTTTGTTTATGCCTCATGATGTCATAGTGTTTGTTTATGCCTCATGATGTCATAATGTTTGTTTATGCCTCATGATGTCATAGTGTTTGTTTATGCCTCATGATGTCATCATGTTTGTTTATGCCTCATGATGTCATAGTGTTTGTTTATGCCTCATGATGTCATCATGTTTGTTTATGCCTCATGATGTCATCATGTTTGTTTATGCCTCATGATGTCATCATGTTTGTTTATGCCTCATGATGTCATCATGTTTGTTTATGCCTCATGATGTCATCATGTGTGTTTATGCCTCATGATACTGAACACACACCTGGTGAAGAGATCACGGAACCGCTCTCGATGGCCAAGAAGAACATCCGGAGCGAGGCCTGTAAACCAGAGGGGATTTTATTATGATTTATTAAATTATAAACAAATAAGCAACACACAGTCATAATAAATAAACATATAAATACTAAAAACATACAAAAAAGTATTAATAATAAAACAAATAAATAAATACAAATAAAGAACAAAAAATAAATAATAATAACAATAATAATTTATAGAGCGCTCTTTATATAAGAGATGTAGCTTTTAGTGCTTTTTAAAGAAGTACAAATATAAATAAAAATGCAACACATTCAAACAAGAGCACCCATACAATAAAAAGACAGTAGATGCTAAAATATGTGAGGGAATAAATGACAGAATCATAGTAAACACAATAATAATTAGTATTAAAACATTAAAACCCATGAGACTCACGGCCGTGCAGCTTGAACATCAGCAACACAGAGAAGTGGTACAGGAAGCTGCAGTCCAGGATCAGAGGGATCAGAGGAGTCAGCCGGCAGCGGCCCGCCGCCGTCGTGCACTTAGCGCCGTTAGCATCCAGCTGACGCAGAACTTTACACAAATAAACACACAACCAGGTTACACAAGATAAACACACAATCAAGGACCAGGTTAAAGGAGGAGTCAGGTGTTTCTGTGTGTTCATTAATGTCGACAAACTATGGAAGCCCATTTCCGCACACAAAAAAAAGTGTCATAATTATGAGATAAAGTCATAATTATGAGATAATAAAGTCCAACTTTTTTCCTCATAATTATGACTCATTTTTTTTGTTGTGGCGATAACGGGCTTCCCTACGATCCCACGACAGGTGAGTTTATTAAAGCTCTGAGCCACGGAGCTCCATTAAAACACATCAATGCACCAAATGTGGATTCATCCACCGCAGAAAATAGTCCCCAACAAATGCACTATTTCCTCCTATTTCCTCCAGCTGTTAGAGGAGATTATTTATCCTTTTTGTAAATTAAATTATATATTTACGAGACGTCTTTAACACATTGTTGGTTTTGGTCTTAATAACTTAAATATTGATTATTTCTGGCATTATTTAACGATTCGAGATGGCGTAACAAAAAGCCAGCAGCTCACCCGTGTCCTGCATCTTCAGCCCGGCGTCCCAGTAGTCCATGAGCTCCTGAGTCATATCCAACCTGCAGCACATGAAACCTGCGCTATGAATCATATTTAACGAGCTGCAGTGCATCGTGGGTGAAACTTACAGGTTGGCCACGTCGTTTCCCGTCTCCTTGTCCAGAGTCTCGTCGCTGGCCTCCAGGTTCCCCGGGATCATCTTGTGCTGCGGATTCATGTTACGATCGTCACTCTGAGTTCGTCACAGGTCACACGTTACAGGTCACAGGTCACAGGTCACACGTTACAGGTCACAGGTCACAGGTCACACGTTACAGGTCACACGTTACAGGTCACAGGTCACACGTTACAGGTCACAGGTCACAGGTTACAGGTCACACGTTACAGGTCACACGTTACAGGTCACAGGTCACACGTTACAGGTCACACGTTACAGGTCACACGTTACAGGTCACACGTTACAGGTCACATGTCACACGTTACAGGTCACAGGTCACACGTTACAGGTCACAGGTCACACGTTACAGGTCACACGTTACAGGTCACACGTTACAGGTCACACGTCACACGTTACAGGTCACATGTCACACGTTACAGGTCACAGGTCACACGTTACAGGTCACATGTCACACGTTACAGGTCACAGGTCACACGTTACAGGTCACATGTCACACGTTACAGGTCACAGGTCACACGTTACAGGTCACACGTTACAGGTCACACGTTACAGGTCACACGTTACAGGTCACACGTTACAGGTCACATGTCACACGTTACAGGTCACAGGTCACACGTTACAGGTCACACGTTACAGGTCACACGTCACACGTTACAGGTCACACGTTACAGGTCACACGTTACAGGTCACAGGTCACACGTTACAGGTCACAGGTCACACGTTACAGGTCACAGGTCACACGTTACAGGTCACACGTTAAAGGTCACAGGTCACACGTTACAGGTCACAGGTCACACGTTACAGGTCACAGGTCACACGTTACAGGTCACAGGTCACAGGTCACACGTCACAGGTCACACGTTACAGGTCACATGTCACACGTTACAGGTCACACGTTACAGGTCACACGTTACAGGTCACACGTTACAGGTCACAGGTCACACGTTACAGGTCACACGTTACAGGTCACACGTTACAGGTCACACGTCACACGTTACAGGTCACACGTTACAGGTCACACGTTACAGGTCACACGTCACAGGTCACACGTTACAGGTCACATGTCACACGTTACAGGTCACAGGTCACACGTCACAGGTCACACGTCACAGGTCACACGTCACAGGTCACACGTTACAGTCACACGTCACACGTTACAGGTCACATGTCACACGTCACAGGTCACACATCACAGGTCACACGTTACAGGTCACAGGTCACACGTTACAGGTCACACGTTACAGGTCACACGTTACAGGTCACAGGTCACACGTTACAGGTCACAGGTCACACGTTACAGGTCACAGGTCACACGTTACAGGTCACACGTCACAGGTCACACGTTACAGGTCACATGTCACACGTTACAGGTCACAGGTCACACGTTACAGGTCACACGTTACAGGTCACACGTTACAGGTCACACGTTACAGGTCACACGTCACACGTTACAGGTCACACGTTACAGGTCACACGTTACAGGTCACACGTCACAGGTCACACGTTACAGGTCACATGTCACACGTTACAGGTCACAGGTCACACGTTACAGGTCACACGTCACAGGTCACACGTCACAGGTCACACGTTACAGGTCACACGTCACAGGTCACACGTCACAGGTCACACGTTACAGGTCACACGTTACAGGTCACATGTCACACGTTACAGTCACACGTCACACGTTACAGGTCACATGTCACACGTCACAGGTCACACATCACAGGTCACACGTTACAGGTCACAGGTCACATGTCACACGTCACAGGTCACACATCACAGGTCACACGTTACAGGTCACACATCACAGGTCACAGGTCACAGGTCACATGTCACACGTCACAGGTCACACGTCACAGGTCACACGTTACAGGTCACACGTCACATGTCACAGGTCACAGGTCACACGTTACAGGTCACATGTCACACGTTACAGGTCACAGGTCACACGTCACAGGTCACATGTCACACGTCACAGGTCACACGTCACAGGTCACACGTCACAGGTCACAGGTCACATGTCACACATCACAGGTCACAGGTCACATGTCACACGTCACAGGTCACACGTCACAGGTCACACGTCACAGGTCACACGTTACAGGTCACACGTTACAGGTCACACGTTACAGGTCACATGTCACACGTTACAGGTCACATGTCACACGTCACAGGTCACATGTCACACGTCACAGGTCACACATCACAGGTCACACGTTACAGGTCACACATCACAGGTCACATGTCACACGCACACGTTACAGGTCACACGTTACAGGTCACACGTTACAGGTCACACGTTACAGGTCACACGTCACACGTTACAGGTCACACGTCACATGTCACACGTCACATGTCACACGCTACATGAACCATGAAACCAGACGTTCATGCGTCACCTTTGCGTGGAACTCCATCTTGAGGCAGAGGAACTTGGCAGCCAGGGCGACGATGTGTCCGTATCGGTCGTGCAGGCTCCCCTGCAGCGCACAGGGAGGCGTCATTCATTGTTCGTTTATTGCGCAATACAAAACAGAAAAGATCAAATGTATAATAAAATGCTCCTACATTATTTAAAAGAGGTGGAAATGAAGACACACACAGTTTAGCATTCAATATTTCACATATTATAAATATTTATATAATTTTAACTCATAAAATAAATATGAGATTTATAGGTTTACCAGTGGGGGAAATACAGTTTTAAAGTTTTCTTTTTAACTATTTCATGTGGTACGTTATACTATAAAATAATAATTTCAAAAGGAAATTGCTGTACTTTATACTACAGTATTATTAGTAGTACTAGTGCAGATCACTTTTACATTTTACATTTTTAAACCTTTAAAGATGAAACCTGTCGTCCTCAAGGCTTCTTCTGTCACGTTGTTGTTCCAGAAAAGAAACATTTACACCAAAGCTTCTCACACGGATATCATTCATGAAACTAGAACAATTATCCAATATTTCACCCCAAAAAATAAAAGTTTAGCTAAAGAAATGCATGCACCATAACTTAGTTGTCTTCTTCTTCTCTCACATTAATCTCCTGACCCCTCAGGATTATCTGGTGACCCTTTGGAGGGCCCGACCCTTAGGTTGGGAACCACTGGATGAAACTACCTGACTATACAAAGTAGTTCAAATTAGCTCTTCTGTTTTACACATTTTACTGGACAATGTGTACTTTTACTGCTGATAATACTTTCACTTCAGCAGGAATTTGAATGCATGACGTTTACTTGTATTTACAGGTTTTTTACAGTGTTGGATCGGTGCAACAAAGTGCTGCTGCTCACCCAGAGGACGCCCATGTCTCTGACGTTCCTGACGTATCGGTGAGAATCTCTGACGGCCTGTGGATGAGCCGAGAGGAGAGAGGTTACAAGGAGGAGACACAGGAGCAGGTGGAGGAGCAGGTGGAGGAGCAGGAGCAGGTGGAGGAGCAGGTGGAGGAGCAGGAGCAGGTGGAGGAGCAGGTGGAGGAGCAGGTGGAGGAGCAGGTGGAGGACCAGGAGCAGGTGGAGGAGCAGGTGGAGGTTCAGGTGGAGGAGCAGGTGGAGGACCAGGAGCAGGTGGAGGTTCAGGTCAAACTCACGTTCCGGTGCCCGTCCCGGAGCACTTTGTGCAGCAGGTAGCAGAACTTCCAGCTGATGAAGGAGCTGCTGGACAGAGGCAGGTTGAGGGTGTAGGACCAGAAGGTGGAGGCTCCGCCCTCCTTGTGCGTTCCCACGATGATGTCATCACGGCGGTCAAGGAAGCTCCAAAAAATACTGACCACAAACTCCATGTGACACCAAGACCTGCTTTTACATCTCATGAAGAAACTGTTGGGGTTTAGACGCTCGTGGAATCCACGTTAGTTCCGACTGAAAAACCTCCACAACTCCCTGGAAGGTTTGAACAGACATTCATGTTCTCCAGAGGATGAACCCTACTAATTCTACTGATTGTGCCGATCCTCTGGCCTTCCCTCTAGCCTCACCGTGAGATTCATATCAGTAGGATTGTCATGAAACTTCCTTCAGACATTCAAGGTTCCCAGAGGATGAACCTGGTTCACTTTGGTGATCCTGGTGATCCTCTGGTCAAAGCAGACTGTGTTAAAGTTGCAGTTGAGTGTAAAAAGGATACTGCGCACATATTTCTCTTTCGGCGACGTCTCGCCGGAGACGAGAGTTTTGCTGATGCTGTGGAGCTGAGAGAGAGAGAGAGAGAGAGAGAGAGAGAGAGAGAGAGAGAGAGAGAGAGAGAGAGACATCACTGCTCCACGCCATGAAGACAACAACACTGACAGAGAGCAGAGCCTCATTAAAGCACAACGTAAAGCATGACGTCTACAATATACAACTCGTTTTGGTCGGTTGTGGCTTCACGTTTGCGCGTCTTCTAAAATTTAAATCACTTTCCCGAGTTAAACCAAACATATAGACATTATATGATCAGGATAACGTGTCCATGGTACGTTTTATATCAATAACCATAAAACCTACCTGTTGTTTAGAGAACTGCTCTTTCTCGGCAGCCAAAGCTTTCTCCGTCTTGTTGTCGCTCTTGCTCTTGGTTTTGCTCATTTTCTTCTTCTTCCCTCAAACTGAAGGTCTCTGATCCGCAGAGCTGCAGCTCCTCTGGGTCTCGTGCCGCTTTAAAACAACAACAGGTGCGCGCGCCCTCCGCCCAAATATCCCTCCTTCAAATTAAAACATCGGTTTCCCCGGAACACGACGCGCACTGCGGCTCCAGAAGCTTCTCTCGCGCGTAAAAGCTCTCCAGCTGCGTAAAAACGCGCACTTTTAAAAAGTAAACTCGCCAAATAAGAGCATTAATTCACAGGCACTAACACACAAATAGGCACGCTGGTTACACATACATATTGTTTTAATCAAAAGGTTACACGGTTGTAAAAGGTAGAAGCAGTGAGGAGCATCCCGTTTCCTCCCGAGTCACCGGGAGAACCTGCAGTGGAACCGGAAAGACAACCTGAGCCTCTCAGCCTGCAGGACTGGTTCAGGCTCACTCAGTCCACACAATACAGCCGCAACACCCGAAACAGGGCTTTAAACACACATGTAGTAAACAAGTCTGCATATAAAACCAAATGAAAAAGACAAGCTTGAGGGTATAAAAGCTACAAATTCATGACATGTATGTTTATCACTTCATTTCCCTGAGATCTTTAATCTTAACTGAGAGGTTCTGTAACACTGACTTTACAGTTTAACATGAAGTCACTTTGATAAATACTTAAGTTTAAACTAATATAGAATCGGTGCTTCGGTGAACGTCAAGCCGTCCATCGAGGGCCGGCTCTGGGTGGAGTGTCTCCTTCCTGCCGGAGGAAACAAAAGAATAATAATGAAGCTGCTGAGTCTTAACCTCTAACCCACCGCACCTCACACCCAGACTACAGGGAGGAGCGCCCAGCAGCTCATGGACACAGCTTACTTTATTTACTGGATCCCCGTTAGCTGACGCCTTAGCGGCCGCTAATCCTCCTGCGGTCAAAATATAACACATACAAAAACATGCAAAACATAACGTGAAACAAACAGAATAAAAATACAAACAGGACAGTCAGATACGGCGTGCAGGCGAGGGCTAGGATGTATATGATGCAGTCCATCCATCATTTATACAAATAAAAATCAGATGACTAAAAAAGCAAAGGAAACGTCGAGTGGTTCAAGTCCGGAGGTGCACTTTTAATTATTCTTTAAATGACAGATTATTAGCAGTATGAGTTATATGAGGAGGAAGTAAAGTCCAAGCCGTAATTGCATGAAAAATAACAGTTTGAGGAGGTTAGTTCTCGGGGTCGGAGGAATCACGTGACTGAAGCTCTGTGTGGTGTTATGTCCGTTACATGTTTACTGTGACTGACTGAAGACATGTCAAGGAGTCTGATTAAAAACCTTCCTGAGAAACGTGAGACGGCTACAGAGAAGTAGAGCTCATGAACACAGAGAGCAGCATGGATCCTCTACCTTGCATGTGGAGGTGGTTGGCAGCTGATGGTGGAGGGACGTCTGGCACCTGTGGGAGTGGAAGAGGCCGGTGGGCCCAAAGCTCCCAGTAAGGCCCCCAATAGGGCCCCCAGTAAGGCTCCCAGTAGTGCTCCCAGTAAGGCTCCCAGTAGTGCTCCCAGTAAGGCTCCCAGTAGTGCCCCCAGTAAGGCTCCCAGTAGTGCTCCCAGTAAGGCTCCCAGTAGTGCCACTGGGACCGCGCTCAGAGCAGCTGAGCTCTGAGCGGACGAGCTGCCTGGACTCGTCCAGCAGCTGCTGCAGAGACCTGCTGGACATCGGGTCTTCCCCCTGAGACAAGAGGGACTCTTTAACATCAGCTGCACGTTAAAGAATACGTAAACATCTTATTGTTATTTATTTATTGGATCGAGACGAGAAGATTGATACCACTCTCACGTATGGAGCTGCAGCCAGCTCGCTAGCTTAGCTTAGCATAGAGACTGGAAACGGGGGGAAACTGCTAGCCTGACTCTTATCAATGATGATTCTCAGTTTCTTAATGCTAAGCTAAAGCATCTAATAAATAATGTACTACTTATAGATATCTTTTCTTCTTCTCTTTATATCTTCTGCAAATTCTATTTTCTACTTGTTTTGTTCTACTTTAGCTTTCACAGTTTTTATTGTATTTACCTTTTGTAATAATAATAATAATAATAATAATAATAATAATAATTTGAATAAATAAAACTGGCCATGCGTAAACCAACTGTCTGCTGGCTGTAGTTTCATATTTAAGTGGCATCATTACACTGAATAATAATAATAATAATAATAATAATAAAAACACATTATATTTATATAGCGCTTTTCAAAATACTTAAGACACTTTACAAACATTAAAATCATCATAAAAGCTCTACAATAAAAACATAATCTCATTTTACTCTCTGCAAGACACAGAATAATCACATTTCTTGGTTTTAAACGCTGAACATTGCAATGTTCCACATTAATATAAATCCTTCCACTGGTTTCATTCTTACATCGATGGAGACGCCCAGGTCGACTGGCCTCTGCTGATTGGCTGCTGGTGGAGAGGCGGAGTCACGTGAAGGTCTGGGGTTCCTCACTCTGAGCGATGGCGGCGAGCGGCGGTCCGGACAGACGCACCTGAACTCGTCCCGACTGAGAAACACTCACATGAACACATGAACACATGAGCCTCATGCTGCAGGCTTGATTTACAGGTTTACTTATTTATGGACAGAAAGGTTGTGCGAGTGTCGGCCATCTTGGACAGGTGAACCACCTGTTTGTATGTAATATGTCTCTGAGAACACGTCCCTATCTTTGAGGCGACAGTCATCCTCTTTTCTTAGTCTACTCTGCTGACTTCCTGCTCTTTCTGACCAGGAAGTCGTTATCTCTGCTTTTTCAACGGCCACCGGACTCCATTGACAGAAACAGTGATTTTAGCTCTCAGAACTCAGGAGCTGCTGCTCCTCTGCTGCTCCATGAGTCACTGAGTTTGTTTTATTGTGCGACTTTAGTGTAACACAAACACACTATCATGCGAGCTAAAATCACTGTTTTTGTCGATGGAGTCTGGTGTCTTTGACGAGAGCGTAGAACACAGCTTCAGCTCCCCGACAGAAAGTTCATGAAGAGGTGAAAACATCCTACATATAACGTCCACTTTAACTGATATCGATTCTTTTAGGAGTCTGAATACGTCTCACGCTTCACCTGCCAGGTGCGGCCTGGCCGCTCCTCTCCCGGGCGCTCTCCAGGGCGCTCTCCCGGGCGCTCTCACGGGCGCTCTCCAGGGCGCTCTCCCGGGCGCTCTCCCGGGCGCTCTCCAGGGCGCTCTCCCGGGCGCTCTCACGGGCGCTCTCCCGGGCGCTCTCCCGGGCGCTCTCCCGGGCGCTCTCACGGGCGCTCTCCCGGGCGCTCTCCCGGGCGCTCTCCCGGGCGCTCTCCCGGCTCAGCTGCAGGAGCTGCAGGTCGCTCCTCTGAGCCTCACACACCTGCAGAGCAACGGACAGACGCTTTATTTGTCTACACAAACCGTCCTGCAGCTGAAGGTCTTTGTGGCGTAAAACCCATGTATGCAAGTGTGTGGAACGTCATGAAATGCCATTCAATTAAAGATGGAATGGATAAATAAGCCTGTGAAATAATTTATCAAAATAAATAATCGAGGAAATAGATATATAAATACATGTAAAAAATAAACTACATAGTAACTATCAAGTTTTATGAATTATTATATTTATTTATATATTTAATGCCTCATTTATTTCACTCAGGATTATTTTCTTAGCCATATTAATTTATGTATTTATTTAATATTGAATATATATAAATATATATATATATATTATGCTCAATATCATGTTTCTATATTAATACAGACACTTACTCTTTTTTTTTAATCAACATTTTTCTGTTTGTTTGTTTGCTCCTTTGTTTTTCTATTTTTAGTGTTGTTCTGTTCGTCTCTGTCCTGTGTAAAGCGTCTTTGAGCATTTTGAAAAGCGCTATATGAAATTAAAGTATTATTATTATTATTACTGGCTTTGTTGCTACCAATCACCTCCCATCTTTCAAAGAGTCCTTTTTTCCTTTTTTTATTATTACTTCAATGCTTCTATTAGCTTATGTACCTTTTATTATTGTTGTTTGTTTACATTCTCTATTTTACTAATTTCCGTCTCTGTGCTTCTGCTACAACTGAACTGTATCTTGATGTTTAAACCGTGTCTTGTGATTGAGCTGAACAAGGTGAGGTAGAAACCAGCGGCGGCGTGACGGAGACTAGAGCATCCGGAACGCCGTCAAACCAGAAAGACGCCTCAGGGCGAGCCGCAGGAACGAGGAAGTGAGTTCCTTACAGAATATTGTGTCCACTGCTTCTGGTTCGCTGCATCTTTGTTGATACGATGTGATCCCGTGAGAGACGTCGTACCTGTCGTAAGCAGTGGAGCTCCGACGCGGTGCGCTCCTGTTTGGAGCGAGCCAGCTCCAGCAGCTCGTCTCTCCAGCCGTCTCCCTCTCCTGCAGACACAGCCAGACGCTCGTTAAAGAGGCGCCTGCAACCACGATGGTGACGACTAACGTGGTCGTTATCTCCACATATCATCCACTAATCAACTTTCATTAATAATACAATTACAGGTATTTTGCTTCCAGCTTCTCAAATGTTGGATAAAAGATGTTGCGTTTGCTATAAAAAAATATATTTTTTGTAGTGTTTATACATTTCTTTGTTTCACCAGCAGGGGGCAGAGATAGCAGCAGAATATAAAACATATAATTCATTCAATCAACTACATAGAGCAGAATCACGGATCATAAAAAGTAAAATAACATTGCTAAGAAATAAGAGACTTAAAATGGATAAAAAGAATCTGAAACGGATATTTCTAACCAAATAAATAATTAAACAATAAGGAACTAGCGTTCAAAGTACCGGACAAGGCCAGATCACTGCGCAGCAGCTGCAGCTCCTGTTTGAGGCGGATGACCTCTTCTCTCTGGGTGCTGCTCTGGGTCACCTGCTGCTGCAGCTCCTCTGCACCAATGCACGGGCAGCAGAATGATGAACAATTGAGAAGGTTAATATATTAGTGAGTCAACAGAAAGTCTTCGGATGATTGACTTCAAGATCAGATGCTCTAGTTTCAGCTTCTCGAATGAAGCATATTTTCTGAATGTGAAGAGACATTTGAAGGCATCACGCTGGGCTCTGGGGAAATATAATGTGGATTTTACGTCATCAGACAATGGGATTAATATGCATCAATTGATCATGACAAGACTTGTTGGGTGCAGCCGCAAAAACCAAGTAAATCTTCCACAGTTAGTTCTGTTTCTTGACTTTAAACTTGAGATTTACGAGCAGGTTTTTGGGAACAGTGCTTCTATAAACGGCAACGCTCGGTCCCATAATTACTCAAATGGTATTTAACGATGCACATTTTCTGTCCGTGTCTTCAGATGAAGTCGTGTGAAGTATAAATGCTTCCGGGTGTTTCCTGTCATCTCTTTCCTCTCTAGTCTGAGATGCTGTTCAGTGACATTTAGTTTGGAGCGCGCTGACGTCTTAAAGGGCCAGTGTGCAGCTTTTCAGCAGAAACGGTATAAAATATTCACAACTATGTTTTTATGTGTGTGTAATTACCTGGAACTAATAATCTTCGTGTTTTCGTTGAAGTAGAATGAGACAGGTCTTCGCCACAAAGCCGCCATGTTTGTAGATTTAATTGTAAATATTCATGTTCCCCGTTATTGCTCTCTGTTTATTGTTAAATGTTTATTGTTAAATGTTAAATGTTATGCACCTCCCGCCAGGACAAATTCCTTGTATTAGGAACCGGGTGTCTCCATTTTATACACAGAGAGAAATAGCACGTTAGTGTTGAATTTCCTCAGGATCTCCTCTTCACCAGCAGGTTCAGTAGAGTTTAGCGACGATGGATTTCCTAGTTTCAAAGCCCGTCGCGTCCTTCAGTTCCGCTCGTGTACCTTTGAGGTGCGTGATCTCGTATCTGGACTCTCTGTGGCGCCGTTTATTTTCCTCCGAGTCTCTCATGAGTTCACTTTCCCGCGAGCGACTCTCCGTTACCGCCGTCTCCAGGTGCCGGAGGCGCCCCGTGAGGTCGGCCACCTGACCGGAGGCCTCGGCCACGTCTTGGTCCTGATGATGGAGGGAAAGAAAAGTCCCGTTGACGGACCAGCAGCACGTCAGAAACCATGCAGATCATCATCAATTATGTTTATGGAAGATACAAAGACGTGGTCGTACCTTGAGCTTGAGCATGGAGCTCAGCTCCTCCTCCCTGACCTGCAGAGAGCCGACCTGAGAGGACAAGGCCATGACCGTGGAGGTCAGACTCTGGTTCTTCTCCTAAGAAACACCACAGACACGTAAACCTAAAGGCACAGGCACTAAGACGGGTTTGTAGGAAATGTATGAGAAGAATGACTTTAAGCATTATAGCGAGCAATAATACATCATATTTCATAATTCATTCTTCTCCTCCTACATACAAAGATACCTATTACAAGTATTGTGTGTTTTTTATTCTTATTACATTTGTGTGTATGTGTAAAAATCCTAGAAGAAGCATTGAATACCAATAACCTCTAACTATCACCAAGAAAGTTTCAGTTAAAGTTAAAGCGTCTTTAAGGATTCAGAAAAGTACTATATAAAATTAAAGTATTATTATTATTATTATTATTATTATAAGAAGATAATCTGATCAAGGTTACCTCTGGTCCATCAAAAAACACCAGCTCTACACCAGCTCTCTTCTTGCCACACAATGTGAGCTAATTACAGTGACTATAAATGTGTATTTATGTGTTTTAATTGCACCTCAAAGTCTTGAAATGTTTGGCTGACGTCCTGCCGCTTCTCTTCGAGCTCACAGAGCAGCTGTTGAGCGACGCCGAGCTCCTTGTGGACCTCCTGCTTCCTGGTTTCCACCGCCCACACACGTTTAGTCAGAACTCTGATCACCTCGTTGCGTTTCTGCAACTCCTCTGCGCGCACACACACACACACACACACACACACACACACACACACACACACATAGCAGAATGGAGCTAAAACAATCACAGATCATGAATTAACTGTGAAGAACATTGATTGACAGACAAAACACGAATAAATGAAACATCTATTCATGATTTATCATTCAACATAATGTGCAGTTTTGCTGCTAAAAGCTAGAACCAGTAAAGGAGGCATCTGTGTCCTCACCTTCCAGACGGGCACACCTCTGCTCCGAGGAGAGCGCCCTCTGCCGGTCTCGTTCCCAGGTGTGGAGCTGCTTGTGGTGGGACGCCGCCATGGCGTTCAGCTCGCTGTCCCGGTCCTTCAGCTCCGCCATCAGCAGCTGCAGCTCCCTCCTCTGCCGCTGCACGGTGGAGCCGCTCGGCTCGTTCACGGGGAACTTTTGCAACACAGAGAGGAGAAAAGCATCATGAATGAACTCAATGTTTGTGACACACGAAACAAGGAACACGGCGTCCCTACGGGGCCAGGTGTAATCCCACCATGGGAGCTGTACTTTTGCCCCACTGCTTTGCGACGGTGTCCATCTTCAAGCTGCTCTGGGCTGACGGTCGGCTGGCATCCAGTGAAGCGCCACCATTTTTCTGAAAAGTGGCATCATGCACATCACAAGCAGACATTTTATTTCATGAGTGTATGCCAGAGAAATGTCACTGACCTTTTTAACTGGAGTGCTGTGCCACAACTCAGCTGACGTATCTGAAAGCCAAAGTGGTTGCAGGATGGTTGAAACCTTCATTTATATATATATTTAAAACACAAGACTGTATTGAGGTTGTTGCTGTTGTTAAAGACAGGAAGGGTGTGTTTGTTTACCATCGGACCAGACTGAGGCTCCTCCACTTGAGGAGGAAAGTATTTTCCCTTCGTCCATCACATCATAACATCTCCTGTAAGCTCCTGTGTTATGTTACCTTCATTGTTGTTGTACTGAGCTTGAAGTGGCCAGGGTTTGGAGGGCAAGCCAATCGGCTAACGTTAGCATAAGTTATTAAAGTTAACTTTAATAACTTTAATAACTATAAAGTTAACTAAACAATCTGCAATGTCGGCTCAACAACGCGGGTGGTTGCATAAGTTAGCCGCAGGCTTCAAACCCCGTTTAAATATCGTTTTGCTGAATATATAAACGCCTCTCGGACAACTTTAACGGCTCGCAAGCTAACGGTAGCTTCTGGGAGTAATGAGTGACGTGGGAGAACAAGGATTGGACGGTGACGTCACGATGACGTACACCCATTTGTCTTTTTATAAACATTATTCTTTAGTTAATTTTTACAGTAAAGGGGTTTAACTAAATTATTATGAGTTTTTTAATAACTTAATTATGTTAATTAATTACTTTAATTAATACATTCGGCAGAATATTCCTAATAAATGTTTTAATTTTACAAATATCACTTGATTTTGAAAATGGTTTCAAACGGTTTCGTGTCGCACTGTTCATCCTCCGGTCGGCAGGGGGCGCTGCTGCGCATCGGCGCTGCGCATCGGCCACTTCGACACCTAAAACAAGAAGCTCCACTAGGCGTGCTCAAAGTACGCCGACTGAACCTTATTCAATAAGAATGATTTTCTAAAAGTCAAACAACCCGACGTTAACAATAATGCGAGCGGATTTACCGACGAGACATCAGTTTTAAGAGTATATTTCGCGGGGTACGTAACTCTTCTTCTGTCTTTCACCCCGGTTCATCCCTACAGCAGATCCCCGATCAGTTAGCGGCGCGTTAGCTTATGTAGCATGCTAAGCTACGCGGTGACAGCTGGGTGAGTCAACAGTTACCTGGTTAATGAAACCACTCTAACTAAACTCGTGGGGCGTATTCACAGCAAGGCACAGTTTGCCTCCTTTGCGACCGCGTCCGCAGACACTGTGGTATTTAAACGATACACGCAAAAACAAGTGTTTATAAGCTAACAGCCTCATGTGCTAGCTAGCTAACGCATGCTCTTCTAGCGTGATGAAACATTATCAGGAGCATAATCGTTTATTTGCCAAATACGGTACACGTACAAGGAAGTTAACGAGGTGAAAGGTGCATCACAATAAACAGAATAATAAACATGGTGCAATAATAGATGCATATGCTACACAACAACCGGATAACGGTACTTTAAAACAAGTATATACTATAGAATATAAGTGGCAAAAGCATTTTAATAATAGACGTTGTATCTGGTCATAAGGGTTCAGATGGGAAGTGGACACTTGGTGTTATTAACTCCAACCTACAGATTAAAATGAACAATATTCATCCTCAAGATATTCTATAATTTATATGTTAACCCTTATTGTATCAGGTGACCTCATTGAGGTATTTATAGACTGACTGTAAAGGCCTCAGCATTTTATTCACATTAAAAGTCATCAAAGATTCAGGGAGCCCTGCAGCACGCTGGAGGCCAACAATATAACTCTTTTATTTAGGTTTTACCTTGAGATATATATATATATATATATATATATATATATATATATATATATATATATATTTGTAGACTGTGCAAACAATTATATCGTTTTGTTTCTGTCTTTTGTTCAGATAATTTGTGATGGCTACTACTGAGATGGAATCTGCTCCTTTGGAAAGTAAACCAGAACATCGGAAAGCTCACTGTGACTCAAAGTACCCCCTGAAAGTACTTTACTGTGGAGGTACAGTACACAACTCTTCATGTAGTTTACTTTTGTTTGAACTACACAAAACATTGAAAAACGTCACGTTTGTGTGAAGATGCGATGACCTTTTATGTTTAACGGTTCATTAACTAAACAATTACTGATAATAATAATAATAATAAAAAGAGATGGGCAGAATAATCGATAACGAAAATAATCAGCCCTATATTGTATTTCTATTACGTTGTTACAATATTAATACAGAAAGCACTAAGTAGCATCAGCACTTCATCACATATAATATTCTGGTGTACATGAATGCTAGATTTGCAGTAACTGTCTTTAACTGCTCTTGTGAACTTTCTATGTTTTACATGTATTCTTATTCTAGTTCTACATACCTCTAATTAGTATAATATATGTTTACTTCTCAATTTATCTGTACGTTGTTCTGTCTTTGTGCCGCTGAAGCATCTGAACGTCTGTTTGTTTCTTTGCAGTTTGCTCTCTGCCTACGGAGGTGAGTTAAGGATGTTCTGTTCCCTAAAGCGTCTACAAATATCTGACTTGTGACATCAGAGTCGGCTTTATTGGCCAAGTACTTGTACACATACAAGGAATTTATAGTTGCTTTCACACAGTAGTAGAACAGTTTCCAGGAATAATATAAAAAGACATGCAGTTAAAAACGAGGACAACAAAGCTGAGGCATAACAAACAAACACGTAGCCGTTGTGTAAATATACACACAAGTACACATTCTAACTACACATTAAGCTGTTCCTCTCGGTGTGTCTGCAGTACTGTGAGTACATGCCGGAGCCGGCCAAATGTAGGTATTGGCTTGAGAAGAACTTCCCAGATGTGTTTGCCACGATGACTGTAGGTGAGTGCCACGTTTGTTTTTGTGCACATAAATTACACAACAATCCGATGGAGATGAATTGAACTTGACTTGACTTGAACTCTGCTTGTTTGGTGCCCATACTGTGTGTTCCCCCTTTCGCCCACATAAGTAACCAAAAGGTTATTAACATGATTATATTCCACATGTATTGCCAGTGTCACACTGTTGTGTTGACTGAGTGAGTCATGAAACTCTCCAGGTTTCTTTCCATCAGACAGATATTTCCTTCAGACACATTTTCCTAAAAAATTCAGCCGGACATATTTTGGTCTGCGATCTGAACGACATTTAGTTGAACAGTAGTAGTGTGAGTTTTATTCAGTTGATTATTACGTACAATACAATAAGTAAAGCCACAATCTACTACACTAGACTGCAGCAAATCAGCACAATATTTTAGTGACTGACATCTGCAGCTTTAGAAACACTTTGGACTGTAACCGCTTTGTGAAAGAGTATTAGCTATTCATGTTCAGCACAAACCCATTTTATATATATATATATATATATATATATATATATATATATATATATATATATATATATATATATATATAAATGGATATTTATAAACAAAATGAGTTTCAGTAGAAAGCCCAGAAGCAGGAAACAAGATAAATTAATCAGAAACAATTATCTTATTAAAGTGTGTGTGTGTATGTATGTGTATATATATATATATATATACGTGTGTGTATGCATATATATATATATATATATATATATACATACATACATACATACATACATACATACACACACACACACACACACACACACACACACACACACACACACACACACACACACACACACACACACAGACATTTGTCTGTATATATGTATTTCTATAAATATTTATAACCAAGAGTTTGAGTGGAAAGCCCAGAAGCATGAAACAAGAAAAGTTAATAAGATAAAATGTATATTCTCAAAAGTCTGACCACGAATGAATGAATGAATTAATGCCGTTGACACCAGAGTCTAGCAATTCAGCTTAAAGTCTTCAGAGTGAGAAACAACTTCATAGCGAGGTCAAATATGTTGGGGTCTGAAGGTCTGTGGCGACGTCACGCTGAGGGAACAGCGGCTCAGTGTTCCTAGAACCAAAAGGTCGGCGGGTCGGGTTTTGATCGGTTCCTCTCGTCCCTCTGAACTCAGGCCCGGCAGTGAACGCGCCCCACCAGGACCTCGGCTCTGGAGAAGCGCCGCTAGGAGGCGAGGAAGAGGAGAAGAAGAAACAGAAGAGAGGTACGGGGACGGATGTTTACCTTTTTATATATATAAGCTTATTATGGGATATCGTAGTCGTTGAATTATAGTATCCATGTTTGATTTAATGAAAATAACTACGTCGTCACTGCCGTTTAAAAGACTTTAATCTGGTTGATGTTTTTTGAAGGAGGGAGAGGACAGATCAAACAGAAGAAGAAGACGGTGCCTCAGAAAATCACAATAGCAAAAATCCCAAGAGCCAAGAAGAAATACGTCACCAGGGTGTGCGGCATGAACACGTTTGGTAAGACGGGTTCTTATTCACTGGCTTCCACGGCCTCTTCGTGCTTTATTCTCCTTCTTGAAAGCTGCAGGTTTTTAATGTTTTAATGAATGTTCTTAAAAGTTTTGAATGTTGTTTTCCTCTGCATTATGTTTAATGGTTCATGTGAAGCTCTTTGTTGAAATGTGCGTTACAAACCCACTTGCCTGCCTCCTCACACGACGCGTTGGACTCTTGCAGACATCGAGCTGAAGGAGGCTCAGCGGTTCTTCGCCCAGAAGTTCTCCTGCGGCGCCTCGGTGACGGCAGAGGATGAGATCATCATTCAGGGAGATTTCACAGACGACATCATCGACGTCATTCAAGAGAAGTGGCCCGAGGTGAGCTGCGGTCTTTAAAGGGTTCATCTTTTGGTTTTTCTCTTTTGCTCTTCAAGCCTCCTGGAGGAGGAAGCTGGCTGAGAGTCAGTCTCTGAGCGCGGAGTTTAAGCCTCTCTGTTTCTGCAGTGTTCAGGAATATAAGAGCTGGAGGAGAGGAACGTCTCAAACCTGTCTTCATACTTGGAGCTTTTCATTTAAAAATGTTTCATGATCTTTTTTTATTGGTAGTAGGCATCAATTAGACATTTAAAGATGTTTTTCAGACAATGCATGTGCACATTTCTAGACGATGCTCATTTTAGTTATACACGTGTAGAACAAGGGATGAAAACACAACGAATAAACGACAACAAAAGAAACGAAGAACAAAAAGAAAACAAAGGAGCTTTTCATTTTTCAAGAGTTGGATTTCTCGAGAGCCTTCTGAGTTGCATAAGCACGAGTTATTTATTTTTATATGTATATATAAATATATAAAACATATACTGGTGCTGCGCTCGTATTCATCCCAAATATAGTCCGTGGAAACGATGTCGTCGTGTTTCCAGCTTGCATGCAGAAACTCTAATCAGCCTCAAGCCAAATTAAAAGTGACGCCCACTAAAGATCTACGTCTTCAGAACCATCAGCAACAGTTCATGTGTGTTTTTAATGTTTCTTGCATCACATTCTGCACATGAACTGTTGCTGATGGTTAAAAAAAAAACTCAAACTCAAACAATAGTTTAATAATTTAATCCGGGTTTAACGTCGAGAAACACAGAAAGCCGTCAACGTGTTTGTCTTTTGTTTTCAGCTCTGGTTCCTTCTGAAGACGTACATCTTTACATAAGTTAAAGTTTCACTTTTAAAAGTGGCTCAGTCATTTCCTGAAACAGCTGTTCACCTTAGTTTTGAATCAAACAAACAAGAAGACTATTAATCGACATTCAGGGCTCTGTTTGAAGTATTTGTGAGGATTATTATTACGACGTTGAATTCTCTCCGTCTCTGTTTTAGGTGGACGACGAAAGCATTGAAGATCTGGGTGAAGTCAAGAAGTGAAGACCAAATATGCACTTTTACTGAAACAGATGTGACCTGTGACGACAACAACCTGGCCAAATGTACACATTAAGTCATTTTATACCTATTTTATTTACTGTTCATAAAGAGCTGCGGACTTGGCCACTCATTGGGCATCTTTTCTTTCTCTTTGTTTCAGTTATTAATGGCTGCTTTCTCTCGTTTGCCAAAGGTGTGGTATGACGTGAATCCCTCCCAAATGTTCTTCACTCAAGCAAAAACTGTAGGCTAATAAATTTCAGTCTCCTTCGCCTCTACGCTCTTCTTTCCAACTTTGTTTTTCTTTTCTTTTGTGTGTCGTATTAAAAGAAGTGAGGAAGAAGTGGAGCTGCTTTATCTGAGTCACTTAACTGGCCGCAGGTTGCTTGTTTTCCGGCTCTCCCGTGAGCGAGCCTCCTCCCTCGGCGTAATGGTTTTATAATGAAGCGGCGCTCCCCCGACAGATAACGTTTACGGTTCCCTCGCTCCTCTGGGTCAACACCGCGTCCCCGGAGATAACACAGATGTTCGCTCGGCTCGGGAATCGCCGTGTTTGCCCGCTGCTCCGGTTTTTTTTTTGTTGCAGGAGCGCAAACACGACTCCCCCGCCTGAGAAGCCAGCCGTGTGCGCCCGCTGTCTGGTGTTGACTCTGCTCAGAGCGGCAGGTCGGGTCTGAAGATGAATCTGTCGGGCGAGTGCTGCGCCTTCGAGGCGCCGCTCCTGGACCGGCTGCTGCCGCCGATCCTCATCCTGGAGTTCGTGTTCGGCCTCATGGGGAACGTGGTGGCGCTGTGGATGTTCGTCTTCCACATGGACACGTGGAAGCCCAACGCCGTGTACCTCACCCACCTGGCCGTGGCCGACTCCATCGTGCTGTTCTGCCTGCCCTTCAGGGCCGACTACTACCGGCGGGGGAAGGACTGGCTGTACGGCGACGCCATGTGCCGCCTGCTGCTCTTCCTGCTGGCGGCCAACCGCGCGGCCGGCATCTTCTTCCTCACGGCCGTGGCCGTCGACCGCTACTTCAAGATCGTGCACCCGCTGCACCGGATCAACCGGATGGGTCTGGGCTACGCGCTCTGGGTCTCCCTCGGCCTCTGGGTCCTGATCTTCGTGGCCACCGGGTACCTCCTCGCCGACGAGCACTTCTTCTACAACGGCAAGCGGACGCAGTGCGAGAGCTTCAACATCTGCATGGGCTTCAGCCCGCTGGCCACCTGGCACAACACCTTCTACGTCACGCAGTTCTTCCTGCCCACCGCCATCGTGGCCTTCTGCACCGTGCGCATCACGTGGCAGCTGAGGGGCCGCACGCTGGACAAGCAGGGGAAGATCAAGCGGGCCGTGCAGTTCGTGGCGGCCGTGGCGCTGATCTTCATCACCTGCTTCTTCCCCAGCACGGTGTCGCGCATCGCCGTCTGGGTGCTGAAGGTGTGGTACGACGAGTGCCGGCACTTCCAGGAGGCCAACCTGGCGTTCTACACCTCGGTGTGCTTCACCTACTTCAACAGCGTCCTCAACCCCGTGGTGTACTACTTCTCCAGCCCGGCCTTCAGCGGCTCCTTCAACAAGCTGCTGAACAAGCTGCTGAGGCGCGGCGGCGGCGAGCAGACGGAGTCGTCTGAGGACGCCGTCTCCACCGTCGACGAGCGGAAGCTTTGACCCTCGATGGCGACGATGTGATGAAGGCACTCGGCGTAGAATTAGTTATTCTAGTTTATGACTATAATATAATGTAGGAAAGAGGTTTTGCTGTTGATTGTGAAAACAATTACCCACCTAAAGTAATAATTAGCAGCTAAGTGCTGTGTGCTTTCACACGTATAACAAAACCCTTGGGAGGGCTTTAATTAGAGCAATTATTTTTAACCATGATTTAAAAAAAAATAATCTGTTCCACGGTGACTTAATCTAATAAACACTGAAAATATTTTTCACATAAGAGGTATGTATGCATTATCCAGTTTCTTTATATTTCATATAATACTTTAAATAGTCAATCACTGATTATCTGCTACCGAGTAGAATAATATTTAAAGAACTAATCAGTTAAACAGCCAGAGAGTTTTTAAAGACTTCAGTGTCAATAAAACGTTAAAACACAAACATCCACCATTACCATGCAGGTAATGACCAAAATAATGTAACTGCAGTATATATGCTTTTCATTTCTGTCTTTTATCTTTCTGTGCAGATATTTTCCATATTTGTATCCTGTAAAGTTTAGTTTTCAGTCAATAAATTAAACATTTGAATCACCAACAAAAATCACGTATTACTGTTTGTCATTTTTATTGAACGCATGTTAAATTACAGAAGAACTTGCAGAGTAATACATGCATCAAATATTATGTAATAAAAGAGGAGCAAGGACTTCTAAAATAACGGCATAATTCACACGACGCAAAGTTTTTACCAACAAATCTTTCTTGCTATATAGTACTGTTTCTTTAAAAATGAGAATTATTTAAAATAATTGAACATGACTTTTAATCACATTGCTTTTTTCCATCAGATTTTTTTTATTATTTATATGGGTAAATATATTCATTGTATGTCTTCCTTAATTTAATTTCCAATATTAAGTACTTAAGTTGTGATATGTCCTTATTTTGCTTTTCTATACAAATTATTTTGAAATCTGTGATACGAAGCGCTTATTTTTCTAGACTACGTCATTATTTTGCTTTGTAATAAGTCTCTTATTTTGAAATGTAAAGTAAAATAGGATCCGTTTCTTTTAATTGCATCATTGCTTTTTTCTCGAAAGGTTTTTATTTAATATAATCATTCTGGCAGAGAGATTGAGCTTTTATTCTGCTTGTGCCGTTTTCCATCGTGTTATTGTCTTTTTCCCGAAATAGTATTTTCAACAACAAAATAAAAAGTGATCCTCGGATGTCCGAGCTTCGGGTTCGGTCCGTGGAGGCGGCATCAGTTCCCAGGATGACGTCATGCTTGGGCTGGGGCTGAGGAAAGGAAGCGCCGTTGGAAAAATAAAAACGTGTAACGGTTCTTAAAAAGCTCCGCTGCGCTCAGCCACGACGTCCTCCGCTGAGACCCAGCACACCGGCGGAGAACAAGTAAGCTTCCGCCATAACTTTGTCCGCTTTAATGGCGCTTTGGTGCCGCTTTACGTTAACGTAACAGTTCGTGTTGTCGACGCCGTGAATCCCAGACGCGGGCCAGCCTCGTCATCAGCCGGGCAGCGTCAACGAAAGCAGCAGCGACAGGCAGCGGCATTGTAGTGCTGGTTAATGGCGCCGGGCTGAAGGTGAGCGGGCGTCGGGGCGCCGAGGAGCAGGAGCGGGGTTGACAGCGCCGTCCCGGGGTGCGCTTGTTGTTGTGGTCTGGCAGCACCGGCTGGGCGGGGGGGAGCGGCATGGAGGACGAGGCTGCTCGTGTTACCTTGCGCATGCGCATGTTCGGCGATATGATGAAACTGTTGGGTATAAAATATGCAGTCAGACAAATGTAAGTAAAAAAAACATGGTTCTGTTGGCTGGAAATCTGTGACGATACCAGATAAGTTGGATGTTAGGGTTGGGCACTATTTACTAACTAATACCACTTCATAAAGGAACACTTCATCATTCAGTTTATCATCACATAAAGGACACTTCATCCTTCAGTTTATCATCACATAAAGGACACTTCATCCTTCAGTTTATCATCACATAAAGGACACTTCATCCTTCAGTTTATCACTAACATTCATCATCAACACACAAAGGAACACTTCATCCTTCAGTTTATCACTAACATTCATCATCATCACATAAAGGAACACTTCACTTGCTATTTTCTGACGTTTCAAAGTCCAAACAATCCTTTAATTAATCAGGGAAATAGCCGGCAGGTTAATTGATTAATTGAAATAGCCGGCAGGTTAATTGATAATGAAAACATCATTAGCCGCCCGGTTTGAGATGAACTTGAGGACACTTTATAACTGAAGTGAAGACTTCTATTTCTCTACTTTTCCACCAAAATGTTTGATTTTCAAATGATTTCAGGGATTTTGTTATGTTTTGTTTTCCAGTTCTGCTCCATCCCATTGGGACTTTATGGGGTGGTGGGGAAGGCCTAGCGCCCCACCTTGATCAGGCCAGATACCCCCACACACCCCACCTTGATCAGGCCAGATACCCCCACACACCCCACCTTGATCAAACCAGATACCCCCACACACCCCACCTTAGTCAGGCCAGATGCCCCCACACACCCCACCTTGATCAGGCCAGATACCCCCACACACCCCACCTTGATCAGGCCAGATACCCCCACACACTCCACCTTGATCAGGCCAGATACCCCCACCCTCCCTGCCAATGGAGAAGCAAGGAGCCACGAGTACAGCGGGGAAGGCCAGCGGACTCAAACCCCCGAGCAGAATAGTGCGTCCGTCTGGGACGCCTTCAAAGACGTCTCCGTCCTCCGGTAAGAACTCACTTCCTGCCGTTGTCTTTAGGGAGGATGTGACGTTGTATATTTAATTATTATTTAAGTAAAGGTGTGATGAGGATTTAAAGTGACAGGAAAACACAATAGAACATTTGTGTGTAAATAAATAATATACATGATCCTGTAGGAAAAGCAAATATGTCGCTTTTAAAACTTGATTTGTTGATCGCTGTGAGAGAAACATGGATTTCTGCTTCTAGAGAATAAAAGAGACGTTTAAATGATCCGTCTTAAGATAAATATTATATATCTAGAATGTTTGAGCTGGATATCAATTCTTCAAAAACTTGAGTAAAAAAAAAAAAAAAAAGTCCCTGAAAAGTATGGTTCACTGGTTTTATCTTACATAATAATTTAAACTGTATATTTCCTACTCCGAAAATAATCAGCAACTCTTTTAATCCACAGACTTTCAACCAAAGTAAAAAAAAAAAAAAAGAAAAAAAAAAAAAATATATATATATATATCAAATATAATAATAAATAATATCAAATATATATATTTTTCATAAACAGAAAATATTAGTTTTTTGGACTGTTGGTCGGACAAGACAAAATATTCTTTCATATTATTTGCTGACGTTCTGTCGACCAGATTATTAACTGATAATTAAAATAATCATTAGTTGAACATAAACCTGTGATATCTGTGCAGTAATCCACTAAAATGCATTATCATACGGATGCTGTTTTTGAAGTGAGTAACAAATAACAACCAAAATGACGAAGTATAGAACAATATCCAACCCAATCACTGGTTTTAGATAAAGAAATATATAATGGCTTCATTTCTAAATTACTTTTATAAACAAAGACAGGTAATCAACTGAGATCAAATATGAAATAATATATTTAAGGAGATATTAAATCGGCTGTTGCTTGTGATTGCAGGCGCTCCGAAGCCGGTTCCTCCAGAGAAGTCCCCCGGCGGAGGACCCTCCCCGACCCGGGATGTGGGCGCTGACTTCCAGGTGGGCGAGCGGGTCTGGGTCAACGGCAACAAGCCCGGCCAGGTGCAGTTCATCGGGGGCACGCAGTTCGCCCCGGGCCAGTGGGCCGGCGTCGTGCTGGACGAGCCCATCGGGAAGAACGACGGCTCCGTGGCGGCGGTCCGGTACTTCCAGTGCGAGGACGGGAGGGGGATCTTCACACGGCCGTCGAAGCTGTGCAGGACCGCGCTGCCGGAGGCCAACGGGGGGCGGGCCAGTCCGGGACCAGGAGCCTCTGGGACCAGCGAGGCTGGACCAGGAGCCTCTGGGACCAGCGAGGCTGGACCAGGAGCCTCTGGGGCCAGCGAGGCTGGACCAGGAGCCTCTGGGACCAGCGAGGCTGGACCAGGAGCCTCTGGGGCCAGCGAGGCTGGACCAGGAGCCTCTGGGGCCAGCGAGGCTGGACCAGGAGCCACTGGGACCAGCGAGCCGGCAGTCGACGGCTCCGCCTCCGCTGGTGAGCTGCTAGCTCCTCACCGACAACCTGCATTCTGCTTGTTTACAGGGTTCTTACGTCATGGAAAACCTGGAAAAGTTTTTAAATGGTTATTTCCAGGCATGTGTGACCTCTGTGTTTCCCGGTGACCTGAAGCTTTCTCTCCTGCAGCTCCGGGCGGCGGCGTGAAGACGAGCGCCGCTCTGAGCCGGATGCTCACGTCCAGCGAGTCGGTGTCCAACGTCTCCGACACGGAGTCCATGAAGAAGAGGAGGGAGCTGAGGCTGGGAGACCGAGTGCTGGTAACGGAACGCTGATGCTCAGAGTTTAAACCGTCACACCTTATCATAACTGGTCCCTCGTAGCTGAAAGAAGTGTCTCAGGTCAGATTCTTGCTGCAGACTTGTTTCCAACATGTGAGAGATGTGAGCCCTGCTTCAGCGCCGTCCGGTCCCCGCAGAGCTGCAAGTCTTTCTGTCACGGTCCGAGTGTTTGTTTGAGTTGTAAAGTCCTCTCCTCTTAATGAGTTCCACCTGTTGCTGTCACCTGCCCCTCGTTATCTCCCTCTTCTCCCTGGCTCCATCCCAAGTCTCTCATTGGTCGTTTCCTCGCTCCTCCTCCAACCAGAAGCTGCCTGTTGACGTCTGTCATCAGAACACGTGACGCTCCTCGGTTCCTCTCTTAGTCCCTCCCACCAGGGAGGCATCTTAGGTAGTAGGACGCAAGGAAAAGACTCAAGTGAGGGAAACGGGGACACAATGAAGAGACTTGGGACGCAATTAAGAGACTTTGGAAGCAATTAAGAGACTTAAGAGACTTGGGACGCAATTAAGAGACTTAAGAGACTTGGGACACAATTAAGAGACTTAAGAGACTTGGGACACAATTAAGAGACTTTGGAAGCAATTAAGAGACTTAAGAGACTTGGGACACAATTAAAAGACTTGGGACACAATTAAGAGACTTTGGAAGCAATTAAGAGACTCGGGACTCACCCCTGTGTCAGCGTTCAGGCTCCTGTTCCTGCTTCCTGTTTCCAACCCGCGCCGCTTCCTGTTGGACATCAGCTGGCGAAATCATTACACATGTAGTCATGAAGTGTCATAAATTACATTTGGGCAGCCGGCAATATCCTGTGACAGAAATGACAGGAAATAGTTTGACAAACAGTTGAAAACAAAGTAACTTTGCTGGAGTTGCTTCTGCACGTAAGTGAAGGTACGCTGGTGTCCGGACATGTGTGTTCATCTGTGTTAGTTTACCTGGAGACAAACAGAGCCCTGCATGATTCTTAGACCTTCCTTAAAGTAAATAGAGGAATACAGAACACGTGAATAAAAATGTTTTGGTTTGTTTTCTGCGCAGGTCGGTGGGAACAAGGCCGGAGTCGTGCGCTTTCTGGGAGAGACGGACTTCGCAAAGGGCGGCTGGTGCGGAGTGGAGCTGGACGAGCCGCTGGGCAAGAACGATGGAGCCGTGGCCGGCACCAGGTGGAGATATAGTCTGTTTTAACCTGGGAGACGATGCACACAGTCTGTTTTAACACGTCGTAGCATGGGAGGAAGACGTTCTTAACCACTGGTCCTCCTCTCAGGTACTTCCAGTGCATGTCCCGGTACGGTCTGTTCGCCCCGGCCCACAAGGTGACGCGCATCGGCTTCCCGTGCACCACGCCGACCAAGACCAAGAGCTCCCGGAGGATGTCGGCCCTGAAGAGGAGCCCCAGCGCTTCCTCCATCAGCTCGCTCAGCTCCGCCACCTCCTCCATCAGCGGCAAACCCAGCCGGGCCGGCCTGGTAGGACTCACGGGCACCGCGGAGGTTCGCGTTCCCGACCCGAACCTTCCTGCACGCTGACGTTTGTGCTCTGGGTTCTTTCCAGCTGACGGAGACGTCTGCTCGCTACGCCCGTAAGATCTCCGGCACCACGGCGCTGCAGGAGGCGCTGAAGGAGAAGCAGCAGCACATCGAGCAGCTGCTGGCGGAGCGAGACCTGGAGAGGTACGAGGTGGCCAAGGCCACGAGCCACGCGGGGGAGGTGCAGCAGGAGATGCTGCTGCTGAGGAAAGGACGCGAGCAGGTCAGAGCCCAACCCACCTTCAAGTCCCTAAGCAGGGACCCGAGTGGTTCGCTTTTTATTAGTGCCGTGTGCCATCTTCTTCACTCTTCACCGGTAACATGTCCAGTGGTATTGACACATCTGAACAATATCTCACAAGTGTTACTGTTTATTTTGATACTAATATGATTAAAATAGACTTTGTGGTTGCAGATATACACCTTCTTTAGTTTGGGAATGCAACTTTACCCAATAAAAGAACAATTATCTTCGTTTTTAAACGGTTAAAATAGATTAGAAACAACATTTTAAAGTTCAAGGTTTTGTATTCCCCATGTGTGTGAAGACCAACAGTCCAGACACATGGGAATTATTGTGCAGAGCTCTGAGTCAACAGTTTAGGAATAAAAACACTAAACATCTGGTGGTTTATGTTCAGAAGGTGGTAGTATGTACAAGAGAGGTGTTAGATACAGTTATTAACAGTAATAAATAGTCCTGAGATGTTCCTGGATTATGCAAAGAGGGAAAAGGGAGAGTTATGTCATATGTCTTATGTTATATTGCACATTTTGAGAGGTGGAAGAAAGTGCACAGTCAGAATATTGCACCTTTATCAGAAGGAGTTTCAAAGTCTCCGTCCTTCTGTCCTTCGTCTCATGCTCCCGTCCCGCGGGCCGACAGTACGCCGTGGACACGGAGGCCAAGCTGGACCAGCTGCGCTCGCTGGTCGAAGCCGCCGACCGAGACAAAGTGGAGCTGCTCAACCAGCTGGAGGAGGAGAAGCGGTGAGTCGGCAACACGACGGGTTCAGGGAGCGTTAGCGCGCAGAGGGAAGAAACGTTGTGCTTTCCCTGTTTCACAGGAAGGTGGAAGATCTGCAGTTCAGTGTGGAGGAGGCCTGCATCACCAGAGGAGACCTGGAGGTACGTCTGCTACGCAAGCCGTCCTCAAGTAAACATGATCCTCTCTCACTCCAGCGATCCATCCCTGGACTTATTTATGGGATTCACATTTAATTATTGACAAACTGGATGGCAAGTTGAATAACTCATAACCCATTAATGGGATAGTTTGGATGTTTAGATGTGAGGTTCCTTTCCATAGTCGTGTCTCACTGCAGTAGAAGGAGTTCAGAGAAGTAAAGTAAAACTAATGAGCACCCAGTTTGATTTCTTCATTTCTTTTTTCTTGCCCCGTTCTTATTATTTAGTGGCACTAACTTGCTGAACGACTGCTTTTAAGAGCCAATCATTCTGTCTCAGGTTCTTCTTTTCCTTTTCCTTCCATCGTTGAATCATTCATTTGTTCAGACGCTTCTTTCTTCCTCTTCCTCTCATTTTATTCATTCATGCTTTAATTCACCTCCCATCCCTCTCAGCCTCTTCACCCGTCTGCAGTCATCTCCTCATCTCCTCATCTCCTCATCTCCTCATTTCCTCATTTCCTCCTCTCCTCATCGCCTCATCTCTTCATCTCCTCCTCTCCTCATCGCCTCATCTCCTCATCCCCTCATCTCCTCATCTCCTCATTTCCTCATCTCCTCATCTCCTCATCTCCTCATCTCCTCATTTCCTCATTTCCTCATTTCCTCCTCTCCTCATCGCCTCATCTCCTCCTCTCCTCATCCCCTCATCTCCTCACTTCCTCATTTTCTCCTCTCCTCATCCCCTCATCTCCTCATCTCATCCTCTCCTCATCTCCTCATCCACACGTCTGTTCTTGAAAGCTGCTTCATTATGTATTTTGTCTCCTCGCCCGATCAGTCCTCCTCATGCTCACCTTCCTCTCTTGTCTGCATCTTCCTCCTCCTCCTCATCCTCCAGAGAGAAGCATAGAGCCTTAAATTGGCCTCCTTCTAGTTCTGGATTACGAGCGAATACAAAGAGAGGAATGAGATGATAGAAATAGTGCCGACTCTCCCTTTGTCCATAAAGCAGCTGATGTCACCGGCCCATCAGCTGCCTCCCCTCTTGCTCGCCCTCCCGCTCAGCGCCTTGCCCCTCTCTCTGCTCGGCACACACAGCTGGCATGTCGGTGTTGCGTTGGTGTTGTTCTCCTTCTCTTCCCGCTCTTCTTCTCTTACTAACAGACGCAGACCAGACTGGAGCATGTCCACATAAAGGAGCTCGAGCAGAGCCTGCTCTTTGAAAAGACCAAAGCTGAGAAGCTCCAGAGGGATTTAGAGGACACCCGGGTAATGCTGGCTGTCTTTCCACTGAGCGGGTTTAGTAATGAATACTGCAGACATGATGATGCAGACATGATGATGCAGACATGGTGATGCAGACATGATGATGCAGACATGGTGATGCAGACATGATGATGCAGACATGATGATGCAGACATGATGCAGACGTGATGCAGACATGATGCAGACATGATGATGCAGACATGATGATGCAGACATGATGATGCAGACATGATGATGCAGACATGATGCAGACATGATGATGCAGACATGATGCAGACATGATGATGCAGACATGGTGATGCAGACATGATGATGCAGACATGATGATGCAGACATGATGCAGACGTGATGCAGACATGATGCAGACATGATGCAGACATGATGATGCAGACATGATGATGCAGACATGATGATGCAGACATGATGATGCAGACATGATGCAGACATGATGATGCAGACATGATGCAGACATGATGATGCAGACATGATGATGCAGACATGGTGATGCAGACATGATGATGCAGACATGATGATGCAGACATGGTGATGCAGACATGATGATGCAGACATGATGATGCAGACATGATGATGCAGACATGATGATGCAGACATGATGATGCAGACATGATGCAGACATGATGATGCAGACATGATGCAGACATGATGCAGACATGATGATGCAGACATGATGATGCAGACATGATGATGCAGACATGATGATGCAGACATGATGCAGACATGATGCAGACATGATGCAGACATGATGATGCAGACATGATGATGCAGACATGATGATGCAGACATGATGATGCAGACATGATGATGCAGACATGATGATGCAGACATGGTGATGCAGACATGATGATGCAGACATGATGATGCAGACATGGTGATGCAGACATGATGATGCAGACATGATGATGCAGACATGATGATGCAGACATGATGATGCAGACATGATGATGCAGACATGATGCAGACATGATGATGCAGACATGATGCAGACATGATGATGCAGACATGATGATGCAGACATGATGATGCAGACATGATGCAGACGTGATGCAGACATGATGCAGACATGATGCAGACATGATGATGCAGACATGATGATGCAGACATGATGCAGACATGATGATGCAGACATGATGATGCAGACATGATGATGCAGACATGGTGATGCAGACATGATGATGCAGACATGATGATGCAGACATGATGATGCAGACATGATGATGCAGACATGATGATGCAGACATGATGCAGACATGATGATGCAGACATGATGCAGACATGATGATGCAGACATGATGATGCAGACATGATGATGCAGACATGATGATGCAGACATGATGATGCAGACATGATGATGCAGACATGATGATGCAGACATGATGATGCAGACATGATGATGCAGACATGATGCAGACATGATGATGCAGACATGATGATGCAGACATGGTGATGCAGACATGATGCAGACATGATGATGCAGACATGATGATGCAGACATGATGATGCAGACATGATGCAGACATGATGATGCAGACATGATGCAGACATGATGATGCAGACATGATGATGCAGACATGATGCAGACATGATGATGCAGACATGATGCAGACATGATGATGCAGACATGATGCAGACATGATGATGCAGACATGATGCAGACATGATGATGCAGACATGATGCAGACATGATGATGCAGACATGATGCAGACATGATGATGCAGACATGATGATGCAGACATGATGCAGACATGATGATGCAGACATGGTGATGCAGACATGATGATGCAGACATGATGATGCAGACATGATGCAGACATGATGATGCAGACATGATGCAGACATGATGATGCAGACATGATGATGCAGACATGATGATGCAGACGTGGTGATGCAGACATGATGATGCAGACATGATGATGCAGACATGATGCAGACATGATGATGCAGACATGATGATGGAGACATGATGATGCAGACATGATGCAGACGTGGTGATGCAGACATGATGCAGACATGATGATGCAGACATGGTGATGCAGACATGATGATGCAGACATGATGATGCAGACATGATGATGCAGACATGATGCAGACGTGGTGATGCAGACATGATGATGCAGACATGATGATGCAGACATGATGCAGACATGGTGATGCAGACATGATGATGCAGACATGATGATGCAGACATGATGATGCAGACATGATGATGCAGACATGATGCAGACGTGATGCAGACGTGATGCAGACATGATGCAGACATGATGCAGACATGATGATGCAGACATGATGCAGACATGGTGATGCAGACATGATGATGCAGACATGATGATGCAGACATGATGCAGACGTGATGCAGACGTGATGCAGACATGATGCAGACATGATGATGCAGACATGATGCAGACATGGTGATGCAGACATGATGATGCAGACATGATGATGCAGACATGATGCAGACGTGATGCAGACGTGATGCAGACATGATGCAGACATGATGATGCAGACATGATGCAGACATGGTGATGCAGACATGATGATGCAGACATGGTGATGCAGACATGGTGATGCAGACATGATGATGCAGACATGATGATGCAGACATGATGATGCAGACATGATGATGCAGACGTGATGCAGACATGATGATGCAGACATGATGCAGACGTGATGCAGACATGATGCAGACGTGATGCAGACATGATGATGCAGACATGATGCAGACATGATGCTGACATGATGCAGACCATCCCATAGCTGCTCCCTCGTAGCGTTGACCTCTCATCGGCCTTCAGCTCTCTGAACAACCAGCTCTATCAGCATGTGTGCATGAACGCTTTTCTTTTAAAGATAGATTCTTTAAATGCTTTTGCTTTTGAAGACGTGGGACATCATCTTTCTTCTTTCTTCTGTCCCATGAAACGACCGAAACCAACAGTGTGTTAGAGTCTCTTTATCAGGGCCGTGGTCCCAGACCAGGTGCAGAACAAAGTCCAGAACAAAGTCCAGAACAAAGTCCAGGTCAAGGCCACGAGAGCGGATGGACAGTTATATTCTATCTATAAACAATATTGACCTCTCTCGCATAAAACTAATGCGTTTCATTTAGGGTTTGAGGACTATTCGTTGTGTATGAACCTTGAATCTGAGCTCATATTCGCTTTCTTTACTTAATGCAAAAGTAAACAGGAAGTAAAGGTGCTGCAGCTTTAGAGTTAAACTAAAATGTTTTCCCTTTTCTTGGCGCTCCAGTGGATAAACTGGAGTGTTCTTGGTGATGAAGGAACAGCGGTGAGGCTCATGGACGTATAAGGAAGGAGAGAGATCAGGCTTTAGACACACACACACACACACACACACACACTCACACACACTCACACACACACACTCACACACACTCACTCACTCACTCACTCACTCACTCACTCACTCACACACTCACACACTCACACACTCACACTCACTCACTCACTCACTCACTCACACACTCACACACTCACACACTCACACTCACTCACTCACACTCACACACTCACACTCACTCACACTCACTCACACTCACTCACACTCTCACACTCACACTCTCACTCACTCACACTCACTCTCACACTCACACTCTCACACTCACACTCACACATACTCTCACACTCACTCTCACACTCACACTCACACTCTCACACTCACACACACACACACACACACACACACACACACACACTCACTCACACTCACACACACACACTCTACATGAATTGTTGGTTTAGTTTTTTCATGGGTTTGTTGACGGTAAGAAACATGTGAAGTCCTTTAAGCTTCCAGCAGAAGCTCAGAGCTCCTTCCTCCTGAAACCAGTTAACCAGGTGCTTTAACTGGTTTATCTGAACTGGTTTCCTTATATTATATATTAGAAGGACGATATGAGGTTTACAGGAGGAAACTCTTGCTTAAGATTATTTTCATGTGTGCATATTATAAAGCCACACTAAGGTAGTAATGTTACGTTTATTTCAGACTCATTTCTACTCCAGTCTGTTTCTGTCCAGACAAAGTGGCTACTTTTAGTTTACTGCTCATGTAAGTCCAACATAAGTAGTTTTATTCTAATATAGAAAATAGGAAACTATGTTTTCTATATTTGGTTGATTTAAAACCACTAAAAACTCAAAGTCCTGGTCGTGTTATGAAGAGTCTTAACGTCTTACTCAAACTGTCATTTTGACCGACTTCTCCGGGATAACAGGAAATATACAATTACAGTTATTCACTTATAATTACATCAGTACAATAATATTTAAATATATATATATATATATTAGGCAATACAATAAATACCTTTTATTATCATTATTGGCTGAAATATGTGAGTTTATTCATTTTGATATTAACCTTATTGCTGTTTCCTGAAAGTCCGGATGGTTTAGATACTCGTACTAAATTCAGATTATCTCCTCAACCACAAGACTTATTTGAATAATTTAAAAAGGTATAATATACAGAAAACCCTTGGGAACATAGATAATAAGTTCATATATGTGTTACTGGTATATTGGTTTAGGAAAAACATAAATATTAGGAAAAACATATATATATTTAGCAAAAAAATAAGAATTAAAAGTTGTATTTTATTGCTATATTTGAATTTAATATATAACACAGCTCTATATGTTAAGAGTATCTGTGTGAAAACAGTTTTACGTTGTTGAACCAGGATGAAAAGTCCAACTATTAAAATACTAAAACTACTTTACTGCTTTTATCAAGATGAAGTCACACCGCTTATGTTCCAGCCGTATTATCAATATGAGGATTTACTACATATAGTTGTAGATTAAATATCTTTAACAAGCGACGGGAAAATTAGTTTTAGACAGAAAGGACTGAAAATGAATATGATTGTAAGTCACGGCCCGATGATGTTCACAGAGACCCTGTTACCTCTGATATAAAGTCCCCTCCCCCCTGCAGGTGGCCATAGAGACCCTGTTACCTCTGATATAAAGTCCCCTCCCCCCTGCAGGTGGCCATAGAGACCCTGTTACCTCTGATATAAAGTCCCCTCCCCCCCTGCAGGTGGCCACAGAGACCCTGTTACCTCTGATGTTACCTCTGATATAAAGTCCCCTCCCCCCCTGCAGGTGGCCACAGAGACCCTGTTACCTCTGATATAAAGTCCCCTCCCCCCTGCAGGTGGCCATAGAGACCCTGTTACCTCTGATGTTACCTCTGATACAACCCGTTAAAGTCCCCTCCCCCCCTGCAGGTGGCCATAGAGACCCTGTTACCTCTGATATAAAGTCCCCCCCCCCACTGCAGGTGGCCATAGAGACCCTGTTACCTCTGATATAAAGTCCCCCCCCCCTGCAGGTGGCCACAGAGACCCTGTTACCTCTGATATAAAGTCCCCTCCCCCCTGCAGGTGGCCATAGAGACCCTGTTACCTCTGATGTTACCTCTGATACAACCCGTTAAAGTCCCCTCCCCCCCTGCAGGTGGCCACAGAGACCCTGTTACCTCTGATATAAAGTCCCCTCCCCCCCTGCAGGTGGCCATAGAGACCCTGTTACCTCTGATATAAAGTCCCCCCCCCACTGCAGGTGGCCATAGAGACCCTGTTACCTCTGATATAAAGTCCCCCCCCCACTG
>NC_136607.1:21637432-21642432 GCF_910589615.1 Taurulus bubalis
CATATCTATTATTATTATGTACGGGACGGCCTCTAGCTCCTCCTGCTATAACATATATATTATTATTATGTACAGGACGGCCTCTAGCTCCTCCTGCTATAACATATATATTATTATTATGTACAGGACGGCCTCTAGCTCCTCCTGCTATAACATATATATTATTATTATGTAAGGGACGGCCTCTAGCTCCTCCTGCTATAACATATATATTATTATTATGTACAGGACGGCCTCTAGCTCCTCCTGCTATAACATATATATTATTATTATGTAAGGGACGGCCTCTAGCTCCTCCTGCTATAACATATATATTATTATTATGTAAGGGACGGCCTCTAGCTCCTCCTGCTATAACATATCTATTATTATTATGTACAGGACGGCCTCTAGCTCCTCCTGCTATAACATATATATTATTATTATGTAAGGGACGGCCTCTAGCTCCTCCTGCTATAACATATCTATTATTATTATGTACAGGACGGCCTCTAGCTCCTCCTGCTATAACATATATATTATTATTATGTACAGGACGGCCTCTAGCTCCTCCTGCTATAACATATATATTATTATTATGTAAGGGACGGCCTCTAGCTCCTCCTGCTATAACATATATATTATTATTATGTACAGGACGGCCTCTAGCTCCTCCTGCTATAACATATATATTATTATTATGTAAGGGACGGCCTCTAGCTCCTCCTGCTATAACATATATATTATTATTATGTAAGGGACGGCCTCTAGCTCCTCCTGCTATAACATATATATTATTATTATGTAAGGGACGGCCTCTAGCTCCTCCTGCTATAACATATCTATTATTATTATGTACAGGACGGCCTCTAGCTCCTCCTGCTATAACATATATATTATTATTATGTAAGGGACGGCCTCTAGCTCCTCCTGCTATAACATATCTATTATTATTATGTACAGGACGGCCTCTAGCTCCTCCTGCTATAACATATATATTATTATTATGTACAGGACGGCCTCTAGCTCCTCCTGCTATAACATATATATTATTATTATGTAAGGGACGGCCTCTAGCTCCTCCTGCTATAACATATATATTATTATTATGTAAGGGACGGCCTCTAGCTCCTCCTGCTATAACATATATATTATTATTATGTACAGGACGGCCTCTAGCTCCTCCTGCTGTGAGTTTAGTTACTTCAGTGACTTGACTGATCGGTTCTGGCAAAGCGAGGCTTGATCCTGCTGAGCTGAACTCAGACGGTTTATCTGCTATTTAAACTTCTGTTTGTTTCCTTTCAGCAGCGCAGACAGACCATGAAGACCAGGTGAGCTGTGTGTGTGTGTGTGTGTGTGTGTGTGTGTGTGTGTGTGTGTGTGTGTGTGTGTGTGTGTGTGTGTGTCTGCAGACTAGAGCTAGAGAGTGTGTGGACTTTAATCTAATAATAATTAAAGATCATAACACCAGCTGTGATGTAGCAAACAGCACATTGTGATTAGTCTTCATAACTCGGCCTACATGTTTATAGATAGTTATTCATGTTATTAGCTTCACTGTCGTCCTCAAGGAGAAACACTCTGACTCTTCTCCTCACAGAGAATCCTCTGACGGGGAAATGAGCCTCCAGCATTCCAGCGGAGTCCAGACCTCCGACAGAGACCAGGAGCTGCAGAGGCTGAGGACCGAGGTGCTGCTCTGACCTCTGACCTCTGACCTCTTTCTGTCAACGACTCCCGTCTGTCTTTCTGACTCCTTTGTTTGAATCCCTCTTCCTCCTCCTCCTCCTCCTCCTCCCCCTCTTCTTCCTCCTCCTCTTCCTCCTCCTCTCCCTACTCCTCCTCCTCCTCTTCCTCCTCCACTTCCTCCTCCTCTTCCTCCTCCACTTCCTCCTCCTCTTCCTCCTCCTCCTCCCCCTCTTCCTACTCCTCCTCCTCTTCCTCCCCCTCCTCCTCCTCCTGCTCCTCTTCCTCCTCTCCCCCTCCTCCTCCTGCTCTCCCTCCTCCTCTTCCTCCTCCTCCTCTTCCTCCTCCTCCTCCTCAGATCTCTGCTCTGCGAGGGGAGAACTCCGTGGTCAAGACGCTGCAGGGAGACAAAGAGCAGCTGCAGAGCCGCGTCCACAGCCTGGAGCAAAGGCTCATGGGAAGACGGGCGTCGGAGGGAGAAGACGGAGAGGCTCCGCCCACAGGTGAGGAGACGAGGATCACAGCTCTCCTTCTGTCAACCCTTCTTCTTCTTCTTCTTCTTCTTCTTCTTCTTCTTCTTCTCCTTCTCCTTCTTCTTCTTCTAACTCTTCTTCTCCTTCTTCTAACTCTTCTTCTCCTTCTTCTTCTTCTTCTCCTTCTCCTTCTTCTTCTTCTTCTTCTTCTCCTTCTTCTTCTTCTTCTTCTTCTAACTCTTCTTCTTCTTCTTCTTCTTCTTCTTCTTCTTCTTCTTCTTCTTCTAACTCTTCTTCTCCTTCTTCTTCAGACGCCGCCGCTCTGCAGCAGCTGCGGGAGGAGAAGGAGTTTGCGGAGGGCCAGGTAAGACCGGCAGGAGGCGGCGCCGCCCTCGGCCTCACCTGTGCCCACCCGGACCTCACCTGTGTCTCCGTCCGTCTCCGGCAGATCAACTTCCTGAACAGCGTCATCGTGGACCTGCAGCGCAAGAACGAGGAGCTGAAGGTCAAACTGAAGAAGCTCGCCGTGGCCGAGTTCAACGGCAACGACGGCACGGACGGGTGAGAAGCGTGAATAACGGAAATGTACCGTTTTTATATTGTAACGTGAGCTTGGTGAATGGGATGCTGGGTAAATACAACAAGTATTTATAGATGAGAAGAGTATCATCATTTAGCTAGATGACGGTTAGCTTAGCTTAGCATAAAGACTGGAAACGGGGGGAAGCGGCTAGCCTGTTCAAAGATAATGAAATGCCTGCTGAGTGACATTTAAAGCTGTTTGGTTCCTACTTATGATGGGAATCTTTAAAAACACAAATATATAGTTGCATTTTCCTCAAACAGCTGATCACTGCAGTTACCAATCAATCAATCAATCAATCAATCAATCAATCAATCAATCAGGATATTGAGTTTCTGTCAGGGACTATTTTCAGAGGCGGATTAATCCACATTTAGCGCTCCAGTGAGTCTTTGTTTGTGGGATCGAGTCCAAATAAACTAAATCTGCAGAGGAGGAACATGTATCACACACACACACACACACACACACACACACACACACACACACACACATACTGTATATACATACACACACACACACAAATATAAGTACCGTAAAAGTCGTATTACAAGCCACTACTACCTTCGGTGGTTGTCCCAGCTGTAGCAAGCTAGCGCTGCTGCTAGCTGCCCGCGTCGGGTGTTGGGCCGGGGCTGGTCCTGCTACCTTCTGTGGTTGTCGGAGAACTAGCAGGAGCGCTAGCAGGAGCGCTAGCAGGAGCGCTAGCAGGAGCGCTAGCTGGCTAAAGCGTGGAGCTAACGGGGACACTGACCGAAGGTAGTAGCGGCTTGTAACCCGACTTTTACGGTACACACACACACACACACACACACCACTCTCTCTGACTCTCCTCCGTCCTGCAGGCTGATGAAGCAGCGGGAGAAGAAGGCGGCTCCGCGTCTGTTCTGTGACATCTGCGACTGCTTCGACCTCCACGACCTTGAGGACTGTCCCACGCAGGCGCAGAGTCCCGACGCCGTTCCTCACAGCTCGTTCCACGGAGACCCGGCCGCCCGCCGGCCCTACTGCGACATCTGCGAGGCCTTCGGTCACGGCACGGAGTCCTGCAACGACGACCAGACCTTCTGACCGCCTCACGCAGCCGGATCCCTCCGCCGGATCCCTCCGCCTCCAGATTCTCTCCATATTGTATTTTTATACTATATTTATGCATCCTGGTCCGACTCCTCGTCCCGATGTTGATGTTTACAACAAAACTCTCCTCGTTTTTAAGCATTGTTTTTTTGTCTTTATTTGTTATTTAGCAAAAAAACTAATGATGCAAAGTTAATGAAGCACAGAGAAACTGAACGAACATGAAGCGACGACACATTCCTGTCTTCTGTATTCCTCAAGTCAGAGTACTAACAGAGTACTAACAGAGTACTAACAGAGTACTATAGCAGAGTACTAACAGAGTACTAACAGAGTACTAACAGAGTACTAACAGAGTACTATAACAGAGTACTAACAGAGTACTAACAGAGTACTAACAGAGTACTATAGCAGAGTACTAACAGAGTACTAACAGAGTACTAACAGAGTACTATAGCAGAGTACTATAGCAGAGTACTATAGCAGAGTACTAACAGAGTACTAACAGAGTACTAACAGAGTACTATAGCAGAGTACTATAGCAGAGTACTATAGCAGAGTACTAACAGAGTACTAACAGAGTACTATAGCAGAGTACTAACAGAGTACTAACAGAGTACTATAACAGTACTAACAGAGTACTATAGCAGAATACTGTAACAGAGTACTAACAGAGTACTAACAGAGTACTAACAGAGTACTATAGCAGAGTACTAACAGAGTACTATAACAGTACTAACAGAGTCCTATAACAGTACTAACAGAGTACTATAACAGAGTACTAACAGAGTACTAACAGAGTACTATAACAGAGTACTAACAGAGTACTATAACAGTACTAACAGAGTACTATAACAGAATACTGTAACAGAGTACTAACAGAGTAATACTGCCGTGTCAGACGTTGTACTCGACGCAGTACTCGGGCCGCAGAAGAAAACTTTTGACAATTTAGAGGAAGAGAGTTGTAATATTTTCAAACACAAGTTGTAATATTTTCAAACACAAGTTGTAATATTTTCAAACACAAGTTGTAATATTTCCACCGACAACCAAAGAAATACAACAAAATGTTTTCATCAGACACAAAAACTAGAAATCAAAGTTAATAATTCTCAATCTTTGTCTTTTAATATTTCAGGGTTTAATTCATGGAAAATGTACTTAAATATTATTAAATATGCTTGTTTTATTATAGA
>NC_136607.1:21647432-21694551 GCF_910589615.1 Taurulus bubalis
TCCTCTCGCGCTCCATCCTCCTGCTCATCTGGTGAAACGTTGCGCTGTCGTTCCAAAACAAAACAACGTGTTCAGATGATGATAAATATCAGAGAAGAATAATTAGTGATTATTATAAAAAGGCAAAAAAAAACAAAAAAAACATGGCACCAAAATTGTAATGAAAGCCGCTGGACCTGAACCTGGAGCTTCAGGTCTACGCTACCAGAGGACCCTCCTCTTCCTTGTCCTCTTCCTCTACGAACCACAAACTGACGTCAACGAGAAACCGACACCGAACCTCGTGAGCGAGAACTCGTGGTGAGAAGAAAGACTTGCAGCAGCAGAACCTCTCTGACCGGGACGTCCCGTAACAGTGCTTTGACCCTCCTGAGAAAACGACCCTAAGCGACCCTGAACACACAACGCCGACCGGCAGGAGGACTGAGCGACGTGTCGCCGCTGACCTGAGACCAGGTTAGCCTCCTGGGTGTCCTGAGCTAAACCAGTTCAAAGGTCTCAGAGGGTCTCAGACCAGCGACTCGTCCTCGGCTCGAATCCCGGCGGTGACTCTCCGGTCGCAGATGCAGGTCAGTGTTTGGCGGCGGCTCGGCTGACGGGCGCCCCCGCCTGGCCACACGGGGGACTGCGGCGCTTCTCTTGGCATCGGTGAAAGAAGTGAGGGAGGAAGACCAGAGGGGCGAGATCCAACAACCCTCTGGCAGAGGAGTGTGAGGAGAGGGGGGTCCATTAGCCCTAATTTACCTAGAAGTAATGGAGGGAGGGTGTGAGGGTGTGAGGGTGTGTGTGTGTGTGTGTGTGTGTGTGTGTAGGGAAACGACCCGAACATTTAACTCTCCTCAAACTCTTGAGACGAAGACTCCACTTTGCTTTTCTTGATGGGCGGAGCCTCCTCCTCCAAGTCCTACAGGGAAATAAAGACAACATAATAGATATAATAATAATAATAATAATAATAATAATAATAATAACAACAACAACAGGAAGTCGTGTTCGTACCTGAGCTGCTTTGCTGTCTGAAGAGTCTTTGTCCCCTGAGGACGCGCCGTCTCTCTTGGCACTCTGCGCTCTCTCCGAGGTCTCTGATGAAGATGAAGGGGGGGTCTTACCTGAGGAGGGACAGCTGGTTAGTCACATGTCGTCTGACACTCTGGTGCCACCGTGTGGCGGAGAGGAGTCACTGCACGCTGGACTCAGACTAAACTGAGGCTCAGTTTAATTGAACCAACACTCTTTTTAAAACAAAAACATGTTCCATCAGTTTCTTTTTTTAAAAAGGTCAACAGAAGATCCAGAAGATGGATAGAAAGCTAATATTTCAATATTTTAATAAACCAAAAGTCCAGTCTGTCGACCAGCAGCCGTAACAGAGTTTTCTTTCCACCGTTTTGTGAATGAAAAGATTCATTAAGAGAACAATCACAAGTTTAATTGATGATAACAATAATCGTAAATCCTCTTTCCTCACATGTTGAATGTAAAAATGTTCGCTGGACATGCATGCATGCAGCTGAATGAATGAATGAATGATTAATAATCTGCTGAATAGACGATAAAGGAGACGCTGGTCTGATGACTAAAGTGTTTGTTCGAGGGATTCGATTTTGGACTTGAGAAAGATCTCAAAAGCGTCTTCCATCAGCAGCGTTTGGTGATGCATGCCTTTACTCAACTGGTTTTGGTGCATAAGAGATGATAATTATCATATCCGTGTTCCTCCTTGAAAGCCATGAACAGGCATGAAAACGGGTCAGGGGTGAAAAAGGTGAGAAGGATATTACCCCTCTAGGGGGGTCCGGGGGCATGCTCCCCCGCAAGAAAAATGTAAATATTGCATATTTTAAAGCATCAATCTGATGCATTTTGAGTGTAGTGCAGTGACGGGAGAGTCAGAGACGAACAGCGTCACTCGTCGAGAAGCTGACAAACTATGATCATTATGGGTTTTAATTATTCTTTTGTCAATACCCAAGTGTACATATATATATATATATATATATATATATATATATATATATATATATATATATATATATATATATACATATATATATATATATATATATATATATATATACATATACATATACATATATATATATATATATTTATATTTATATACACACACATACATACATACATACACACACACACACACAACTGTTCAAAAGTTTGGGGTCACCCAGACAAATGTTCAGCAATTTCTCACATGGAATATCCTTCATCTCTAAGAACAAGAACAGACTGGCGAGTTTCACATGAAAGTTCTCTTTTTCTGGCCATTTTGAGATATAATGGAACCCACACATGTGATGCTATGCATAGGAAGCTTCTCTCTCCAGCATCACTGTTTTAAGCTGTGCTAACATAATTGCACAAGGGTTTTCTAATCCTCCATTAGTCTTCTATGCGATGAGCAAACACAATGTACCATTAGAACACTGAGTGATAGTTGCTGGAAATGGGCCTCTATACACATATGTAGATATTTCATTAAAAACCAGACGTTTCCACCTAGAATAGTCATTTACCACATTAACAATGTAGTGTATTACTGATTAATTTAATGTTATCTTCATTGAAAAGAACAGTGCTTTTCTCTGAAAAATAAGGACATTTCTAAGTGACCCCAAACTTTTGAACGGTAGTGTGTGTGTGTGTGTGTGTGTATATATTGTAGACTTAATACTTACAATATGCAATACTGCAATACTACTGAATATTGCAATTACTACTACTACTGAATACTGCAATTAACTTCATAATATTACACTTATATGCCATAATATGCATAATGTACCAGCCTTTTTATTTGACCATATTATGTCATACTGTTATACCACTTTACTTTGAGGAGACGTCACTGTTAGTCTAGAACACTGAATAATGTTTCCACCAGTAAACCTGAACATGAACACCTCTCTCTGTGTGACAGTGATTATAACCGCATAACTATTTAGATTATAATTAACTAGAGGATACACTTTTTCCTACACGTAGATCTTAAACCCTTAAATATAAACAGGAGCCCGGCCACCCTACAGAGGAAACTCATTTAGTTTTTTTATTAAAATAAAAGTTGGATAAAATCTCCGTCGTCCTCTCCTTATATGTAGTGAGGTGTCTTTAGGTAGAACTTATATGTAGTGAGGTGTCTTTAGGTAGAACTTATATGTAGTGAGGTGTCGTAGGTAGAACTTATATGTAGTGAGGTGTCAGTAGTAGAACTTATATGTAGTGAGGTGTCGGTAGGTAGAACTTATATGTAGTGAGGTGTCAGTAGTAGAACTTATATGTAGTGAGGTGTCGTAGGTAGAACTTATATGTAGTGAGGTGTCAGTAGGTAGAACTTATATGTAGTGAGGTGTCGGTAGTAGAACTTATATGTAGTGAGGTGTCGTAGGTAGAACTTATATGTAGTGAGGTGTCAGTAGTAGAACTTATATGTAGTGAGGTGTCGGTAGGTAGAACTTATATGTAGTGAGGTGTCTTTAGGTAGAACTTATATGTAGTGAGGTGTCAGTAGTAGAACTTATATGTAGTGAGGTGTCGTAGGTAGAACTTATATGTAGTGAGGTGTCAGTAGTAGAACTTATATGTAGTGAGGTGTCGTAGGTAGAACTTATATGTAGTGAGGTGTCAGTAGTAGAACTTATATGTAGTGAGGTGTCGTAGGTAGAACTTATATGTAGTGAGGTGTCAGTAGTAGAACTTATATGTAGTGAGGTGTCGTAGGTAGAACTTATATGTAGTGAGGTGTCTTTAGGTAGAACTTATATGTAGTGAGGTGTCAGTAGTAGAACTTATATGTAGTGAGGTGTCAGTAGTAGAACTTATATGTAGTGAGGTGTCAGTAGGTAGAACTTATATGTAGTGAGGTGTCAGTAGTAGAACTTATATGTAGTGAGGTGTCAGTAGGTAGAACTTATATGTAGTGAGGTGTCAGTAGTAGAACTTATATGTAGTGAGGTGTCAGTAGGTAGAACTTATATGTAGTGAGGTGTCAGTAGTAGAACTTATATGTAGTGAGGTGTCAGTAGGTAGAACTTATATGTAGTGAGGTGTCTTTAGGTAGAACTTATATGTAGTGAGGTGTCAGTAGTAGAACTTATATGTAGTGAGGTGTCAGTAGGTAGAACTTATATGTAGTGAGGTGTCAGTAGTAGAACTTATATGTAGTGAGGTGTCAGTAGGTAGAACTTATATGTAGTGAGGTGTCAGTAGTAGAACTTATATGTAGTGAGGTGTCAGTAGTAGAACTTATATGTAGTGAGGTGTCAGTAGTAGAACTTATATGTAGTGAGGTGTCGTAGGTAGAACTTATATGTAGTGAGGTGTCAGTAGTAGAACTTATATGTAGTGAGGTGTCAGTAGTAGAACTTATATGTAGTGAGGTGTCTTTAGGTAGAACTTATATGTAGTGAGGTGTCAGTAGTAGAACTTATATGTAGTGAGGTGTCGTAGGTAGAACTTATATGTAGTGAGGTGTCTTTAGGTAGAACTTATATGTAGTGAGGTGTCGTAGGTAGAACTTATATGTAGTGAGGTGTCAGTAGGTAGAACTTATATGTAGTGAGGTGTCAGTAGTAGAACTTATATGTAGTGAGGTGTCGTAGGTAGAACTTATATGTAGTGAGGTGTCTTTAGGTAGAACTTATATGTAGTGAGGTGTCGTAGGTAGAACTTATATGTAGTGAGGTGTCAGTAGGTAGAACTTATATGTAGTGAGGTGTCAGTAGTAGAACTTATATGTAGTGAGGTGTCTTTAGGTAGAACTTATATGTAGTGAGGTGTCAGTAGTAGAACTTATATGTAGTGAGGTGTCAGTAGGTAGAACTTATATGTAGTGAGGTGTCAGTAGTAGAACTTATATGTAGTGAGGTGTCAGTAGGTAGAACTTATATGTAGTGAGGTGTCAGTAGTAGAACTTATATGTAGTGAGGTGTCAGTAGTAGAACTTATATGTAGTGAGGTGTCAGTAGGTAGAACTTATATGTAGTGAGGTGTCAGTAGTAGAACTTATATGTAGTGAGGTGTCGTAGGTAGAACTTATATGTAGTGAGGTGTCTTTAGGTAGAACTTATATGTAGTGAGGTGTCGTAGGTAGAACTTATATGTAGTGAGGTGTCAGTAGGTAGAACTTATATGTAGTGAGGTGTCAGTAGTAGAACTTATATGTAGTGAGGTGTCTTTAGGTAGAACTTATATGTAGTGAGGTGTCAGTAGTAGAACTTATATGTAGTGAGGTGTCAGTAGGTAGAACTTATATGTAGTGAGGTGTCAGTAGTAGAACTTATATGTAGTGAGGTGTCAGTAGTAGAACTTATATGTAGTGAGGTGTCGTAGGTAGAACTTATATGTAGTGAGGTGTCGTAGGTAGAACTTATATGTAGTGAGGTGTCAGTAGTAGAACTTATATGTAGTGAGGTGTCGTAGGTAGAACTTATATGTAGTGAGGTGTCAGTAGTAGAACTTATATGTAGTGAGGTGTCAGTAGTAGAACTTATATGTAGTGAGGTGTCGTAGGTAGAACTTATATGTAGTGAGGTGTCGTAGGTAGAACTTATATGTAGTGAGGTGTCTTTAGGTAGAACTTATATGTAGTGAGGTGTCAGTAGTAGAACTTATATGTAGTGAGGTGTCAGTAGTAGAACTTATATGTAGTGAGGTGTCAGTAGTAGAACTTATATGTAGTGAGGTGTCGTAGGTAGAACTTATATGTAGTGAGGTGTCTTTAGGTAGAACTTATATGTAGTGAGGTGTCGTAGGTAGAACTTATATGTAGTGAGGTGTCAGTAGTAGAACTTATATGTAGTGAGGTGTCAGTAGTAGAACTTATATGTAGTCAGGTGTCTTTAGGTAGAACTTATATGTAGTGAGGTGTCAGTAGTAGAACTTATATGTAGTGAGGTGTCTTTAGGTAGAACTTATATGTAGTGAGGTGTCGTAGGTAGAACTTATATGTAGTGAGGTGTCTTTAGGTAGAACTTATATGTAGTGAGGTGTCTTTAGGTAGAACTTATATGTAGTGAGGTGTCGTAGGTAGAACTTATATGTAGTGAGGTGTCTTTAGGTAGAACTTATATGTAGTGAGGTGTCGTAGGTAGAACTTATATGTAGTGAGGTGTCAGTAGTAGAACTTATATGTAGTGAGGTGTCAGTAGTAGAACTTATATGTAGTCAGGTGTCTTTAGGTAGAACTTATATGTAGTGAGGTGTCAGTAGTAGAACTTATATGTAGTGAGGTGTCTTTAGGTAGAACTTATATGTAGTGAGGTGTCGTAGGTAGAACTTATATGTAGTGAGGTGTCTTTAGGTAGAACTTATATGTAGTCAGGTGTCGTAGGTAGAACTTATATGTAGTGAGGTGTCAGTAGGTAGAACTTATATGTAGTGAGGTGTCAGTAGTAGAACTTATATGTAGTGAGGTGTCTTTAGGTAGAACTTATATGTAGTGAGGTGTCTTTAGGTAGAACTTATATGTAGTGAGGTGTCTTTAGGTAGAACTTATATGTAGTGAGGTGTCGTAGGTAGAACTTATATGTAGTGAGGTGTCAGTAGTAGAACTTATATGTAGTGAGGTGTCTTTAGGTAGAACTTATATGTAGTGAGGTGTCGTAGGTAGAACTTATATGTAGTGAGGTGTCAGTAGTAGAACTTATATGTAGTGAGGTGTCGTAGGTAGAACTTATATGTAGTGAGGTGTCAGTAGTAGAACTTATATGTAGTGAGGTGTCGTAGGTAGAACTTATATGTAGTCAGGTGTCGTAGGTAGAACTTATATGTAGTGAGGTGTCTTTAGGTAGAACTTATATGTAGTGAGGTGTCGTAGGTAGAACTTATATGTAGTGAGGTGTCGTAGGTAGAACTTATATGTAGTGAGGTGTCTTTAGGTAGAACTTATATGTAGTCAGGTGTCTTTAGGTAGAACTTATATGTAGTGAGGTGTCGTAGGTAGAACTTATATGTAGTGAGGTGTCTTTAGGTAGAACTTATATGTAGTGAGGTGTCGTAGGTAGAACTTATATGTAGTGAGGTGTCTTTAGGTAGAACTTATATGTAGTGAGGTGTCTTTAGGTAGAACTTATATGTAGTCAGGTGTCTTTAGGTAGAACTTATATGTAGTGAGGTGTCGTAGGTAGAACTTATATGTAGTGAGGTGTCTTTAGGTAGAACTTATATGTAGTCAGGTGTCGTAGGTAGAACTTATATGTAGTGAGGTGTCTTTAGGTAGAACTTATATGTAGTGAGGTGTCGTAGGTAGAACTTATATGTAGTGAGGTGTCGTAGGTAGAACTTATATGTAGTGAGGTGTCTTTAGGTAGAACTTATATGTAGTCAGGTGTCTTTAGGTAGAACTTATATGTAGTGAGGTGTCGTAGGTAGAACTTATATGTAGTGAGGTGTCTTTAGGTAGAACTTATATGTAGTGAGGTGTCGTAGGTAGAACTTATATGTAGTGAGGTGTCTTTAGGTAGAACTTATATGTAGTGAGGTGTCTTTAGGTAGAACTTATATGTAGTCAGGTGTCTTTAGGTAGAACTTATATGTAGTGAGGTGTCGTAGGTAGAACTTATATGTAGTGAGGTGTCTTTAGGTAGAACTTATATGTAGTCAGGTGTCGTAGGTAGAACTTATATGTAGTGAGGTGTCTTTAGGTAGAACTTATATGTAGTGAGGTGTCGTAGGTAGAACTTATATGTAGTGAGGTGTCTTTAGGTAGAACTTATATGTAGTGAGGTGTCTTTAGGTAGAACTTATATGTAGTGAGGTGTCGTAGGTAGAACTTATATGTAGTGAGGTGTCGTAGGTAGAACTTATATGTAGTGAGGTGTCTTTAGGTAGAACTTATATGTAGTGAGGTGTCTTTAGGTAGAACTTATATGTAGTCAGGTGTCTTTAGGTAGAACTTATATGTAGTGAGGTGTCGTAGGTAGAACTTATATGTAGTGAGGTGTCTTTAGGTAGAACTTATATGTAGTCAGGTGTCGTAGGTAGAACTTATATGTAGTGAGGTGTCTTTAGGTAGAACTTATATGTAGTGAGGTGTCGTAGGTAGAACTTATATGTAGTGAGGTGTCTTTAGGTAGAACTTATATGTAGTGAGGTGTCTTTAGGTAGAACTTATATGTAGTGAGGTGTCGTAGGTAGAACTTATATGTAGTGAGGTGTCGTAGGTAGAACTTATATGTAGTGAGGTGTCTTTAGGTAGAACTTATATGTAGTGAGGTGTCGTAGGTAGAACTTATATGTAGTGAGGTGTCTTTAGGTAGAACTTATATGTAGTCAGGTGTCTTTAGGTAGAACTTATATGTAGTGAGGTGTCGTAGGTAGAACTTATATGTAGTGAGGTGTCTTTAGGTAGAACTTATATGTAGTGAGGTGTCGTAGGTAGAACTTATATGTAGTGAGGTGTCGTAGGTAGAACTTATATGTAGTGAGGTGTCGTAGGTAGAACTTATATGTAGTGAGGTGTCTTTAGGTAGAACTTATATGTAGTGAGGTGTCTTTAGGTAGAACTTATATGTAGTCAGGTGTCTTTAGGTAGAACTTATATGTAGTGAGGTGTCTTTAGGTAGAACTTATATGTAGTGAGGTGTCGTAGGTAGAACTTATATGTAGTGAGGTGTCGTAGGTAGAACTTATATGTAGTGAGGTGTCTTTAGGTAGAACTTATATGTAGTCAGGTGTCGTAGGTAGAACTTATATGTAGTGAGGTGTCTTTAGGTAGAACTTATATGTAGTGAGGTGTCGTAGGTAGAACTTATATGTAGTGAGGTGTCGTAGGTAGAACTTATATGTAGTCAGGTGTCTTTAGGTAGAACTTATATGTAGTGAGGTGTCAGTAGGTAGAACTTATATGTAGTGAGGTGTCTTTAGGTAGAACTTATATGTAGTGAGGTGTCGTAGGTAGAACTTATATGTAGTGAGGTGTCTTTAGGTAGAACTTATATGTAGTGAGGTGTCGTAGGTAGAACTTATATGTAGTGAGGTGTCGTAGGTAGAACTTATATGTAGTCAGGTGTCTTTAGGTAGAACTTATATGTAGTGAGGTGTCGTAGGTAGAACTTATATGTAGTCAGGTGTCTTTAGGTAGAACTTATATGTAGTGAGGTGTCGTAGGTAGAACTTATATGTAGTGAGGTGTCTTTAGGTAGAACTTATATGTAGTGAGGTGTCGTAGGTAGAACTTATATGTAGTGAGGTGTCGTAGGTAGAACTTATATGTAGTGAGGTGTCTTTAGGTAGAACTTATATGTAGTGAGGTGTCGTAGGTAGAACTTATATGTAGTGAGGTGTCTTTAGGTAGAACTTATATGTAGTGAGGTGTCTTTAGGTAGAACTTATATGTAGTGAGGTGTCGTAGGTAGAACTTATATGTAGTGAGGTGTCAGTAGTAGAACTTATATGTAGTCAGGTGTCGTAGGTAGAACTTATATGTAGTGAGGTGTCTTTAGGTAGAACTTATATGTAGTGAGGTGTCGTAGGTAGAACTTATATGTAGTGAGGTGTCAGTAGTAGAACTTATATGTAGTGAGGTGTCGTAGGTAGAACTTATATGTAGTGAGGTGTCTTTAGGTAGAACTTATATGTAGTGAGGTGTCAGTAGTAGAACTTATATGTAGTGAGGTGTCGTAGGTAGAACTTATATGTAGTGAGGTGTCTTTAGGTAGAACTTATATGTAGTGAGGTGTCAGTAGTAGAACTTATATGTAGTGAGGTGTCGTAGGTAGAACTTATATGTAGTGAGGTGTCGTAGGTAGAACTTATATGTAGTGAGGTGTCGGTAGTAGAACTTATATGTAGTGAGGTGTCGGTAGTAGAACTTATATGTAGTGAGGTGTCGGTAGTAGAACTTATATGTAGTGAGGTGTCAGTAGTAGAACTTATATGTAGTGAGGTGTCGTAGGTAGAACTTATATGTAGTGAGGTGTCGGTAGTAGAACTTATATGTAGTGAGGTGTCGTAGGTAGAACTTATATGTAGTGAGGTGTCAGTAGTAGAACTTATATGTAGTGAGGTGTCGGTAGTAGAACTTATATGTAGTGAGGTGTCGTAGGTAGAACTTATATGTAGTGAGGTGTCAGTAGTAGAACTTATATGTAGTGAGGTGTCAGTAGTAGAACTTATATGTAATGAGGTGTCGGTAGTAGAACTTATATGTAGTGAGGTGTCAGTAGTAGAACTTATATGTAGTGAGGTGTCGGTAGTAGAACTTATATGTAGTGAGGTGTCGGTAGTAGAACTTATATGTAGTGAGGTGTCGTAGGTAGAACTTATATGTAGTGAGGTGTCGGTAGTAGAACTTATATGTAGTCAGGTGTCGTAGGTAGAACTTATATGTAGTGAGGTGTCGGTAGTAGAACTTATATGTAGTGAGGTGTCGTAGGTAGAACTTATATGTAGTGAGGTGTCAGTAGGTAGAACTTATATGTAGTGAGGTGTCGTAGGTAGAACTTATATGTAGTGAGGTGTCAGTAGTAGAACTTATATGTAGTGAGGTGTCGTAGGTAGAACTTATATGTAGTGAGGTGTCTTTAGGTAGAACTTATATGTAGTGAGGTGTCAGTAGTAGAACTTATATGTAGTGAGGTGTCGTAGGTAGAACTTATATGTAGTGAGGTGTCTTTAGGTAGAACTTATATGTAGTGAGGTGTCAGTAGTAGAACTTATATGTAGTGAGGTGTCGTAGGTAGAACTTATATGTAGTGAGGTGTCGTAGGTAGAACTTATATGTAGTGAGGTGTCGGTAGTAGAACTTATATGTAGTGAGGTGTCGGTAGTAGAACTTATATGTAGTGAGGTGTCGGTAGTAGAACTTATATGTAGTGAGGTGTCGGTAGTAGAACTTATATGTAGTGAGGTGTCAGTAGTAGAACTTATATGTAGTGAGGTGTCGTAGGTAGAACTTATATGTAGTGAGGTGTCGGTAGTAGAACTTATATGTAGTGAGGTGTCGTAGGTAGAACTTATATGTAGTGAGGTGTCAGTAGTAGAACTTATATGTAGTGAGGTGTCGGTAGTAGAACTTATATGTAGTGAGGTGTCGTAGGTAGAACTTATATGTAGTGAGGTGTCAGTAGTAGAACTTATATGTAGTGAGGTGTCAGTAGTAGAACTTATATGTAATGAGGTGTCGGTAGTAGAACTTATATGTAGTGAGGTGTCAGTAGTAGAACTTATATGTAGTGAGGTGTCGGTAGTAGAACTTATATGTAGTGAGGTGTCGGTAGTAGAACTTATATGTAGTGAGGTGTCGTAGGTAGAACTTATATGTAGTGAGGTGTCGGTAGTAGAACTTATATGTAGTCAGGTGTCGTAGGTAGAACTTATATGTAGTGAGGTGTCGGTAGTAGAACTTATATGTAGTGAGGTGTCGTAGGTAGAACTTATATGTAGTGAGGTGTCAGTAGTAGAACTTATATGTAGTGAGGTGTCGGTAGTAGAACTTATATGTAGTGAGGTGTCAGTAGTAGAACTTATATGTAGTGAGGTGTCGGTAGTAGAACTTATATGTAGTGAGGTTTCATGTCTGCATGAAACCGACACGTGAAGTTGCCGTCGTGTTTTTGGCTTTTAGAGGAAACCAGAGGAAGAAAGTTGCATTTAAAAAGAGGGGAAGTCGTCATTTCTCTCTCAGTGAGACGTCGCTCGGCCCGACAGACGAGAGAGAGAGGAAAACAGAAACAGGAAGTGGCCGATCAGCTGCTGCACCCGCTATCCTGTGTGTGTGTGTGTGTGTCTCTGACCCCGCTTGCTGTCGGGGCTCTGCTCAGTCTTGGCCTCGCTGCTCTCGCGGTGAGACGTGGCGCTCGGCTCCGGCGCCGGACTGGTGCTGCAACTGTTCTCCTGTTTCACCGGGGACGAGTCGGCAATGGAGCTCGTGTTGCTGTTGTCATCTGGGGGGGGGGGAGAGAGAGAGAGAGAGAGAGAGAGAGAGAGAGACTTTAGTTTGTCTGTGTGAGCGTGAGACACAGAACATACCTTTCTTTAAATAGCTTTTATAAATCTATTATTAGAGTCAGTGCGACCGTTTTGACAGAAGATGCATAAAACCCTCACTGATGACTCAGAACTCAGAGCTGTGAGCCGGTCTCAGGACAGGAGACGCTTATTGAAGGTTGTTTAAAAATAAAGAGGAGTCTGAAGGATTCTTCACCAACAAGTACTGTGTGTATTAATCCACCGGTGAAAATAGTCCCCAACAAATGCTCCTGTTTGTCTGTTAAAAACTACAGTATACACACACACACACGTGTTTTAAAGAGTTACACCTTCAGCAGGGAGCCAAATGGACCTTACAGCTGAATGTTCTGGTCATCATGTGCTGATGCCACTACAGTGTGTATATATATATATATATATATATATATATATATATATATATTGATGCCACTACAGTGGATCTCGTACCGTGCATGTCCATCATCCCCGGAGAGGAGCTGTTCTCTGGAGTCGTCAGCTCAGAGCCGTATTTCTCATCTTTGCCCTTCTTCTTATTCTTGTTCTTCTACAACCGGAGGAAGAGTCCAGCGGTTAAACACAGTAGAAGGAAAACATAAGTATACACCTTGGCCTAGAATGTTGATCTGTGTCTCCAGTATTTCATGTAAAGCTCATGAGGTCACATGGTGAGCTGAACTCACGTCGTCTGACTTGGGCTCCGTCACCGGAACCCACTTGAAGATGCGGAGGGACGTGTCTCCAACCGTCACCCACTTCTTCTCCCTGAGACGGAGAGAACAAGCTTTAAAGGACATCGCTATATCACCACATAATAGACATCACCACATCATAATATACATATCACACGTCTGAATTAACACTACTCGGATTGAATGAATCACACCGTATAAATATTAAAAACATCCGTCGCAGCAATACGAGTTTAAACCTACGAGCTGCAACTTATTTATTTTTCTCTCTTGATAATATTCAAATGAACCACTTAGTTAAAAACGGCCATTTCATTTTCCCAAATCCAATTATTACATCGTCAAATGACTTGCTTTGTCCCAATGAAACACAGGCATTACATTTAAAAAGGACATGAAGCAAATGATGCTATTTTAGAGGCTGGAGCTGGTGAGTTTATTTGTTTGCTAAACAAATGACTGAATATCCTGGTGTGAATGGACATGTTGTGATGCAGCAGCAGGAGGTGGGATGTTGACGATGAATGGACTCTGAGCCCAAAGGCTCCTCGTCTCAATGCAGCTACAGTCCAGCAGTGACACACTGTAAAGCCTCGCACTGGGCTTCAGGGTCGGTTTGTGTTATAAAGCAAACGAGGAAATCACAGGGGAGTAAACTAAAGTGATGCGGCCAAAGAAATCCTTCGTTTAAAAAAATAAATAAATAAATAAATAAATAAATAAATATATATATATATATATATATATATATATATATATTCCAAAAGCCTAATTTGACATCTTTAAATGTCCGTTCAATAATGTAAAACTAATAGAGGACAAAGACAAACCAGCAAATATTCAGGTTAGAGAAGCTGGAACAAAACAGTTTTATTATTTTCTTGATTAATCCAAATCATCAGTTCATCTGTAAAATGTCAGAAATAAAAGAAATTCTCCATTAAAGTCTCATGGTCAGAGACGTGGAACTTAAAGAAATGACTTTAACAATATATCAATCAATAAAATGTTTGTTGAATAGTTGATTAGTCAAAGCATTAATAGTTTCATCTCAGTAGTACAAAGTATTCAGCGTTATTTACTGAAAGTACAGCTAGCATTAAAGCAATAAAGTAATTAAAGTCCAGCATTGAGGTCACTTAGTAAAAGTATGATTATATATATGTACATAAAGTATGAACGTAAAAGCACTCATAACTCATTTAGTGTTGTACTATTGTTTTATTATTATTATTATTATTATTATTATTATTATTATTATCACTGCTACATTAATGTTTAAGCAGCATTCAGCTGGTTGAGGTGGAACTATTAATAACTAGGCTATTGTATGTTGGTACAGTACTTTATACTTCATATTATTGTGTATGTACTTTGAAATTAAAGTGTAAAGTAGTATATAATGGAAATACTCAAGTACAATTATCTTAAACATGTAATTACTTCTTGAGTGCATGAAGTCACTTTAAGCTAGTTTGGTTGCATAGTGTTACATTACAGCAGAGAACAGGAGACACAGCACTCATAACGAACATATTAATAAAACATGTATAAAATAATATACGAGCCTAAAACTCAAGTGTCACCGTGTATTATTATTCATATTTATTAAAACAAAGACGACCACTAAATGATCGTTATTTCCAAACCACCAACTTCTCCTGACTTTCACCTGGGGACGTTCGATTAAATCGCCTGATAAAAAATAAAGAAAACACACCGTGTAACCGCCGGCCCCGGGCGGGGTTACGCGGCTAAAAGCGAACAAAACAATAGCACCCACAACACACGACGGTAGCGCCGCGCGTGCACATGAAGCGCTTTAACCGTCGGGACCGAGTCGCTACGTGGTCGTCAGTTAGCCGCTTCCTCGCGCTCCCAACCCCCACCGCGAGCTCCTCCGCCGGCCCGAAACGGCGCCTCGAAGCGCCTAATTTAAAATAAAATAAAACTCCAGACGGACTAAAACTCATCCGCCGTCGTTTAAAACAAATGTTTCCGACTCAACAGTTTATTGGAGGGTGTTTTAATGGCGGGGGGACCGGAGCTTCGCGCTCACAGCGACGGGCAGCCATGGCTTCATGTGACTGCATCGTAATGGCTCCCGGGTTCAACCCGTTAAGAGAAGCGCTTCATGTTCGTGTGGCCGCGAGCAGCCGCCAGACGGACTGCGGCGGGCGGTGCACCTGAGCCGCAAGTACATCTGCGTGAATCCCTCCTTCAAAAAAATAATAATGTGGATTTCATCCCTCCGTCCGCTTCCCTCTCCTCCCCCAACAAGACGAAGCCGTTTTTTTTTTCCTTCCTCGTGTTAGATAACGAAGCCGCGGCTTTCTTCTCTTTCTTTCTTACCATTTTCGTACTTTCTCAATAGCGGCCATGACCCGCTTGATGTCATCTTTTGCCCGGCTCCGGGTCTCCGCTCGGACCGACCTGCCCGACATTGCCGCGGTTGGGTATGATATTTTTTTTAAAAGCTCGCCGGCAGTTCAGACACAATGCAAACAGTAGAGCGCACAGAGGAGCTACTGCGCATGCGCGGAGGGATCGAGCAGAGATAGGGAGGGCTGCAGCCGCACTGTGAAGCAGAAGCTCTCACTGTGAAGCAGAAGCTCTCACTGTGAAGCAGAACAAAGACAACCACAACTACTCGCACCAACACAAGTGTGTGTCCGTCAGCGGAGAGCGGCTTTTATTGAGGTAAACAATAACAACCAAAAAACAGTGTCAGGGTCAGCCCAGGGTTATTGTGGTAGGAACCTCCTCATAGGTAGATAGTGACTTTATTCATGTTTCACTACAGCAGCATTTATACATACAGGTAAGCAACACAATATCAAAATGAAATACAAAATATAGAATAATAATAAAAATGCTAAATATATGTTTAAAATAAATATAATGTACTTAATTAAATTAACTAACAAAGCAAACAAAACAATAGTCCAAAGATGTGCAAAATGTCCACAAATATTAATATAATAATAATATAAAATTGAGACATGTGGATGTCAGTGATGGAATGAGCGTAATAATGAAGTTACTGGTACACAATAGGAGATACTGTGTGTGTGTGTGTGTGTGTGTGTGTGTGTGTGTGTGTGTGTGTGTGTGTGTGTGTGTGTGTGTGTGTGTGATATGTTGTTGCTGGGTTTAGATTCATATCTGAGACCTAAACAAAAACACATGGTTGAACTATTTTAGGCTTATTATTAATAAAACTCATCATAAAACTGCATGTCGAGCTGATGCCTACCCCAAATAAATAAGATAAAACTGTATTTACTGTGTAGGAGTTGCAATACAAAGTGGAAGAATGAGCATTAAAATATCATAATAGTAATAATTGTGATACTATTATTAATTATTAATTTTAATAATACTTAGAGAAAACGTATATCTTCATCTATATTACAAAAGACACAAGTATTAACAATTGTATCCTTAATATTTTCACTAAAATGTAAAGGAATCTCACTATTTCCCACGGCATCTGAAGAGGGCACGACGTTCGTGGCGGAAAACAACGTCCTACGTCATCACTCCGCGACGCGTCAACACGCAGCTCTTAGCTTGTAACTCGGTGAATAGTGAGAATACAACTTTCTACACAGGCTGGAGATTAATTTGAGGCAGCGTTCATGAAAGTGTAGCTGACTTTGTTGATTTATAATATATTTTAAGTAGTTAAAGGAACAGGTTATTTGGCAGATGTCACATATTTTGTGGCTGATAGAATTCATTGAATATCCGCCGTTATTCGTTTTAAGCCTAAAGACTGCAGCTGTCAGGATGAATGAAGAAGGTACGTGTGTTTTCCACGTGTCCCCTCATATCTATGTATATAGTGTGTATATATATGTGTACATGTACCCAGTCACCACGTTGCGTGTGTCCCGTCCAGAGCTGGTGGAGTACTTCAGGGCTCAGATGAGCACAGACCCGGACATGGCCTCTGCTGTGGCCGCCATCCGCACCCTGCTGGAGTTCCTCAAGAGAGACAAAGGTGTGTGTTCCTTCCTGTTCAGTGAGGAACAAGTACTCAGAGAAGTACTCAGAAGTACTCTATCTATCTATCTATCTATCTATCTATCTATCTATCTATCAGTACTCTGAGCCTCCAGCAGAATGTACTTAAAGTATGTGAAGTCAAATGTCAGTGTTTTACTATTATATGTACCTCTGAGGTGTAGTACAGTATAAAGTACAACATGTACTCTGAGGTGGGGTACAGTAAAAGTACAACAGCTGTAGTACAGTAGGTTCTGGAGCCCCGCCCCCTCAGTACTGCCCCGCCCCCTCAGTTCTGCCCCTCCCCCCCAGGTGAGACCATCCTGGGCTTGAGGGAGAGTCTGACCTCGGCCACCGACTGCCTGACCGGCGTGGACTCATCTGTGGCCGTGTCGTCCGGAGGAGAGCTGTTCCTGCGCTTCATCAGCCTCACGTCGCTGGAGCACGAGGTAACGGCTAGTACACACATATATATATATATATATATATATATATATATATATATATACATACATACATACATACATACATACATACATACACATCATGTGGGAAAATACTTTCATGAAAGGTGACATTCTGGGTGTTTTAGTTTCGTTTTAAATGGAGTTTTTAACTACCGGCTTGTTCTAACTCTGTTCCAACACGGCAAAGAGAGAGTCAAACAAACAGTGTGATGACAAGACTAACGCCTGTCTGTCTGTCTGTCTGTCTCTCTGTCAGGATCTGTCTCGCTGTAAGAAGGTGATGGAGGAGAGAGGAGAACTGTTTCTAGAGAAGATCTCGATGTCCAGGACCAAAGTCGCTAAACTCTGTCACACCTTCATCAAAGACGGCGCTGTGAGTATTTTATTATTCACCGTCGTTAGTTAGTGAAGCTTTACACACACACACACACACACACACACACACACACACACACACACACACACACACACACACACACACACACACACACACACACACACACACACACACACACACGTCCCTAATGGGCCGCCGTAGTTCTCAACACGCCCGGATCACGTCGCCGCCTGCGATCTGCAGCCTCACCACTAGATGTCACCAGATCTCCCGCGCTGGCCCTTTAAGGCAGCGACTCATCTTGTTTTTAAACGTTCCCCCTCTCAGAAGATCCTCACCCACTCGTACTCCCGGGTCGTCCTGCGCGTGCTGGAGAAGGCCGCCGCCGAGAAGAAGCGCTTCTCCGTGTACGTGACGGAGTCGCAGCCCGACTCCGCCGGGTGAGTGAACGCCGTGCGCCTCCCGCCCGTCCGTCTCCTCGGAATCGAACGCTCGCCGGCTGCTGACCGTTTCCTTCTCCTTCCAGGCGGCAGATGGCGGACGCCGTGAGGAAACTCAACGTCCCGGTGACGGTGGTCCTGGATGCCGCCGTGGGGTAAACACCTTCGTCACCAGGAGTGCCGCCTCTATCGGCATGAACTAAAGCAGCGAGTTTGTATTCTGTTGGTTCCACAGGTACGTCCTGGAGAAAGTGGACCTGGTGATCGTCGGCGCCGAGGGAGTCGTGGAGAGCGGAGGGATCATCAACAAGGTGAGCGGAGGGGAACCGTCCGGAGTCACAAAACAAGCTCAAGTTTGTGGAATAAAAACTAAACGATGTTGTGTGTGGTTTTTAAACCCCAGAATAATCTGTAAAACACTTGTTTTGCTTTAGCGATCGCGGCCCACACGCTTCAAATAACACGCTTCAAATAACACGCTCCATATAACACGCTTCAAATAACACGCTTCAAATAACACGCTCCATATAACACGCTCCATATAACACGCTCCATATAACACGCTTCAAATAACACGCTTCAAATAACACGCTCCATATAACACGCTTCAAATAACACGCTCCATATAACACGCTTCAAATAACACGCTTCAAATAACACGCTCCATATAACACGCTTCAAATAACACGCTTCAAATAACACGCTCCATATAACACGCTCCATATAACACGCTTCAAATAACACGCTTCAAATAACACGCTTATAGATGTTGCTTAAAGTATCAACACCATTCTGTTAAAGCAAAGCATTAGAATGAGGGTTTCTAAGTCTGGCGGCTCACTGCACTGCCGCGTCTGTCCACAGGGGGCGCCAGAATCAGTGAGAATTCCTTGTCTGAGCTTTCAGTAAAAGTACATAAGTATTAAGTATTATCAGTTGTTAGTGTTTTAATATATAACAAATTAATCATTTTAATGTTAGTTGATCAAAGTGAAGTTTATTTAAACTTTTATCATGTTTTGCTTTAACGAAAATTAGGAATGACTTAAATCCCAATTTTTTTTTGAAGAGTCCTAAAAATCTGGATTATTTCAACTGGTTTCGGTGAATCTTATGATCTTATTACTCATCTCCAGGTTCATACGGGTATTTAGGATTTCTGCTAGAACATGCTTACACACTTTAATGTCCCAAATAAGAGTCTGTATTTAACCTGTTGCTTTAAGACTTCTGATTGGCCGGGCAGAAGAATATGGTGCACCTTTGCAGCGGTAGCTCTCAAGATAATGAGATTAGTAGGAACTCCAGACGTTTGTGCAAAAAAGTCAGTTATTCATGATATGAATAAAAAGACAAGAAGAAGAATCACTGCTTCAGAGTAGAGGGACGTCGCTTTATTCAAGAAATCATCACATCAAAGACAGATCTTTTGGCCGAAAACGAGACTCGATAGACTTTGAGGTGTTTGCAATGTGTTCAAATGTGGCGGAGTAAAAAGTACAAAGTAGCACACGAATGGAAGCAGTGGAGTAAAACACGAGTCCCTGAGTGAGCTGAATGTTTCTGCAGATCGGCACCTATCAGACGGCCGTGTGCTCCAAAGCTCACAACAAGCCCTTCTACGTCGTGGCCGAGAGCTTCAAATTCGTCCGCCTCTACCCGCTCAACCAGCAGGACGTGCCGGACAAGTTCAAGGTAACGGCGACGGCGGGAGGCTTGTGTTGTTGTTGTTGTTGTCGTTCCTTTCTTAACGCTCTCCGGCTCCGCAGTACAAAGCCGACACCCTGAAGACGACGGCCAACCTGTCGGAGGAGCACCCGATGATCGACTACACGCCGCCGTCCCTCATCACGCTGCTCTTCACCGACCTGGGCGTCCTCACGCCGTCCGCCGTCAGCGACGAGCTCATCAAGCTTTATTTATAACTAACGCAAATAAAAGTTCCATTTCTCACGATGCAAACGAGTCCAGAGGGTTTGATTGGCGGTTGGTTTCACGCCTCCTCGGCGGCGGCGGGTTGCAGCGTCGTCTCGCTGGTCACCTGCTTCTCAAAGTCCTCCTCGCTGATCTGGCCTCTCTTCAGCCGCTTCAGGAGCCGAGTGTCTTCCAAAAGCTCCTGCAGGTCCTCGTCCTCCACGTCGGAGCCCTGAGACGCGGGGTGGAGAAGAAGGTTCACACGTGTTGAGCAACGCGTTCAGGACTTTAAACCAAATGTCATGACAAACATTTAGTGAAGTCTGGGTGTAAACAGTAAGAAGTGAGTAAAAGTAGTATTTAAACTAACAATGAGAACACAAAGCATACAGTAAACCTTAAATGACCGTAAGAGCCCTGATAAATGAGTCGTGAAGGAATAGAATCCTCAGATAAAATGATGAATACCTCGTTGCGCTTCCTCTTGGCGGACCTCTTCTTCCGGCGCTCCGTCTTGGTCTTGGTCTTGGACCAGGACTTGTTCTTGATGAAGTTCTTCTTGACGAAGGGCTCCTTCACCTTCTCCTTCAGCTCCGCCAGCATCTTCTGCCGCTGCTTCTCGCGCTGCTTGTCCTTGTAGCGGATGGAGTCCGTGTCCAGCGGCGTCCGCGTGAAGCCGGGGAACTTCTTCCCCTTCAGCTCCGGCATCTTGGGCATGCGGAGGAGGGCGAAGCCACGGGCCAGGAGGGCGAGGTCCAGGTCTGGAGGAGGAGAGGAGGATAAAGGTCTGTAGGTGGAGGAGAGGAGGTAAAGGTCTGTAGGTGGAGAGGAGGTAAAGGTCTGGAGGAGGAGAGGAGGATAAAGGTCTGTAGGTGGAGGAGAGGAGGTAAAGGTCTGGAGGAGGAGAGGAGGTAAAGGTCTGGAGGAGGAGGAGAGGAGGATAAAGGTCTGGAGGAGGAGAGGAGGTAAAGGTCTGGAGGTGGAGGAGAGGAGGATAAAGGTCTGGAGGTGGAGGAGAGGAGGATAAAGGTCTGTAGGTGGAGGAGAGGAGGATAAAGGTCTGTAGGTGGAGGAGAGGAGGTAAAGGTCTGTAGGTGGAGGAGAGGAGGTAAAGGTCTGTAGGAGGAGGAGAGGAGGATAAAGGTCTGTAGGTGGAGGAGAGGAGGTAAAGGTCTGTAGGAGGAGGAGAGGAGGTAAAGGTCTGTAGGTGGAGGAGAGGAGGTAAAGGTCTGGAGGAGGAGGAGAGGAGGTAAAGGTCTGGAGGAGGAGGAGAGGAGGTAAAGGTCTGGAGGAGGAGGAGAGGAGGATAAAGGTCTGTAGGTGGAGAGGAGGTAAAGGTCTGGAGGTGGAGAGGAGGTAAAGGTCTGGAGGTAAAGGTCTGGAGGTGGAGAGGAGGTAAAGGTCTGGAGGTAAAGGTCTGGAGGAGGAGAGGAGGTAAAGGTCTGGAGGTAAAGGTCTGGAGGAGGAGAGGAGGTAAAGGTCTGGAGGAGGAGGAGAGGAGGTAAAGGTCTGGAGGTGGAGGAGAGGAGGTAAAGGTCTGGAGGAGGAGGAGAGGAGGTAAAGGTCTGGAGGAGGAGGAGAGGAGGTAAAGGTCTGGAGGAGGAGGAGAGGAGGATAAAGGTCTGTAGGTGGAGAGGAGGTAAAGGTCTGGAGGTGGAGAGGAGGTAAAGGTCTGGAGGTAAAGGTCTGGAGGTGGAGAGGAGGTAAAGGTCTGGAGGTAAAGGTCTGGAGGAGGAGAGGAGGTAAAGGTCTGGAGGTAAAGGTCTGGAGGAGGAGAGGAGGTAAAGGTCTGGAGGAGGAGGAGAGGAGGTAAAGGTCTGGAGGTGGAGGAGAGGAGGTAAAGGTCTGGAGGTGGAGGAGAGGAGGTAAAGGTCTGGAGGTGGAGGAGAGGAGGTAAAGGTCTGGAGGTGGAGAGGAGGTAAAGGTCTGGAGGAGGAGGAGAGGAGGTAAAGGTCTGGAGGTGGAGAGGAGGTAAAGGTCTGGAGGAGGAGGAGAGGAGGTAAAGGTCTGGAGGTGGAGGAGAGGAGGTAAAGGTCTGGAGGTGGAGGAGAGGAGGTAAAGGTCTGGAGGTGGAGGAGAGGAGGTAAAGGTCTGGAGGTGGAGGAGAGGAGGTAAAGGTCTGGAGGTGGAGGAGAGGAGGTAAAGGTCTGGAGGTGGAGAGGAGGTAAAGGTCTGGAGGAGGAGGAGAGGAGGTAAAGGTCTGGAGGAGGAGGAGAGGAGGTAAAGGTCTGGAGGTGGAGAGGAGGTAAAGGTCTGGAGGTGGAGGAGAGGAGGTAAAGGTCTGGAGGAGGAGGAGAGGAGGTAAAGGTCTGGAGGTGGAGAGGAGGTAAAGGTCTGGAGGTGGAGAGGAGGTAAAGGTCTGGAGGTGGAGAGGAGGTAAAGGTCTGGAGGAGGAGAGGAGGTAAAGGTCTGGAGGTGGAGAGGAGGTAAAGGTCTGTAGGTGGAGGAGAGGAGGTAAAGGTCTGTAGGTGGAGGAGAGGAGGTAAAGGTCTGGAGGAGGAGGAGAGGAGGTAAAGGTCTGGAGGAGGAGAGGAGGATAAAGGTCTGTAGGTGGAGGAGAGGAGGTAAAGGTCTGGAGGAGGAGAGGAGGTAAAGGTCTGGAGGAGGAGGAGAGGAGGATAAAGGTCTGGAGGAGGAGAGGAGGTAAAGGTCTGGAGGTGGAGGAGAGGAGGATAAAGGTCTGGAGGTGGAGGAGAGGAGGATAAAGGTCTGTAGGTGGAGGAGAGGAGGATAAAGGTCTGTAGGTGGAGGAGAGGAGGTAAAGGTCTGTAGGTGGAGGAGAGGAGGTAAAGGTCTGTAGGAGGAGGAGAGGAGGATAAAGGTCTGTAGGTGGAGGAGAGGAGGTAAAGGTCTGTAGGAGGAGGAGAGGAGGTAAAGGTCTGTAGGTGGAGGAGAGGAGGTAAAGGTCTGGAGGAGGAGGAGAGGAGGTAAAGGTCTGGAGGAGGAGGAGAGGAGGTAAAGGTCTGGAGGAGGAGGAGAGGAGGATAAAGGTCTGTAGGTGGAGAGGAGGTAAAGGTCTGGAGGTGGAGAGGAGGTAAAGGTCTGGAGGTAAAGGTCTGGAGGTGGAGAGGAGGTAAAGGTCTGGAGGTAAAGGTCTGGAGGAGGAGAGGAGGTAAAGGTCTGGAGGTAAAGGTCTGGAGGAGGAGAGGAGGTAAAGGTCTGGAGGAGGAGGAGAGGAGGTAAAGGTCTGGAGGTGGAGGAGAGGAGGTAAAGGTCTGGAGGAGGAGGAGAGGAGGTAAAGGTCTGGAGGAGGAGGAGAGGAGGTAAAGGTCTGGAGGAGGAGGAGAGGAGGATAAAGGTCTGTAGGTGGAGAGGAGGTAAAGGTCTGGAGGTAAAGGTCTGGAGGTGGAGAGGAGGTAAAGGTCTGGAGGTAAAGGTCTGGAGGTGGAGAGGAGGTAAAGGTCTGGAGGTAAAGGTCTGGAGGAGGAGAGGAGGTAAAGGTCTGGAGGTAAAGGTCTGGAGGAGGAGAGGAGGTAAAGGTCTGGAGGAGGAGGAGAGGAGGTAAAGGTCTGGAGGTGGAGGAGAGGAGGTAAAGGTCTGGAGGTGGAGGAGAGGAGGTAAAGGTCTGGAGGTGGAGGAGAGGAGGTAAAGGTCTGGAGGTGGAGAGGAGGTAAAGGTCTGGAGGAGGAGGAGAGGAGGTAAAGGTCTGGAGGTGGAGAGGAGGTAAAGGTCTGGAGGAGGAGGAGAGGAGGTAAAGGTCTGGAGGTGGAGGAGAGGAGGTAAAGGTCTGGAGGTGGAGGAGAGGAGGTAAAGGTCTGGAGGTGGAGGAGAGGAGGTAAAGGTCTGGAGGTGGAGGAGAGGAGGTAAAGGTCTGGAGGTGGAGGAGAGGAGGTAAAGGTCTGGAGGTGGAGGAGAGGAGGTAAAGGTCTGGAGGTGGAGGAGAGGAGGTAAAGGTCTGGAGGAGGAGGAGAGGAGGTAAAGGTCTGGAGGTGGAGAGGAGGTAAAGGTCTGGAGGTGGAGGAGAGGAGGTAAAGGTCTGGAGGTGGAGAGGAGGTAAAGGTCTGGAGGAGGAGGAGAGGAGGTAAAGGTCTGGAGGAGGAGGAGAGGAGGTAAAGGTCTGGAGGTGGAGAGGAGGTAAAGGTCTGGAGGTGGAGGAGAGGAGGTAAAGGTCTGGAGGAGGAGGAGAGGAGGTAAAGGTCTGGAGGTGGAGAGGAGGTAAAGGTCTGGAGGTGGAGAGGAGGTAAAGGTCTGGAGGTGGAGAGGAGGTAAAGGTCTGGAGGAGGAGAGGAGGTAAAGGTCTGGAGGTGGAGAGGAGGTAAAGGTCTGGAGGAGGTGGAGGAGAGGAGGTAAAGGTCTGGAGGAGGAGGAGAGGAGGTAAAGGTCTGGAGGAGGAGGAGAGGAGGTAAAGGTCTGGAGGTGGAGAGGAGGATAAAGGTCTGGAGGAGGAGGAGAGGAGGTAAAGGTCTGTAGGTGGAGGAGAGGAGGATAAAGGTCTGTAGGTGGAGGAGAGGAGGTAAAGGTCTGGAGGTGGAGGAGAGGAGGTAAAGGTCTGGAGGTGGAGGAGAGGAGGTAAAGGTCTGGAGGTGGAGGAGAGGAGGTAAAGGTCTGTAGGTGGAGGAGAGGAGGTAAAGGTCTGTAGGTGGAGGAGAGGAGGTAAAGGTCTGGAGGAGGAGGAGAGGAGGTAAAGGTCTGGAGGTGGAGAGGAGGTAAAGGTCTGGAGGTAAAGGTCTGGAGGAGGAGAGGAGGTAAAGGTCTGGAGGAGGAGAGGAGGTAAAGGTCTGGAGGAGGAGAGGAGGTAAAGGTCTGGAGGAGGTGGAGGAGAGGAGGTAAAGGTCTGGAGGAGGAGGAGAGGAGGTAAAGGTCTGGAGGTGGAGGAGAGGAGGATAAAGGTCTGGAGGAGGAGGAGAGGAGGTAAAGGTCTGGAGGTGGAGAGGAGGTAAAGGTCTGGAGGTGGAGGAGAGGAGGTAAAGGTCTGGAGGAGGAGGAGAGGAGGTAAAGGTCTGGAGGAGGAGAGGAGGATAAAGGTCTGTAGGTGGAGGAGAGGAGGTAAAGGTCTGTAGGTGGAGGAGAGGAGGTAAAGGTCTGGAGGAGGAGGAGAGGAGGTAAAGGTCTGGAGGTGGAGAGGAGGTAAAGGTCTGGAGGTAAAGGTCTGGAGGAGGAGAGGAGGTAAAGGTCTGGAGGAGGAGAGGAGGTAAAGGTCTGGAGGAGGTGGAGGAGAGGAGGTAAAGGTCTGGAGGAGGAGGAGAGGAGGTAAAGGTCTGGAGGTGGAGGAGAGGAGGATAAAGGTCTGGAGGAGGAGGAGAGGAGGTAAAGGTCTGGAGGTGGAGGAGAGGAGGTAAAGGTCTGCGCTCGGTGCGACCTGCCCAGGTGTGAGGGGGCGGGGCTTACTCACCTTTGAGCCTGAAGATGAGGCTGCACTCGTGTTTGGCGTAGGCCTGAACGAACGACACGAAGGCCCTCATGCCGCGGTCGAACATGGCTCTGTCTGCCAGGGACAGGGCCTTCACCTTGGGGAGCACGTCCAGCACCTCCCCTGTGAGGACCTTCTTCTGGAGGGGACACTGGGACGGGACGAGACCAGTTCATTATACTGGGACAAGACCAGTTCATTATACTGGGACAAGACCAGTTCATTATACTGGGACAAGACCAGTTCATTATACTGGGACGAGACGGGACACCAGTTATCACACTGGGGGCGTAATTAATAATATAATATTATTTTAGTAGTGGTGTGGAGCCGCCTCACCTTCTGGTTGATGCACAGGAAGTTGACGTAGGATTCCTCCATCGGCAGCAGGAAGACGAGGGCGTTGCCTTGGTTACCGATACGAGCCGTGCGTCCACATCGATGCACAAACGCACTGAGACACACAGAGAGAGAAGAAAACACAATAAAACACACATTACTGGTATAATGAGGGATTCACAGACACTAATATTTGATCAATTATATGTTTATATACTGGAGGTTTTCCCAGATTGTTGCTGCATAAAGTTTATAATTTAATTGTCATTTTGAAAAAAACAAAAATAGTATATAAATATATAAAAAATAAAACTATTTTAAATATATATATAAAATATATATATATATAAAAGTTAAATATATATAAAAATAAAAATATTTTAAAGATATATAAAAAATAAAAATATGTTAAATATATATAAAAAAGTAAAACATATATATAAAAAGACATATTCAGAGCCGACATGTCCTGCCTCACCTGGCGCTGCTGGGCGGGTCGTACTGCAGCACCCAGTTGACGTCGGGGATATCGATCCCTCTGGCCATCACGTCCGTGCACACCAGGATCCCACTGCAAGACAATGAGGTTACATCTCCACAGCTCAGGGCCTTGTGATCGTCGCAGCCGCTCCTGCACACAAACCTCTTCAGCGCCCGGAAGTCGGCGAAGATCTTGTTGCGTTTGCTCTTCATCTTTCCGTGGATGCAGTGGACCGTCACCTTCCTCACCAGCGTCTCCAGAGCGCGGCCGTAGTACTCCACACACGCACACGTACTGGTGGAGACACGGCACCAGTAAGGAGACACCAGTAGAGAGAGAGACACCAGTAAAGAGAGAGACACCAGTAAAGAGACACCAGTAAAGAGACACCAGTAAAGAGAGAGACACCAGTAAAGAGAGAGACACCAGTAAAGAGACACCAGTAAAGAGACAGACACCAGTAAAGAGACAGACACCAGTAAAGAGACACCAGTAAAGAGACACCAGTAAAGAGAGATATATTTCATATAAATATAATATTTAAAATACCTGAAGAAGATCAGATGCTTCTCCAGCTTGTGTTGCCGTAGAAACGCCACCAGGTTGTTGAACTTGTTCTCCGTTCTGCAGATCTGGAAATAACACAAAAGGTCATGTGTGTTATTTGTTATTTTGAGGCTGATTGATGTGAAACAGATCCAATGTTACAAAGTCACAAGCAAGAGGAAAGTAGGGCTGGGCCAAAAAGTAATATCACGGTATGTTGTGAGATTCTGGTGGTTTCACGGCATTTGTTCCCAGAAAGATCATTCATTCATTCATTCATTCATTGACGGTGAAAAGGACGTTGTGCATTGGTACATAGGAAGCTAAACATGGAGGGCCTTAGGACCCAGGGGAATCTGGGTGAAAAAAACAGGAAGAGACCGACCGGAAGGGTCTTTCTTCTTGCTGTGATCGTGGGCGAGCTTTACCCAGCATGCAGTTCAATTGTAGTCTTATTAAACTTAAACTCACGGTGAAGTCTTATTAAACTTAAACTCACGGTGAAGTCTTATTAAACTTAAACTCACGGTGAAGTCTTATTAAACTTAAACTCACGGTGAAGTCTTATTAAACTTAAACTCACAGTGAAGTCTTATTAAACTTAAACTCACAGTGAAGTCTTATTAAACTTAAACTCACGGTGAAGTCTTATTAAACTTAAACTCCCGGTGAAGTCTTATTTAACTTAAACTCACGGTGAAGTCTTATTAAACTTAAACTCCCGGTGAAGTCTTATTAAACTTAAACTCCCGGTGAAGTCTTATTAAACTTAAACTCCCGGTGAAGTCTTATTTAACTTAAACTCACGGTGTAGTAGTTGCAGAGCCGGGACGGCGTCTTCTGCACGGCGGCGCTGGCGGCGACGCCCTTCTCCTTCACGGTGATGCGCACCGGGTTCCTCAGGCCGGCGCGGACCAGCTTCTCCAGCTCCTGGGTCTGCGTGGCCGAGAACAGGCCCGTCCGCCTCTGCTTGGGCAGGTGACCCAGGATGGTGTTCAGGCTGGAGACACACACACACACACACACACACACACACACACACACACACACACACACAGTTAGCGGTCCTCTGGCGCCGGTTCTCCCCGCAGGCTCTACCGTGTTTTAAGCACCTGGCCTCGAAGCCCATGTCCAGCAGCCGGTCGGCCTCGTCCAGCACCAGGACGTCCAGACTCTTCACCGAGCTGGCCAGGTCCAGACCGTCCCCCTTCCTGCGGAACATGTCCTCCAGGCGGCCCGGGGTCGCAATCACTATGTTGGCCCTGGAACACACACACACACACACACACACACACACACACACACACACACACACACACACACACAGGTTTAGGACGCAGAGTGGACCCTGTGTGCTTTCTAATAAACCCGTTTGATAGAAGACTAAAATAAACTGACAGTTTTCGTCGGCCTTTGAAGATCAAACAGGAAGTCACAGGAACATTCACTTCCTGTTGATCTGGAGGCTCCTGGTAGTCTGCAGACAGAAAAAGGCCCTGAACTCCTTTCTTTGTTTACAGGAATAGTTCATCGGTCCTTTAAAGGTTTATTTAACTAAAGGACGTTGTGATTCCTTTGACTCGTCCTCTGTGACCTTCAGTTTGTGAACGGATGTTTTCTTGTAGTTTTGCTGCTGTTGACCCGTTTACCTCCATTTTTAGATTCTTGGTTCACTGTGGAGCGATGGAGGAAAAACAACGTTTTCAAGCTCCCATTCATGTAGACGGTCATTCTGAGCTGAACTTCTCCTTTAACAACCATTTCATCTTGATACCTGGTGTTTGACTCCAGAAAGAGAACTGGACTTTATGTTGTGTGTACTTTGTTGTGTGTACTTTATGTTGCGTGTACTTTATGTTGTGTGTACTTTATGTTGTGTGTACTTTATGTTGCGTGTACTTTATGTTGTGTGTACTTTATGTTGCGTGTACTTTATGTTGTGTGTACTTTATGTTGTGTGTACTTTATGTTGTGTGTACTTTATGTTGTGTGCACTTTATGTTGCGTGTACTTTGTTGTGTGTACTTTATGTTGCGTGTACTTTGTTGTGTGTACTTTATGTTGTGTGTACTTTATGTTGTGTGTACTTTATGTTGCGTGTACTTTATGTTGTGTGTACTTTATGTTGTGTGTACTTTATGTTGTGTGTACTTTATGTTGTGTGTACTTTATGTTGCGTGTACTTTATGTTGTGTGTACTTTATGTTGCGTGTACTTTATGTTGCGTGTACTTTATGTTGTGTGTACTTTATGTTGTGTGTACTTTATGTTGTGTGTACTTTATGTTGTGTGTACTTTATGTTGCGTGTACTTTATGTTGCGTGTACTTTATGTTGCGTGTACTTTATGTTGCGTGTACTTTATGTTGTGTGTACTTTATGTTGTGTGTACTTTATGTTGCGTGTACTTTATGTTGCGTGTACTTTATGTTGCGTGTACTTTATGTTGTGTGTACTTTATGTTGCGTGTACTTTATGTTGTGTGTACTTTATGTTGCGTGTACTTTATGTTGTGTGTACTTTATGTTGTGTGTACTTTATGTTGTGTGTACTTTATGTTGTGTGCACTTTATGTTGTGTGCACTTTATGTTGCGTGTACTTTGTTGTGTGTACTTTATGTTGCGTGTACTTTGTTGTGTGTACTTTATGTTGTGTGTACTTTATGTTGCGTGTACTTTATGTTGCGTGTACTTTATGTTGTGTGTACTTTATGTTGTGTGTACTTTATGTTGCGTGTACTTTATGTTGTGTGTACTTTATGTTGTGTGTACTTTATGTTGTGTGTACTTTATGTTGCGTGTACTTTATGTTGCGTGTACTTTATGTTGCGTGTACTTTATGTTGTGTGTACTTTATGTTGTGTACTTTCTGGAGCTTTAAAATGTTTAGGATTATTCTTCAGTCTGTCCCAACTCTTACTTTTAATATGTTTGGGATAATGAGAAGACGGATGCCACATCAGGTCTGTCCGTTGATATGAAGACGCAGTGGGTTAGCTTAGCATAAGGCTAACTAGTCAACGCATCACGCCTCACCCTTTATCCTTGAACTTATCCACGTCGTCCATCGGGTTGGTGCCACCGATCAGCAGAATCTGCCTGGAAAAAACAACAAGTACAAGAAGCTTTTTAACAACTTAAAACGTGACGAATTTACACAAAAGAGGAGGAAGAGGAAGAGGAGGAAGAGGAGGAAGAGGAGGAAGAGGAGGCTCGTTCAGCACTAAGAAACGTTAAGCTTTTGTCACCTGGTTTATTGCTGAAACACCAACATTTTAAACATAATAGTATATCTTATCGCTTTCGTTCAGCTTTCAGTCGTCACGACCACGCAGATCTTCACCGTGAGTTCGGACATTTGACTCCCATCCAAAATGTCAGATTTCTAAATCTGTGTGGCCTTCAGGGACTTTGTACTCACGTAAACTGTGGAAACTTCTGAATGAAGAGCGCCATCACTTCGCTGATCTGAAGGGCCAGTTCTCTTGTGGGAGTGACCACCAGAGCCCCGACCTGCAGAAGAAGCAGAAACAACATTTAAAGCTTCAAGTGTCCGAATCCTCGTCCACATGTTAGTCAGTGTCTCCCCCCTCCCCCCTCTCTCTCTCTCACCTGCATCTTCTTCAGCTTCTCTTCCCTCCTCAGCAGCAGCTCTATGATGGGGATGACGAAGGCCAGCGTCTTTCCGCTGCCAGTCACCTGCAACGAGACGAGAGGCTGAAGAAACAACGCTCAGACTCCTGGAAGCGTTTCACAGATCAGCAGCACGTCATCCATCCAAAGAGGATTCAATGGCGGCATTTTGAAGTAAAAACGCTGGTTTTCAACTTCTTTATCACTCTGTAAATTATATTAAACTGAATATCTGTGGTTTTTAAACCTTTGCTTGACATTCTTGAGACAATTATTAATCAAGAAAAACAATGAATTCATAAGGAAGATCGGTCGCTGCAGGGCGGATGGTGTTTTGGAGAAGTGATATCAAAGAGTGATGCTGGAGGAGGATGTTTGACAACCTGGCAACCCAAAAATGATTGATGTCTTTATAACATTAGTAACTGATGTGTTAGTCCTTAGTTACAGCTCATACATGTGTATTAGAAGTGGTACCAGTGTGTATGACAGGTTTACATGTTGTACAACACATATATATAAATATATATATATATATATATATATAAATAAAGGTACCGTTGAAGGTGCTTTCATTACTTCATATACTGCTGGATAGTTTAATCAATACAAGTACATCATAATGTGTTAGTTAATGTATACTACGTATCACTAAAAGTAATAAAAATGAGCATCATCTAAAACTCTCTGAAATGTAGTGGAGTAAAAGTATTGAGTGGCATGAAATAGAAATACCCAAGTTGAGTACAAGTACCTCAAAGTAACGTCACAGTACTTTAACACTTACCGCCTCAGCAGCCACGTCTTTGTTACTCATGAAGAGCGGAATACAAGCAGACTGCAAGAAAAACAACACATCAGATGTTTAATGGACGCTAAAGAGACACAGTTTAAAGGTTTATACGCTAAAGAGACGCAGTTTAAAGGTTTATACGCTAAAGAGACGCAGTTTAAAGGTTTATACGCTAAAGAGACGCAGTTTAAAGCTTTATGCGTTAAAGAGACGCAGTTTAAAGGTTTATGCGTTAAAGAGACGCAGTTTAAAGCTTTATGCGTTAAAGAGACGCAGTTTAAAGCTTTATGCGTTAAAGAGACGCAGTTTAAAGCTTTATACGCTAAAGAGACGCAGTTTAAAGCTTTATACGCTAAAGAGACGCAGTTTAAAGCTTTATGCGTTAAAGAGACGCAGTTTAAAGCTTTATGCGTTAAAGAGACGCAGTTTAAAGCTTTATGCGTTAAAGAGACGCAGTTTAAAGCTTTATGCGTTAAAGAGACGCAGTTTAAAGCTTTATACGCTAAAGAGACGCAGTTTAAAGCTTTATGCGTTAAAGAGACGCAGTTTAAAGCTTTATGCGTTAAAGAGACGCAGTTTAAAGCTTTATACGCTAAAGAGACGCAGTTTAAAGGTTTATACGCTAAAGAGACGCAGTTTAAAGCTTTATACGCTAAAGAGACGCAGTTTAAAGGTTTATACGCTAAAGAGACGCAGTTTAAAGGTTTATACGCTAAAGAGACGCAGTTTAAAGCTTTATACGCTAAAGAGACGCAGGTTTAATGCGTGGAAGAACGAGGTTTAAAGGGTTAAAAGTTACCTGGACAGGTGTCATGTGCGTGAACTTCACTTCCTCGAGCGTCTGTAGAATCCCGTCCGTGAGTTTAACCGGTAAGCTGTCCCACGTCCCCCCGGTAGAGTTGTCCATGATGGAACGTTGGTCGCCGCTCGGCCGCGTCTCCCTCTTGCACGTTGTTCCGGTTTCCGGGTGCGTCGATGTTTACAACCCGGGTGGGAACCGAAACGCCGTCGCGAGTATCGTTCCGCGTACCAATGTGTTTCTTTTTTTACCTCGTTTACAGTACGGGTTATTTTTTTATTTTTAAGTACAACTTTTGGATACATAATTTGTACATAGTTGTAAATGTCAGATTTTTTTCAAATCTCATTGCAGTCATGACCCTTTGTTGTTGTGTAGGGCCAATTTAAAAGGATCAAAGATGAAAACGAACGTGTTTCCACTTCAGGAGTAATTGGTCATGGGGGATCTGTAACAATGCAGCTTAATTTATATTTCTCTCTAAAATGTATAGAAGTTAAGAGAAAATACTCAAGTATCATAACACTGAGCTCGTGTCGGCTTAAATCCTCACGGAAAATTACTTAGATTGGCAAAAGTATATTGTTAAACTATATTACAAGTGAAATGCCTGCTTACATCTCAACAAGATTCTCTCGTATCAGTTTTGAATTAATGTTCTACTTTCAGCATCATTAACGTCTCTTCAATAAGTCCAGTCAGATTCTTCCCATCGACAGTTTAACTCGTCAGAGCAGGAAAAACAAGGGAAACTAATTAAAAGTAACTGACTCGGTTGCAGCTAATCTCCCGTTCTGACCGTGAGCTCCACCCAGTTTGAGAACCGCTTAAAAAGACATCGGAGTAAATGTACAGAATATTGGCTTTATTATGAAACCTGGGGCTTTTTCCACAGACAACCATTCTACATTTGTACAGATCCATTGTTATCAGATTCAGTAGCTTGTAATCACAAAGAGGAAAGACTGTAAAGAGCAGTTTACCCACCAGAGATCACCCAAGATTGTTTTTAATACAAAACTGGAGTATATTCAGCGACATGCAGCACTTGACCAACGATGTTTTCACCTCGACGGGTAAAGAAACAGGAAGATATTTGGAAGGCCTCGTCCGTGTCACAGGATATGCTCCAGGAAAAACAAACTGTATACAATCATAATTTAAAATCCCTAACCCCAACAAAAGATGTATAGCGTAAGCAACTAAAGCACACAGCAGTCATTACGCATCAGACCCCAGCCACATGCCCACCCAGCGCCAACCCATCCTGTAACATGTACTTCAGTATTCGTCTACACTTTGGAGTTTCACTCCAAGTAGTTCAGTTTAAAATCAACTCGGCCTCAGCTCTTAAAGGACTTACTACTAAGTGGAAGTTGTCAAATTAAAGTGTAAAAGTTAAATCAACTTGTGGACTCAGGAAACTACTCGCACGTTTCTGAGCTACGTCGGGGAATCAAACCTTTTCCCTTTAGGAGATGTCCACTGAAGCCCCTCCGCCTCCCCATAGAGAATCGACAGACAGAGCCAGAAGCTGCACAGTTTCCCTTAAAAGATCAGCTGCAGTGAAAATCCTTCAGATATATCCATCGGGAGTGCAATTTGTAGATTGAGAGCATAAACACAACGCAGGTATCACATATTCAGCAGCACTTTGTCTGACTGAGACACTGGAAACAAAAACTCCTGCTTCTAAAAACAAAAAACAATCCAATGTTTTCAGGTTTTCTTTTTTTTATATCATTTGAAAAGGGTCCAATCTAAATCTTCCACACATGCCGATCAATTTATGTGCATTTCTACGTCTTCTTTTACATAAAATTATGAGCCGTTGCGGTAATTCACATGGGCAAAACTGGACTGGCAAGAAACGTTGCACTTAATATTTATCATCGAACAAATTTGGGCAACGAAAATCTGTGAAACCAAAGAAAAAAACGAAAAAAACCTGACATCTATCCCAGAGTCGATTGACCATCCGTTCCAAACAAACACAAAATCACATTTATAAAGGAAGCAAACGGGTAACAGGAGAACAAAACTTCTGAGAGCCAATCACACGAAGGCTTTACTCGAATCTGCCGGTCTCGTTTCCAGAGTGTAAATAACTGTCTTGGTGTCGGGAGAAATCAGTGGAGGACACACAGGGATCATTTCATCGCTCTAAACCACTCGCCGTACTTCAAAAAATCTCTTCAGGTAGTAAATCTGTCCGAGTGTCATGGCCACCAGAACCAGAGCCTCGAAGAACGACCACAGCACCACCCGGCTGTTTGTGTTGTCGTTGACTGGAAGAGAGAGAGAAGAGTTTGTCCTTTATTTTTTAAATCCACTCAAACAATAAAAATCAGGATTCATTCACATTCTGACCAACGGATTCAAGACTTTAAACCAAATGCCATGACAAACATTTAGTGAAGTCTGGGTGTAAACAGTAAAGTGAGTAAATGTAGTATTTAAACTAACAATGAGAACACAAAGCATACAGTAAACCTTAAATGACTCAAATGAATGAGACAATAGTTTGATTAAAAGAATAAACATTTATATAGATGCCTGTATGTATGCCTGCTTATATTTTGAGTCTCTTTTAAAAGCATATTCATTACTTCAAACTCAGCGTAAATGAACGACATGAACACATGAATAGAACACATTTACATGAACACATGAATAGAACACATTTACATGAACACATGAATAGAACACATTTACATGAACACATGAATAGAACACATCTACATGACTTTTCCATGCCCGTAAGAGCCCAGTAAATTGACTCACTCGCTCGGTGTATCCTCTCGCGGACCTCCATGTACTCCTGCTCGTGCTTCACAGCCGTCATGGCGACCGCCAGCTCGTTGATCATCTCCTCCAGCTTGTTTTGGTGAGCTGAAAACAGGCGACAAGGGAATCTTCAGAAACAGGCCACAACACCGTGGATGTGCACAACGAAAACCAATAAAACACATGCATGGAGGTATGCAACACATGCATAACGATCCTGCACCGGTGACCCATGTCGCGGGTGATGCCGTCCATCACCAGAGACATTCATACGTCATACGTGTTCTCGCTGTGCCAATAGTCAAGCCATTCACAAACAATACCACTTTCTGTGCGTTGTAAAAATGCACGTTATTAGTTTGCACTAAGGAGACACCCCTGGTTAGAGAAAACTCTGCAGTGCATGACAAACTCAAAACAAAAGTCTATTTCCACAGCCCTACCATCCCAGCTGTCGCCACCTACGAAGAGGAACAGAGCGCGCAAAATAAAAGTCAAGAAGGACTCAAACGGTCACAGAACAATGACAGAACATCAGCAGAACACAGACAGACGCACTCTGGTTTGCATGATCCGTCTGGTTGGCGTGTAGGAGATTCAGTATGTATTAAGCCCCGCCCCCTCCCATGTACCTTCCGTCTCCATGTCCTGGTTCTTAGGGGCCTCTCCGATGTCGATGGTGAACATGACGATCTTGGGCGTCATGGTGGACATCTTGTTGCTGAAGCAGAACTTGTAGGTTCCGTCCATGTGAGCCGCCACAGAGTACTTCCCGCTGGACTCCCGGTCGCCCTTGTAGATCTGCTTCCCGTCGGGCCCGGTTATCTGAGTAAAGACACACAAAGAGACACACACGCGTGTGTGTGTGTGTGTGTGTGTGTGTGTGAGCGACAACAGCTGCATGACACAAAAACAACACACCATATGGCAGCAGCATCTGGGTGCACGGAGCACTAGATGCACGTGAAACCCCAGCAATGCTTCCACCAAACACGTCAAGAGACTTCATTTAGCAGAATAACACCATTTATGACATTTGGACTACATTAACGTTGCACTTCCTGCATTAATAATTCACATAGCATTGTCACGCACTGGTTAACAGGAAGCTGCCATAATAACAATAATAATAATAGTAATAATAATCATTTACTCCGTACATTTTGATTAGTTTTAACTTTAAACAGCCGTTTATCTAGGGGTTCAAGTGACGTCACGCAGAGAGGCGGCTGCAGCTAACGTCAGTTAGCTTTAGGCCTCGCGCCCACAATCTCGCGTTTCCGTTAAAAACACACACATTTCCTCCGCGTCGGTTGCTTTGTTCATGCTCTACGGGGAGTCGCTCACCTCGACGTCGATGTCCAGGAAGCCTCCCTCGGCCACCTCGAACATGAGGCCCATCTTCGTGCCGGAGTTGACCCGCTCGTAGAAGCACTCGTCGGCATGGGCGTCTATGCTCACGAAGTATCCGGACGCGGTGGCGGACAGAGCGGCCAGCAGCACAACCAGCTCCGGCACAGTGAACATGTTGACGCGCGATAAATAAAAACGTTTAACGGCGACGTGCGTGAGACGCGGGCTGCGGGATGTCGCTCTGAATGGGGGTAACTTGTCACAGGACAGGAGCCGCAACAGCCTCGGCTCTCTGACTGCCACGTACAGGCTTTAAACGGCGGCCGGCGAGGGACAAAGTTAAGAGAGCGCGCGGCGCGAACACTTTGTCAAAGCGAAGCGTCGCTTTTCGGGACTGTTTATTAATTTTGTATTTATTTTGTATGTGTTTATGTTTGCGTTATTTAATTCAATTTAATATGTAATATTTTCTATTCTACTTTTTGCCTATATTATGCATTGTTCGTATTATACTATTTTTTTGTATATATTATGCATATTTCTTATTATTCTATTCTATTTTTTGTATATATTGTGCATTTGTCTTTTTATCCTATTCTATTTTTTTGTATATATTGTGCATTTTTCTCTTATTATATTCTAATTTCCCCTTGCGGGATTAATAAATTATCTATCTATCATATTTACTTATTATAATTATTTATTCAACAATTGCACATGTACAATTTTATACATTAGAATCCGAATAATGTATTGCCAAGTGCGTTGCACAAAATATAAATATGGTAAACAAACAAACAGGTAACAGTACATTAAAACAAATATATATTATAAAATAAAAGTGGCAAGTGGGGAATATTGTACTTTTAAATAAAAAGATTTACTCACTTTCCTGATTCAGATTTAGATTTGTTTTAAGCAACATATGAATTGTGATATCAGTTTTCTCACAACTGCAATATTGAAGTGATGCACCTTTTTTTTTTAATCAATAATCCTAATCCAATAATATGATTGGTGTTATACTTTTACTTGTGATACTAACTCTCTTTTAATAGTATTTCTACAGTGGTATTACTGCTTCTAGTAAAACATCTGAGTACTTCTTCCACCACAGCAGAATAGTTGACATCCTAAATAAGAGTATTTATTTTATTTTACAGTTCGGATATTGATTTTAACATTTAGACCACGTGATTTGTGCGGTGGGCTGCGGAATGTTGCGTTTTTATTGACGCTGCCGCGGCAGAAACTCCCCGGAGACGCGCCGCTTGCCGCTTGCCGCTTGCCGCTTGCCGCTTGCCGCTTGCCGTTTGCCGCTTGCCGTTGGCCGCTTGTGCCGCTTGTGCCGCGTGCGTCGCTGTACTCGTAAAACAAAACGCTGCCAATGAGCATGCGCGAAGAGAAAGTGGTAGGACTCTTTAATTCGAGCCTCGCTGTTTTGCCGGACGGGCTGAAACTCTGTGGTTTTATTTTAAAATAAAAAAATAAACCGGGCAAAGCGGCAGCGAAGAGCCGCGGCCGCCCAAGGGTGCGGCGTGGGGACGGAACAACATCCGCGCACCCCTCTAATCTGTCGCATGTTTGGTGACGTCCAATAATCGACGTGCCGCGAAGTCTCCGAGGCCTACAGACTTCTTTTTTTTCTGTACCGTATAGATTTTTTTTCTTTCTACTTTCCTTTCAGTTTCCATGACGGGGTTTCGGGGCCCGTTGTTTTCCGCCGGCTGCGGCCCGATGGAGCGGTTTGCCCTGTGATCGAAGCGGAAACGGGGGTTCGCGGGGAGGGGAGGGGGGCAGGGAGAAAGCGTCTCCGCCAGCTAGGCTGCAGCCTCGGCTAAAACCTGCCCGCGAGGAAGCGAGAAGACGAGCACAACAAAATGACATCTCGGAGGTAAGAAGGGGAACAATGTCCGCTGGTCGTGTCCGCAGAGGAAGCCCGCCCTCCCCGGACCCCGGCGGGCTGCCCGCTAGCTAGCTGCGGGACCAGTAGCCGCTGGAAAAACAGAGAAAACCAGCTGAGTAGCTAGTTAGCCGAGGAGCGCTTCATTTAACACACCGGTGTAACGGTGTAACGGGCGACCGTGTTACCTCGGAGCCGCCAGCGGAGGATGCGGAGCTTAGTAAACAACCACAGGGACGCAGTTACAGGCCGCTGGAGGGGTAATGTGGGGTAGATAAGTACTCCTTAAAAGTACAATAAAACACCTCAGTACCATGAAACTGTAGTAGCATCTTTTACTTTTCACTCCTCTGCTTTGTATTGTATTAGTTTCTTCAGCACATGCAGTATTATGTTTTCTTATAGGTCATCAAACACATTCATGCATCAATAATTATAATCCAGTCATATTCTGTGTGTGGTTATGGGATGGGCCACCCTGCATGAGAAGTACTGCTACTGTCCCTACTTTAAGTATATGTTGTACTTTAATACAGTCTTGATTGGAGGAGCTTTCCTTGGAATAGAGTATTTCTACTGATCGGTACTTCAGGGTTACTAGTAGTACTTCGTCCACTCTTACTATCTGTCATATAATCACCTCGGCACCTGAATCAGTCGTGGTGTTTTGGTGCATGATGATAAAAATAGTGAGAGAATGAAGAAGCAAGAGGACGACACCGTACACACAACACTGGAGGGTACGATGTTCACCATAGAGAGGAGAACAAAGACGATGTTGTGAACCAGACACTGTGTGTGTGTGTGTGTGTGTGTGTGTGTGTGTGTGTGTGTGTGTGTGTGGGGTCCTAAGATAGTCCAGTGCAAAGGAACCTTGGTACCGAAAAAGACAGAAAAAACACACATGATATGATTTATGTTTGTTTTCTGTGTTTTTATTTTGCCTGAAGTTGAAAGGTGAAGTTTTGGTGCGTCAGTCAAAGGTAAAGCAGTTTATTGTCATGGTAAAAACAAACAACGGAGTGAAGTTGGCGACTCATCAGTCAGTACAGCAGTAACAGGTAAAATCATGCATAAAAACATTAAGACAGGACATTTAAAAATAAATAAAACATAAAGCACAGGCATCAATGGCTTAAAAGTGAAAAAGTGTCGTGTTATTGTCTGTTTGTCCCCCGCAGTCAATTGTTTTCATATATAAAAAGAAAAGGAGCAAACATGTAATGCACACTGCTCTGTGTGTGTTTGGGACACACTCAGGATATTAGAAGGAGACTCCAGCTGGACACTGAAGGTTGTTTCTTCCTCCTCCAGGTGGTTCCACCCCAACATCACCGGCGTGGAGGCTGAGAACCTGCTGCTGACTCGAGGCGTGGACGGGAGCTTCTTAGCCCGACCCAGCAAGAGCAACCCGGGAGACTTCACCCTCTCAGTGCGGTACGTGAGGCTCCAGCTGTCAGTCAGGGGTTCAAGGAAACGAGGACGGTAGAAATAAAAGATCAGAGCGTTGGCTTCGCGTGGTTACGTTGGGTTCTCTTATTTTGAAAGTCTTGCTGCCTCTCCTTCTGTTTGGTTCTCTTATTTTGAAAGTCTTGCTGCCTCTCCTTCTGTTTGGTTCTCTTATTTTGAAAGTCTTGCTGCCTCTCCTTCTGTAGCTGTGTGTAGAGGCGGTCATCTCATGGTTTTTATTCATGGGTTTATTTAAGTCTTTTTTTGTTTTTAAACAAAGATAAAACAGCCCTTCATTAAGTGAATATTATGACGTAAAAGGTTTTTTTAAAGGTGTTTAATGGAAACAAGAAGGTGATTAAATGTTCTCCAATGCTTCTCCACGGAGGAAGCGTGCGCTGGCGGCCGGTAGCGAGAGGAAGAGGAGCGCTGGTGTGAGCGGCATCGTGACCTCCACCTGCCTCGCTTTCAGCAGACGGGTTTCTCAGCGTCTCTCTTAATGCTGCGCTCATCAATATTTAAATATCCTCAATACTTATGGCGACTAGCTGAGGACACACGGAGCGGCGGAGGAGCCAGATGTTTCCCATCGAGACTAAAGGGAGGGTCGATATTGGACTTTCATTCGTCGGCGGACGCGTGGATAGCGTTGCTCTGCAGGCGCTAACGGAGACTGTTTGCTCGTTTTACAGCTTTTAAAAAGTGACGCGAGGTGGAAACTCAAAGCTGCTGGAATATAATGAGGAAACATTGTTGACGCTGAACGCTGCAGAAGCACCAGCGACGTGAACGATGTGTGATGCTGTCATCAGAAGAAGGAAGTCTTTTACTCAAAAAGAAAAAATAGTTTGTGGTTTTTTTTAACTCGAGTCTCACATTTTTTGCAGATGAGCCTCGTTTGCTCGGCTTAGCCGATGCAGTCAGAAGTTTTTCTGCTCTCTCAGCTCGCTCCATATTTACTGTGGAAACTAAGGGAGTCACGAGACGGAGGCTCGTCCGCTGCTGGTTTCGAACCGCCGCCTCTCCGTTCTGCTCATTCTGACCAGAAGCCGCTCCAGTATCTGCCACAAGTTCTTCCTTTTCTATTTCCTGAGACCTACGATGACTCATCAGTTTTATTTTTGTTGCGTGTCACAAATAACGTTGTGCTGTTTTTCCTTTTTTAAGACATTTAATCTCAGAGTCTTTTGAATATTTTCTTCTTCCAAACAACAGATACCCAAATGTATTCACTTTAAGGTCTCTTGAGACAAAGAAAAGAATCAAATCGTCACATTTGAGAAGCTGGAACGTGGAAATGTTTCACATTTGTGTTTTTGAAAAATGACCATCGATTATTAGAGAAGTTGCAGATAAGTTTGATCGACTAGCAGAGTTCTTACGGTCATGGAAAACCTGTAAAAGTCATGTAAATGTGTTATATTCATGTGTTCATTTACGCTGAGTTTGAAGTAATGAATATGCTTTTAAAAGAAAGACTCAAAATATAAGCAGGCATACATACAGGCATCTATATAAATGTTTATTCTTTTAATCAAACTATTGTCTCATTCATTTGAGTCATTTAAGGTTTACTGTATGCTTTGTGTTCTCATTGTTAGTTTAAATACTACATTTACTCACTTTTTACTGTTTACACCCAGACTTCACTAAATGCTTGTCATGACATTTGGTTTAAAGTCATGAACCCGTTGGTCAGAATGTGTCTGACCTCTGGACTAATCGCTGGATACAATCACGTCATTGTTTTTTAGTATTTTCTGTCATTATGAGCTCTCTATGACTGCAGCACATTTAGGTGAGAAGATGCTTCACGTTGAGTTTAGATTTTGTATTTCTTTGTGTCCCTGATTGTGTTTTTTTTCCCTCCTCTTTTCTTTTCTTCTGCAGGCGAAATGGCGCCGTCACCCACATCAAGATCCAGAACACGGGCGACTACTACGACCTGTACGGCGGGGAGAAGTTCGCCACGCTGGCGGAGCTGGTGCAGTATTACATGGAGCACCACGGGCAGCTGAAGGAGAAGAACGGGGACGTGATCGAGCTCAAGTACCCGCTGAACTGTGCCGACCCGACCTCTGAGCGGTGAGGCCAGGCACCACGCTCACCGGGTCATTTACACAGACTTCTATACAACCAGAGGAGTCGCCCCCCGGTGGTCAGGAGAGAGAATGCAGCTTTAACACATCAAGCATAGACTTCTATACAACCAGAGGAGTCGCCCCCCGGTGGTCAGGAGAGAGAATGCAGCTTTAACACATGAAGCATAGACTTCTATACAACCAGAGGAGTCGCCCCCCCGGTGGTCAGGAGAGAGAATGCAGCTTTAACACATGAAGCATATACTTCTATACAACCAGAGGAGTCGCCCCCCGGTGGTCAGGAGAGAGAATGCAGCTTTAACACATGAAGCATAGACTTCTATACAACCAGAGGAGTCGCCCCCCGGTGGTCAGGAGAGAGAATGCAGCTTTAACACATGAAGCATAGACTTCTATACAACCAGAGGAGTCGCCCCCTGGTGGTCAGGAGAGAGAATGCAGCTTTAACACATGAAGCATAGACTTCTATACAACCAGAGGAGTCGCCCCCTGGTGGTCAGGAGAGAGAATGCAGCTTTAACACATGAAGCATAGACTTCTATACAACCAGAGGAGTCGCCCCCTGGTGGTCAGGAGAGAGAATGCAGCTTTAACACATGAAGCATAGACTTCTATACAACCAGAGGAGTCGCCCCCTGGTGGTCAGGAGAGAGAATGCAGCTTTAACACATGAAGCATAGACTTCTATACAACCAGAGGAGTCGCCCCCTGGTGGTCAGGAGAGAGAATGCAGCTTTAACACATGAAGCATAGACTTCTATACAACCAGAGGAGTCACCCCCTGGTGGTCAGGAGAGAGAATGCAGCTTTAACACATGGAGCATAGACTTCTATACAACCAGAGGAGTCGCCCCCTGGTGGTCAGGAGAGAGAATGCAGCTTTAACACATGAAGCATAGACTTCTATACAACCAGAGGAGTCGCCCCCCGGTGGTCAGGAGAGAGAATGCAGCTTTAACACAGCCCTTCTCCACACCTCAATGAATTTGGACAAAGCTATAATGTACAATAAAACAAAATAGATAATCAAAAACGTAAACTCTGTCTTTGGCTCCAGATTAACCGAATTTGTGAGCCTTAAACATCCGTGCTAACCTCACGTAAATAAAGAAGATGCACGAACCCGAACATATCTTGACTGTGTGTGTGTCTTTGTTCCAGATGGTTCCACGGACACTTGTCTGGCCGGGAGGCCGAGAAGCTGCTGACGGAGAAAGGGAAGAACGGCAGCTTCCTGGTGCGGGAGAGCCAGAGCCACCCCGGGGATTTCGTCCTGTCGGTCCGGACGGGAGACGACAAGACGGACAGCAGCGACAACAAACCCAAAGTCACCCACGTGATGATCCGCTGCCAGGTAAACGCAGCGAGCGCCTCCTCGCCTGAAGGTCGGCAGTAGAGACGTCAACCGCTCCTTCAATGGCGTGATGATGACTCACGCAGCTGTGAAGACGAGGATCCAGATGTGTTAGTTGCCTTCCTCTGGTGTAAGAGGTCATGCTGGTTCTGGAGGTTCTGACGCCACAGCCACTGACTCCTTTATTATTATACGTTTTTATACAATTCATTTTTAGTGTTCAAATTGAGAATCTTTTCGTGCTCTTAAGTCATCGGTTACAGTCGACCTTTCTGCAGGAAGATGACTTTACTACATTCACTGGATTATCACAAATATCCGGTTTAATCCAGGATTTAAAGAGTTTCCTCAAGAGGAGAGATCATAACACACCAGGTGGAAAACCTCCTCTGGTTGTATAGAAGTCTGTGCTTCATGTGTTAAAGCTGCATTCTGGTGAAACTGTGGCCTTTTCTTTCTTCTTTCTTTCTTTAGCAAGACCTGAAGTACGACGTGGGCGGAGGGGAGAAGTTCGACTCCCTCACCGACTTGGTGGAGCACTACAAGAAGAACCCCATGGTGGAAACCCTGGGCACCGTGCTGCAGCTCAAGCAGGTGAAGCTCAGTCCGTTTCACTCGCGTCTGCCGGTAAAAGATGAATGTTTTTCTGACTCCTCTTCCTCTTCTCCTCCTCTTCCTCCTCCTCCTCCTCCTCTTCCTCTCCTCCTCCTCCTCCTCCTCTTCCTCTCCTCCTGCAGCCCCTGAACACAACTCGCATTAACGCAGCAGAGATTGAGAGTCGCGTGCGGGAGCTGAGCAAACTGGCGGAGGCCACGGATAAAGTGAAGCAGGGCTTCTGGGAGGAGTTTGAGGTGAGTGCTTTAAATCTCACCGGCTGAACCACAGAGCAGGTTCGGGACGTTTTGTTGTTGTTGTTGTTGTTGTTGTTCCCGTCACATTTTTCAAAATAAAAGTCCTGCTGAAATATCACAATGTTACGCTTCGTTCTGGTCGCCTTTTCTGACTGATGCGTTCAAGGACCGTCAGAAAAATAAAAACCTGACAATAAAGAGGTTTTTAAAAATTTTTTTAAACGGCTTCTGACTGTGATAAACGTTGTAGTTTTGATTTGTTTTAAGAAAACAAGTTTTTCGGGGTTCAGAGGGTCATGTTGAAGTCTTATCTTGTTTGATGATGTCGTGCATGATCATGTTCAAAACCCTGAATCCTCTGGTATCTTATCGTGCCGCGTTGCTCAGACTCTCCTCTCCTCTTGCAGACTTTGCAGCAGCAGGAGTGCAAACTGCTCTACAGCCGCAAGGAGGGCCAGAGAGCGGAGAACAAGAACAAGAACCGCTACAAGAACATCCTGCCCTGTGAGCGCCCAACACCAGAACCCACGACCTCCCTCTCCCCCCAGTGGGCTTACTGAACTGTGTGTGTGTGTGTGTGTGTGTGTGTGTGTGTGTGTGTGTGTGTGTGTGTGTGTGTGTGTGTGTGTGTGTGTGTGTGTGTGTTTCCAGTCGACCACACACGCGTGGTGCTGAACGACAGGGAGCCGAGTGAGCCGGGCTCCGACTACATCAACGCCAACATCATCATCGTAGTACCAGCTGTCATGGTAAAGCAGACACACACACACACACACACACACACACACACACACACACACACACACACACACACAGTCAGCTGAATACTGATAATAAACAGGAAAGAAAACTGACTAAAAACCTGCAGAACGACTTATCAACGCAATTCTACATTGTGTGTGTGTGTGTGTGTGTGTGTGTGTGTGTGTGTGTGTGTGTGTGTGTGTGTGTGTGTGTGTGTGTGCGTGCAGCCGGAGCTGGACCCGAAGGTCGCCACCAGCACAAAGGCGAAGAAGAGCTACATCGCCACGCAGGGCTGCCTGCAGAACACCATCAGTGACTTCTGGAGGATGGTGTTCCAGGAGAACTCCAGAGTCATCGTCATGACGACCAAGGAGGTGGAGCGGGGCAAGGTGGGCTATATTACTCTTTATTTATATATATATATTATAACTAATACTCTTCTAGTTCCTCCATGCTAACACAGCGTTTCTGAAGCAGCTAGCATATCTATTATCATATTTAAAAATAATATATTTTCCGATCCTTTAAAAATCCAGAACATAAAAAGTAAAAGTGCAGAAGTATGGACAGTATTTGCTAAAAGTATCAAAAGTAAAAGTACTCGTTATGCATAATTGTGTTAAAAAGTTAAAAGTTAGTAGGAGTAAAACGTTTCCTCCACTAAATCTATTTTATTTGTCATAATTTCCTGATTTAGAATAATAATAATAATAAGGAATTTAAAATATAAAAAAATATATATATATATATATATATATATATATATATATATGTATATATATATATATATATATATATATATATATATATATTAGCGCTTTTCATGGAACTCAAAGACACTTTACACAAGATTTATAAATCATCCTAAAAGCTATAAAAGACAAATAAATATTTATCATTTGCATTTATTAAAAGTGTTATTTAGGTTATATGAAGTAATTTAAATGAACTCCACTTTTACCAGCTGCAACATTTAAAGTGATACACACATTAATACTTATAATACAATAATATAATGCAAAAATGTGCCTTTTTACTTTTGGCACTTAAAGTATTTATTGATGTACTTTTAGTTCCAGTATTTCTCTCTGTGGCGTCGCTGCTTTCACTGATCTGAACCACAGGAACACCCCGTCAAAGTAAAAGTCCTGGTGTCTTTTCAGAGTAAATGTGTGAAGTACTGGCCGGACATGTCGGCGCTGAAGGAGTACGGAGCGATGCGCGTCCGCAACGTCCGGGAGACGTCGGCCCACGACTACATCCTGAGGGAGCTGAAGCTGTCCAAGGTGGGACAGGTAAGTCCTGTGTGTGTGTGTGTGAACATTAATATTGATTCATTTGATATAAACTGTATATTTGTATTGTTCATCCCCAGGGCAACACGGAGCGCACGGTGTGGCAGTACCACTTCCGGGCGTGGCCGGACCACGGCGTGCCGACCGACCCGGGAGGCGTGCTGGACTTCCTGGAGGAAGTGAACCTGAAGCAGGAGAGCATCGTGGACGCTGGACCCATAGCCGTGCACTGCAGGTACACACACACACACACACGTATAACACACACACATCACACACACACACGTATAACACACACACATCACACACACACACGTATAAGACACACACATCACACACACACACACGTATAACACACACACATCACACACACACACGTATAACACACACACATCACACACACACACGTCACACACACACACACACACACATATAACACGCACACATCACACACACGTCACACACACACACACACACGTATAACACACACACACACACACACACACGTATAACACACACACACACACACACACACGTATAACACACACACATCACACACACACACACGTATAACACACACACATCACACACACACACGTATAACACACACACATCACACACACACACGTCACACACACACACACACACACACATATAACACGCACACATCACACACACGTCACACACACACACACACACGTATAACACACACACACACACACACACACGTATAACACACACACACACACACACACGTATAACACACACACATCACACACACACACGTCACACACACACACACACACACATATAACACGCACACATCACACACACGTCACACACACACACACACATAACACGCACACATCACACACACGTCACACACACACACACACACACATAACACGCACACATCACACACGTCACACACACACACACACGACACACACGCATATAACACACACACATCACACACACGTCACACACACACACACACACATATAACACACACGTCACACACACACACACACACGCATATAACACACACACATCACACACACGTCACACACACACACACACATCACACACACACACACGCATATAACACACACATAACACACACACACGTCACACACACACGCATATAACACACACACATCACACACACGTCACACACACACACACATCACACACACACACACGCATATAACACACACACACACATCACACACACACACACACACACGCATATAACACACACACACACACACACACGCATATAACACACACACACACATAACACACACACACACATCACACACACACACACGTCACACACACACACACCCCCATTACCCAGAAACTGAGCTGTTAGGGTCTCTCTCTTCTCCCCCTCCCTCTCCTCTCTCTGTCTCTCTCTCTCTCCTTCTCTCTCCTCCCCCCTCCTTCTCTCTCTCTCCTTCGCTCCCCCCCTCCTTCTCCCCCGCTTCTCTCTCTCTCCTTCTCTCCTCCCCCC
>NC_136607.1:21695051-21705051 GCF_910589615.1 Taurulus bubalis
GAACAGAAATACCCGTCTGGTTGTATAGAAGTCTATGCTTCATGTGTTAAAGCTGCATTCTCTCTCCTGACCACCAGGGGGCGACTCCTCTGGTTGTATAGAAGTCTATGCTTCATGTGTTAAAGCTGCATTCTCTCTCCTGACCACCAGGGGGCGACTCCTCTGGTTGTATAGAAGTCTATGCTTCATGTGTTAAAGCGACGGCCAAACAGCCGAACTGCACCACTTTGCCCCGATGTTCACGGTTCTGACCCGGAGGAAGCCAACGACCTCGATGACCCCGTCACTTGGCGTCCTCGGCCGCACTTTGTGTTTAGCGCTAATTAGCAACGATAGCTCCTCACCGTCGACGTGCCGCGTCACCGTGAGCACGTTAGCATTTAGCTCTTACCGGCGCTGTGACTGAGGAGACGCTCAGAGTCTCGTCACAGAGAAAATTACTTCCACTGTCAGAGCCTCGTCTCTTCTTCTTTGCTCACAGGCGTGTGCAGGTTGACGAGCTCACAGGCGTGTGCAGGTTGACGAGCTCACAGGCGTGTGCAGGTTGACGAGCTCACAGGCGTGTGCAGGTTATGTAAACATGAGAGGAAAGAGTCGGACGGGGAAAAAAACCAAAACACCTCGAGCAGGTCGTTGAAGTTTAATTAACAAACTGATTCATTTGTGGTGAAAACATCTGCAGCGTGTGATGCAGCTGGATCAAGTACACACACACACACACACACACACACACACACACACACACACACACACACACACACACACACACACACACACACACACACACACGGCTGGGGCAGCTTTTCCCGCTGATTTCATGGTCATAATTTCATTGTTTTGAACATCAAAAGCCTCTTTGAATTAAAAACAAACCATGTAATAACTGGGTTATAACACACTATACTGTTGTTATAAGCAGCCATAAGGACATCTATTTGATCATAACTGTTTTATTGTCATATGATGTGTTTAGAAGCATCTGCTTATCTTCACATGAGAGTTATAGTTGTTGATGATTAATAAACACTTCAATCTTCTTACAGCTACATTATAATGTGCTTTAAAACATATTTATGTGTGCTTGTAAATGCTAAATAATCCCAAAAAACTCACAATGGTCTTTTATTGTAAAATCTCTTTTAATATATCAACGTGATCCTGATTCTTTATATTTTGTATTTTTCTTATCAGCACAACTCCCCCAGTTGTGTCGCAGCGAGCTGCCGCTCTGCTCGCGTCTCGCTGCTCACCAACAGCTTGTTTTGGCACTTTTACAAGGTTGAGTTCACAATTCAGTGAGAATCTCCGAGCCGTCGAAAATGTTTGGGCCACGTTGGGAGTTCAATGGAGCGGAAGTACAGCGCGCTGGCCACAGAAGGGAGGGAGGAGGGAGGAGGGAGGGAGCGAGAGAAGGAGAGAGGTAGGGAGGGAGGGAATGAGGGAGGGAAGGAGGGAGAGAGGGAAGGAGGCAAGGGTTCAGGCATTACGTGAAGGCGCCACCAGAGGGCAACAGCAGACACCGCTGGACCATCCGGAGGACTCGCACTTGTTTAATAATTCCATCTGTTTGGAGGACAGGAAGTGGTCCTCTGGGACGAACCCGACACGGGTCGACGCCTCGCAGCGTCTCCACGCGACCTGGACGTGGAGACCTCGCATGTCAGCGTGCAGCGAGAAGCAAGAAGAAAGGCTGACGGTTCAAACTCTGTACGTTTTCTTGCTGAATAATAGAATTACGCAATCATTGCGGCCTCTAATTGCACGGGCCATGCGGCCTATTGGGTTTGCATTGTATTGCACACAATAAGTGCAGCTGCTTAGCTCCAGGCCAAAGAAAGGCCTGGAATAGATCTATTAGAAGTATTCTGGTACGCCGCATGAATACGAGCTCCGGGTGAACATGTCAGAGCGGATTTAATGCATCAGGCGAGGAAAAGGGCAGAAAGAAATCTGATCTTTTAAGTAAAAATGTAAAAAAACAACTCAAAATGCTTCTTAAATAAAAAGTCAGAGTATGGCAAGGTGATCAAAGGATAAAAGATGATCTGTTATTAGTCCCACAGTGTTACTGTACGGCAGCAAAGTGGAAAGAACCGGAGACATAAAAAACTAATTCACTGTAATAAATAAGTAATCCAACAGTAAAGGTTTAATAAATAATTAAACCATAAAAGAGAAAAAAGGAAAACTAAAATACGACATAACCGGACTGGATGGTTGAGTTCACATTATCACATGTGGAGTTTTGAAATTGCACAAAGTATTAATATTAGAAGTAAAAGTACTCGTTCTGCAGAATGATGTCCCCCAGTGTGATGTATTCTTTAAATATTATTATTAATATTACGGTTGCAGCCGCTCCAGGTGGAGCTGCTTTAATTACTTTTACATACAGTCAGCAAATTTAGTCCAGTGGTTCCCAACATAAGGGTCGTGGCCCCTAAAAAGGGCCACCGGATACATCTGAGGGTCCGTGAGATGAAAGAGAAGAAGAGGAGATTAAAGACTACAGACTACAGACTGAAGCTCTTTCTCAACGAACACAGACACACTTTAGCTTCAGGGGATTAAACACACATGTATCTTGTTCTGCTAATAAATCCCCAAAACGCTACAACGTGTTCCTTTAATGCTCGAGTGCTTTGAGATTCAGGACTCGCTCAGATCCCTGAGTGGCATTTCAGCTTCTTCTCCTTTCTCTCTTTTCCTCATAAAGTTCACTTTGCCAGCAATAGAGCCATCACCATTTTGTCTTCCGCTGATGAGATGAGAGTGGATGGATTTAGTTAAACAGAGAGAGGGAGGAGGGATGGAGGGATGGAGGGGGGAGGAGGAGGGAGGGAGAGAGGGAGGAGGGAGAGAGAGAAGAGAGAGGGAGGAGGAGAGAGAGAGGGAAGAGAGAGGGAGGAGGGATGGATGGAGGGAGGAGAGAGGGAGGAGGATGGAGAGAGGGAAGAGATAGGGAGGAGGGATGGAGGGAGGGAGGAGAGAGGGAGGAGGAGGGAGAGAGGGAAGAGATAGGGAGGAGGGATGGATGGAGGGAGGAGAGAGGGAGGAGGAGGGAGAGAGGGAGGGGGGTGGAAAGAGGAGGAGGGATGGATGGAGGGAGGAGAGAGGGAGGAGGAGGGAGAGAGGGAGGGGGATGGAGAGAGGAGGAGGGATGGATGGAGGGAGGAGAGAGGGAGGAGGAGGGAGAGAGGGAGGGGGATGGAGAGAGGAGGAGGGATGGATGGAGGGAGGAGAGAGGGAGGAGGAGGGAGAGAGGGAGGGGGTGGAGAGAGGGAAGAGATAGGGAGGAGGGATGGAGGGAGGGAGGAGAGAGGGAGGAGGAGGGAGAGAGGGAGGGGGATGGAGAGAGGAGGCTTCACTCAGTGTGTGACGACGAGGCGTTCAGTGAGCAGAGCAGAGACGCTGGATGCCGAGACGGAGCCGTTCCTCTCTCTGTCTCACTGAAGCAGCTCCAAGCCGGCAGAAAGAAAACAACAACAACAACAACGACAACGACAACAACGACAACAACAACACATCTGCCTGACAGCCTCAGGTAAGACCGGCTTTTGTTTTCTTTAAACCAGCATCTTTAAGAGTTTCTCTGAAATTGTTTTTATGATGAAAAATGACCTTTTTTAGTTTGAACTTTCCGGTTGGTTCACAGCAGCAGACGCACCGGAATATTTAGGTTCATTAAAATATTAATCAATCACCAAAACTCATCAACAAATACAAAATAATAAAAAGAAGAAAAAAAATGGAACTGATATTCCCCAAAGACTGCCTTTAAATTATTATAATTATAAAAACAATTAACTATTTAACAGTAAAATAAATGACATGATATTTAACTAAAAGGGAGCCTTTATGTGACTGTGTTCAGATATTTGTGATGTTTTCATTTTATTTAAAGTATTATACACAGATGACATCATTTGAGTTATTTGAAAGATATTATTTAGATTATTTTTTACTTAAACTCATACTGATTTTTGATGGCGATACACATATCAATATTTTAAAAAATCTCGTAATGCTTATCTTCTGTCCCTAAAATGTTTTGAAATTCACGCCAACATACGCAAATACCGATTTATTTGTGATATAAGCTAAAATCTTGCATATATAAATGAGATAGAAGATCAATATGTCTGCATGCTAAGTTTGAAGCTAGAGCCGGCAGCTAGTTAGCCTAGCTTAGCTTAAAGATTGGAAATGGGGGAACCAGCTAGCTTGACTCTGTCTGAAGTTAAAACATATCTGCACCCTTAAAGCTCACTAATCACTTTATATCTCTTTTGTTTAATCCACGCAAGAACAGAAACATAAAAAGTTGTGGTCGAAATGTTTTGTCACGTTTTGGACCACAACTTGTTGTTTTGCTAGCTGTTTCCCCTGCTTATAGTCTTTATGCTAAGCTAAGCTAACCAGCTTCATATTTAGCGTAGAAACCGGTATCAATCTTCTTTGCTCACTTCCTTCAACAAAGCAAATAATTCACATAAATAGTCCTGAATAAGACCCGAAAACCCCGACATGTCTTTCTTAAACTTTGGTTTATAAATGGAGTAAACAAAGATGTTCATCAGTTAGCTTAAAGGTGGCTAGCTGTTTCCCCCTCTTTATGCTAAGCTAGGCTAACTGTGTCCTGGCATTCGCTTCATATCTCGTAGCATTTATTTCCTCATGCAACTCTCAGCAAGAAAGCAAATAAACGTTTTTCTCATGAAATGAAACTAGGTCAGGTGAGGTTAGAAAGCTTTGCTAATCCCCAGGGTGAAAACTACCAAGAATAGATAGACGACAATAGACCAGGAAAGTGGGTGAGTGAGCGCGGCAGAGATGAGGACGCCTTGGTCTCCGTCTCGTAGTCGCCGGTCGTGAGCGCGGTGATGTAGCTCGCTGGCTAACGCGCCGCGGCAGCAGAGCCGGGCGCAGGGAAGGGAGGAAGCTCATGTGTGTGGGTCTGTCATCCTCAGCCGCTTCCCTGTGCGTCCCCCTGTAGTCCCTGCTGAGCGCTGCTCTGACCCGGTGGTCTGTGTTGACGGCCGTGTTGGCGGCGTTAGCGCTCAGTGCTGACTGAAGGCTAACGCGCTGCTGAACAGGGAAAGCTTCTCCTCCTGTGGACGGCTTCTCTTCTGCTTTTTTATGTTGGCACTGAAGACTTAATTGTCTTGAGTGCGGGAAAACATCTTAGTTGCAAAAAAATAACTGCTGTCAGTGTGAGTTCAGTTTGACTTTACGCAGTTAAGATAATGAATGTGAGTCACTTCACCCAAATTACAGAAAGCATCCTCTAGTGAATGAGTTGTTATACGGTGCCAGCGTACGTCGTGACAGCGAGGGGGAAAGTTCCTGCAGGAGATCATGAGGTCGTGTCCCATCAAAGACTTGGAAGTCAAATCATCGTAGATCGTAAATGTTGTTGAGTGAAGCGATAAATAACCCCAGAAAATCTATACTGGCCAAGAAAGCTGAGTTTGTTGTTCTTACCTGCTGATGCAGACGTGTTTGACTCTAAATGACCATAATCTGCTAAATGAACATCATGCTGTATTGAAGAAGACTTGGAACTAGAGATTGAGACATAAACTCATGTTTACAATGTTTACTGAGGGAATACATCAAGAGAAGTAGAGTCATTTATATAGACTTCTATACAACCAGAGGAGTCACCCCCTGGTGGTCAGGAGAGAGAATGCAGCTTTAACACATGAAGCATAGACTTCTATACAACCAGAGGAGTCACCCCCTGGTGGTCAGGAGAGAGAATGCAGCTTTAACACATGAAGCATAGACTTCTATACAACCAGAGGAGTTGTCCCCTGGTGGTCAGGAGAGAGAATGCAGCTTTAACACATGAAGCATAGACTTCTATACAACCAGAGGAGTGACTTTCATTAGAGATAGGGAAAGGTTGAAATAGGTTCTACTGCATGTAGAAGTTAAACAGTAAACAAAGGCCGATGTTTTTTTACCTGCATAGTGATGCTGCAACATGAAATGTGGCTCATGTTAGTGGACATGAGTGTAAACATATTGGTCTTCATAATAACCTTTAACATGTTTATGCACACAGCACACATTCTGAATGTGGTAATTAAAGTCAGTGCATGGTTTTATCATTTTTGGTAGATTTTATAAAGGCATTTTTAAACAGGTGAAATTGCCTCTTTCATCATAAGGTTTTGGGGTCAAGTCCATTCTCATCTGATCCATCAAAGCAATCAATTTAAATTCATGAATTTCCCAGTTCCCCATTACTTCCAGGAAAGGATCGTTCTCCATGAGCTCATTCAGTGGAACGTTTAGCAATTTGAACGGTTGAAATGTACAGTAATTGACTTCCCTCCTCCTCCGGTCTGCAGCTGAGGCGTTATTGTTTTCCGGCGCTCGGGAATTCTCTCCGTGCAGCGAGAGGCAGATGTGCTGCACGAACCCGCTGTGGCCCACGAGTGTTTGATTAGCTGGATATCACGGGAACTCTTGGATTGTTCACAGGCAGAGAGGGTGAGGGCAGAAGTGTGTGTGTGTGTGTGTGTGTGTGTGTGTGTGTGTGTGTGTGTGTGTGTGTGTGTGTGTGTGTGTGTGTGTGTGTGTGTGTGTCGCAGAAACACAGCTGTAAACATAAAACCACTGTGGCACTATTACATGCTGCTATGTGAGGACGTCTCCTCTCCATGACCTGGATATTCTGTCAGCGGCCTTGGGGGCGAGAATGTCTGACTAACATTTCCAGCAGCGATAGTTTTTTTTATTGCTCTCATCCAGCATTTTTGTGGCTTTACCTCCAAGAAATAATGCGCTGTTATTAGTAAAAATCCTCCACGTAATCATGAATGAGGAGTCCAAAGACGGGTATGAGAGGAGGTGACGTAACTTGCGTACATGTCGCCCCCTGGTGGACATTAGACATAATGCAGGTTTAAGACACTTCCACTCGTACCATTGAAAGATGTGAAAGAAGTCATTTTTTGTAAGATATTCTACAAATTGTTATATGAGGAGGATCTGTTCCCCATTTGGAGTCAAACAGACCATGGTCTGTTTGAAAAAAAAAAAGAGCAGGGTTTGCTTTAGGGCGGGGCTACAAGGTGATTGACAGGTCAACAGTGTGATGTCAGTTCATGAAAGTGAATTGTATTGTTAAAAATGTCTTATTCAGCCTTCGCTTGTACTCAGCTCCGCCTTCTAGTGTCACAAAAACAAGATGGCGACGGCCAAAATGAAAACTTGACGCCAACCGTGGGCGACGTTACGATTACTGCGTCCATCAGTGAGAGTAACCGGCAACGACACGGGCAATGTTGTTGCTCACGGACAATGTTGTTGCTCACGGGCTGTAGAGATGGAAGGTTGAGCGTGGACAGACGGGCGGTGACTCCTCTCACGACGCATTCAGGGTGTCGCCGGTCCTTCTCTGACCTCGTTTCTCCTCATTATTCTATCTCTGTCTTTACTCCGAGCCGGAGGTTTGCATTCTGTTTAGGGGCCTCAGCGCTGCCTCTAGTGGATAAACACACGCAAACACACTTCAGAAAGTCTCCTTCTGTGAGAGAAATGACAGGAATTGAAAGAAGAGAGCGAGAGAAAGAGAGATGGGGGATTACTTTCAACAAATTGCAGGATTTTAGTTCATCAGTCTTAAACCCCGAGGCCACCGGGGCGCACCAAATCCACACGGATCCACACAGTCATGCTCTCAGCTCTGTGAGGCTGGATTTAGGCACCGCAGAGCTTTGAGCTGAATACTGGACTCAGTGTGCTAACACGCTAGCAACGATAATGCTAACATGCTGATGTCCATGGTGTTATCTTAGCATATTAGCATGTACAGTAGAGTACACACACACACACACACACACACGCACACACACACACACAGTCCAGCTGAGGAAGATGGGAGTTTCATTAGTTTTGCAGGAATTTGGTCATAAACCAAAGTTTTGCACATAAAAATGTAAAGTCAGAGGATCACCAATGTTAATACAATTCCTCTCACAGAGGAGAAGATTTAATAGCAATCATTCCAATAGTTGTTGAGATATTTCCGCCTGAACCAAAGTGGGCCGAGTCTGCGAGGCTTTCTGAGATTCTCTTAACCATCTTCAGTGTCTTATTGTTATTATTGTGTTATTATGCAAACATTTCCTAGCTAACGTTAAACACAAAGTCATTTTGCAGATTCAATCATAAAGGGCAAATATAAATGTTAACCTGATGGTGGCGCTAGAAGAAAAGTCAAAGCATCACCAAAGTTGTTGCACTTAATCCTGAAGGGACCACGAATGTTTGGACAAAATTTCACGGCAACCCAGAGAATACTTGTTAAGATATTTCCATCTGAACCGAATTGGTGGACCAAGCCCGTGAGGATGTAATTGGCTTTGAGCTAAATGCTAAAGCCAGCATGCTAACAGCCTCACAGAGACAATGCTAACATGCTAATGTTTAGCAGTGATACTCTAAACCATGTTCAGCATCTTATTTTAGCCTGTCACAAAGGATATAAACATTTTTTAACCAGATGGTGGCGCTAGAGGAAAAGTCAGAGGATCACAAATAAATATAAATGAAGTTATTATTATTATAAAGCATCCTGAAGGAACCACGAGCGCTTGCACCAAATATCCACGCTACCCAGCCGACAGTTGCTGAGACATTTGAAGTGGAAGTGGACGGACGTCCCCGAGCCTCACCGGACGTCCCCGAGCCTCACCGGACGTCCCCGAGCCTCACCGGACGTCCCCGAGCCTCACCGGACGTCCCGGACGTCCCCGAGCCTCACCGGACGTCCCGGACGTCCCCGAGCCTCACCGGACGTCCCCGAGCCTCACCGGATGTCCCCGAGCCTCACCGGACGTCCCCGGGCCTCACCGGACGTCCCCGAGCCTCACCGGACGTCCCGGACGTCCCCGAGCCTCACCGGACGTCCCCGAGCCTCACCGGACGTCCCCGAGCCTCACCGGACGTCCCGGACGTCCCCGAGCCTCACCGGACGTCCCCGAGCCTCACCGGACGTCCCCGGGCCTCACCGGACGTCCCGGACGTCCCCGAGCCTCACCGGACGTCCCCGAGCCTCACCGGACGTCCCCGGGCCTCACCGGACGTCCCCGAGCCTCACCGGACGTCCCGGACGTCCCCGGGCCTCACCGGACGTCCCCGGGCCTCACCGGACGTCCCCGAGCCTCACCGGACGTCCCGGACGTCCCCGGGCCTCACCGGACGTCCCCGGGCCTCACCGGACGTCCCCGAGCCTCACCGGACGTCCCGAACATCCCTGAGCCTCACCGGACGTCCCGGACGTCCCCGGGCCTCACCGGACGTCCCCGAGCCTCACCGGACGTCCCCGAGCCTCACCGGACGTCCCCGAGCCTCACCGGACGAGGCAGAGTGTGCGACCTACTTGTGTTCCATCGGAGAGCCAGCAGGTCTCACTCTCATGTTTTGTTATCCTCCTCCACTACTCAGACTACAGCACAGTCATTTCTAGAAAAACTCAGTGACGTCAAAGCTTTCAGCCGCCCGTTGGGCTTGAAGACCAGATTACTATGCGCTTGGTTTTTACCCAGGAGTGGTTGTGAATGTATGCGTGTGTTTTATGGAGTTAACCATCCCCACAGAGCCATCACACAGGGGATAAAGGAGGTGGTGATGCCTTTTTGCAGAACTAAGCTCAATAAGCTGCTTCCTCAGGAGTCTGACAAGCCTCAGTGGAGAGTGGTGCATTGTGGGAGGGGGTGAGGTAGCATGGATGGATGATGGTGGACCGACCAGGGACTTGACAACTGTGGGGAAAAAGGAGTTCGGTAGTGGGATGGATGAGTGGAAATGTTCCAGTTCTGACGTGAGTGGTTGGACTCCTTGGGGACAGTTCTGTGTAGCGTAAGTAATAGTAGTGGATACGGTCTCCTGGACCGGGTTCCTGAGAGGACGAGCCTGATCACCAGGAGGCGACTCCTCTGGTTGTATAGAAGTCTATGCTTCATGTGTTAAAGCTGCATTCTCT
>NC_136607.1:21710051-21750051 GCF_910589615.1 Taurulus bubalis
CAGATATTAATATCACGTCATGTGTTCTGTGACTTTGAGAATCATCAGAGTTCTGCTGAGAGCTCATCGACCCACCGGCCGTCCATTCTGCATGCGTCTGTGCATGAGAGTGTGCACGTCAGTGTCTGTGCATGTGTGTGCACGTGAGTGTGTGCACGTGAGTGTGTGCACGTGACTGTGTGCACGTGAGTGCGTGCACGTGAGTGTGAGGAAGAGAAACAGCTCTGCTCTAATTTACAATCATTCATACAGGAGAGAAAGTCGTATTCAAGCGATGTTTAAATACATTTAATCAAAAGTAATATATTATTTTATAAACTAATCCTAAATTTATAAAATATGATGCATTGTTATAAACTTCCAAGAAGTAGAAGAAGAAGAAGAAGTTTAATGTAAAATCTTCGATCTAAAAACAGACCAAGTGAAGTAGGAGTAGCGTGAGATGGAAATACTCAATTAAAGTACAAATACACCAAAATTGTAAAGTACAGTATGAGTAAATGTACTTTAATAATTATTTTGTCATTAACATTATTTTGTATCAACTAAACAAAGAGATAAACAATGATTTAACATAAACAGTTAACTTGAGAGGAGCTGGTTGCTGTGCTAGCTGTTTCCACCTGTTTCCGTCGCCATCTTGTTTCTTTACAACCAGTGAACAGAAGTGACGTAGAGACGCCTGTCAATCACCTTGTAGTCCCGCCCCAAATGTTCAATGCACTCGCACTTTTAAAAGCAAGACTTTTACTAATATTTTAAATATTATGCAAATCCCTTTCCTGTTTTTTTCTCACATTCTACCAGTTTGTCATTCAGACATAGTCCAAGCTGTAACTGCAGTGATTTGATGCATAATGACAGGGGTGTGTGTGTGTGTGTGTGTGGGTGTGTGTGTGTGTGTGTGTGTGTGTGTGTGTGTGTGTGTGTGTGTGTGTGTGTGTAGTGCTATTTGAGTGGTGACTCACGGGCTGAAAGTGTCTGCTATTTTAGAACATTGCCTTTCTTACTGACCCCACCTTTCTGAACCCTTCAAGGCAACCACACACACACACACACACACACACACACACACACACACACACTCACACACACACACACACACACACACACACACTCACACACACACACACACACACACACACACACACACACACACACACACACACACTCACACACACACACACACACACACACACACACACACACACTCACACACACACACACACTCACAGCCGTCAATCTGTCAGGTTGCCACACTGTCCACAGTGATAGCAGCCCATGACATTTACTTGCAGTGAGGACAGAGGACGGGGAGGAGAGAGAGACGAAGGGGATGAGGAAGACGAAGGGGATGAGGAAGACGAAGGGGATGAGGAAGACGAGGCCCTGAGCCGTTAAGTAAGCGAGGCATTAAAACCTTCGTACTCAGCAGCCGCCGCGCCGGATCTCTTGTGATGTTTAATGCTCGGACACAGCCGTGTAACAGCTCCTCTGAACACGGTAGATTAGTCCGACTCCACGGGCGACTTAGAGCGAAGCGATGACATCGGCAGGTCACGTCGGGGTCGCCGCCTTCAAGACCCTTAAAAATAAGAAATAAAATCTAAATACAATGGAAAGGAAATTCCGCCTGTATCATTACTTTTAAGCCCGATAGACCCCGTCTGCACCTCTTCCCCGTGTTGTCGTAGGAACCCCAAATGAGTTGTAATACTTTTTCAGAATGTTATAATTATATTAAAACAAACAAACAAAACTTTTATATCATATTTTGATCATAACTATGAAGCATGATGTGAGCCAGATTCCCCAAAAATGCCTCCTGGAGCGGTCCCGAGTTTTTCAAACTGTTTGGTTCAGGCCCTTAACAACAGCCCACATACGAATGAGACACCTTGGAAAGATTAGGACCTAAAGAATCGGAATGTGCAACAACAATCACAGTTGTTTAGAGCATTAGCATGAAAGGAAGGATTTTCAGTCAAAAAACTGTGTAGTTTGGTTAAAAAATGAAAAAATGACTTATTTTATGGCAAAACATTGGCCGATTTGTGCATGCTGGGAACCAAAATGTTCATCAGCTTCCGAAATGTTGGCGGACCATGAAGGACTCAGGACTCAGAAATGTGCGCTGGAAAAAGAAAGAAAAAGACTCCGGCCGTTCTGTGACTATACAGGTATAACAGGAGGTTGATATTATATGATTGCGTTGTTAGGCTGGGTTACGGAGATGTGTGTTTTATTGAAATCCGACTTTATAAGGGGGACTTATTAACGTTTTAGTGAAACGTAGATCGCCGCGGCAAGTTACGACGTTTACTTTGTTTAAAACCATAGGTCTCTTCTCACAAGGGTTACGGCATTGTAGGAATTTAAATGAAGTTAAACAACCCTGTGGTTGCGGAGATAATTAAGGAAACGTTTTTTTTTAACGAAGCGCTAAAAAGGTTTTCTCTGCACAACCGGCAGCGTGACGTCTCCTCTGCAGGACGGTCCAATGAGCGAGGCGCCGCCGGGTCGGGTCCAGAGGTCACGCTTCCCTCTTCACGGTGTTCCTGTGGGGCGATAACGACAGCGCTTCTCCGCAGTGAGAATGCCTTCAGGCGCTGCAGCAACACATCACAGAGAACGCCTTACAGGCGGCGGCCGCAATTACCGGCTAACGCCTTCCCCTCAAAGCAGCTGCAGGAGGACGAGGTGCCGGTGCACCCGGACGTGACCGGCAGATGTTTTGGGAGATTTAACGGGCCAGAGGCGCGGGGCCAGCCGTCGGTGTGGTAGAGCTGGAATAAATCTTGAATGATCAAATTAGCTCCTCTCAGAGCTTTTAAGAGGAGTGCCTCTGCGGCCGGCTGACGGCTGAGTGGACGGCTGGATGTGTGTAGTTGTGTCTCACGAGCGGAACGACACACAGATCACAGTTATGTCACTCGGTTTGTTTTTCGTTCACATGAATTGGATTTGCACCTTTTTGAATTTGGTCGTTTTGTCATCACTCTAGTGATACATATAATAATATCATATCTGACAGGCTTTGCTTTTCGCAACCACTGAACTGAACCATATCTGGACTGAGGAGGAGTGACGTAAAGACCTGTCAATCACCTTGTAGCCCCGCCCCTAAAGCGTCCCCTATTATGGTCTGTTTGACTCTACATGACCATAATTTACTAAATGAACATCATGCTGTATTGAAGAAGACTTGAAACTAGAGATTGAGACATAAACTCATGTTTACAATGTTTACTGAGGGAATACATCAAGAGAAGTAGAGTCACTTATATAGACTTCTATACAACCAGAGGAGTCGCCCCCTGGTGGTCAGGAGAGAGAATGCAGCTTTAACACATGAAGCATATACTTCTATACAACCAGAGGAATCACACCCTGGTGGTCAGGAGAGAGAATGCAGCTTTAACACATGAAGCATATACTTCTATACAACCAGAGGAATCACCCCCTGGTGGTCAGGAGAGAGAATGCAGCTTTAACACATGAAGCATAGACTTCTATACAACCAGAGGAATCACCCCCTGGTGGTCAGGAGAGAGAATGCAGCTTTAACACATGAAGCATATACTTCTATACAACCAGAGGAATCACCCCCTGGTGGTCAGGAGAGAGAATGCGGGTGAAAGGAACTTCACCATTGGATTACATTTTCAGAATTGGGAGTTACGCCTGTGCTGTACTTTGGCACAGTGCTAAATGCTAACATCTGCATGCTAGCGTGCTCAGAATCTTTCATGTTTACGATGTTTATCATTTTAGTTTAGCGTGAACGGTTCAGGGGTTATAATTCATCCTGTGTGAAAATGTTCTCAGAATCACATGAAACCCCACAGATGACTTCCTGCTGACGTCGTCACGTCTTTCGATCCTCGTGCTGCTCGTGAGGCTAACATTGATCCAACACATGTCAATAAGAAGACGTAGAAGACAGATAATCACATCTACATAACGCTGAGGATGACGAGGAGGTCACAGCCTTCACGGAAGAGGAACACAGAAAGCTCGTGGTCGTAGCGTGACAAGCGGCTGGCCATAATGATCCCGGACGCTCCGCAGCATGCAGGTAGATCAGATCCTCAGCATCTCAGTGTTCCATCTGCAGCCTGCAGGCTGTGCTTCACCATTATGCACGCAGCAAATCACCGTGGTCAAATCTCTCAGAACTTAAATCAAGATATGTGCTCAGGCACCGGATAGGAGGCGAGAGTTTGGTGCAGAATCACCAGGCAGGGAAATATTCAATGTACTTAACTGCAGAAACTATTTCACTTCTCTTCTTAGATTGTCTCTAGTAATTGAAAGTAAACGCTGCTTTGGAGCCTCGTTGTTCGTTAAATCAAGTCTGTCATTAGCTGCTGTATTAATGTAAAATCACGTAGCCTGTTAAAAGAGGGGTGACGTTTAGCATATTTTGGTGTAATATTTTGAGCTTTATGTCATAAATTAAGCCACGACAATAGAACAGATCATCTGCATCAGCTGGTGAAGCCACAAGCTCGATTCCTGGAACAATAGTTGTCTCCTGCATGTTCCTGCTCTTCATGGGAAGCCAGAACAAATCAAACAGACACTTTTCTTCTTCACTTGACTTCACTTGACTTCCTCCGGCCTCGGCTCTGTCCGTCCTCCACGGTCCTCGTGAACATTTCTGCTTTCTAATCCACCTGAAGCTTTAGAAAGGGACATTGGGGAAATGTCTTGATGTTGACTGTTTTTAAAGTTCTGAACTAAATAGATAATCGTCATGCTCTGACTTTACAGCTTTCTTTGGAACACATCGTCTCTGAATCTTTAAAAACCTTAATCTGTGAGGAAGATCTGTCAACTTGAGTCCACAGCTTCCTTTATGACGCCAGACTCCTTTGTTCATGTCAGGGCCGTCAAACTGTATCAAGTTTTACCAAAGAAGCAGGTACAAATGCAATATCCAGAAGTAACAAATATCTCCTTTTTTATTTAGTCAAGAAAAACAAAACAAACAGAACAATAGATGAAAAAACCCTCTGAAGGTAAGAAACATAAATACCACTCTGTTCATTGATGGAAACATAAAATAATAAAATATAATAAAACATAATTAAGTGTCACAACTTATTTGGATGGATGGATGAAATGTATAATACATGTTTGAGTCTCATCTGTTCATAGACAACAACAAAATAACGAATAAAGTAGTCGTAGATACAAAAACTAAAATGTAACTTTCATGTCTAAGTGTCATCTTTCAAGGTTTACATATTGACATTGATAAAAAATTAAGATTTTTAAAAAATAATTAAAGTGAATTAAAATTAAAATAAGCCTTAAAGCAGCCGTATCTGCTCAGAGTAAGTTTACAGTTTTAAATCAGTCACGAGCATTAAACATCACAAACGTATGATTTTCATGTGAAGTAGTGAAGGTGCATCATTATGATCAGCCGTCACGGCTCATGGTGACTTATTGTTTGTGACGATGTCCTCAGACCTCAGCGTCTCGCTCTCCTTTTGGGAGATATGGCCTTTTTTAACTTCATGTTTTTACTTTTCATGCCACTTATACTCTGCGTGTCTCTTTCTGTGTGTGTGTGTGTGTGTGTGTGTGTGTGTGTGTGTGTGTGTGTGTGTGTGTGTTTGGGGTCTCAGCATCGGGTGGACGATGAGCCTGTCTGGCGGCGCCCCGGGGGAGCAGCTCACGGATGAGGAGAAGGAGATCATCAACAGCGTGCTGGCGCGGGCGGCCATGATGGAGGCCACGGAGCACGAGCGCATCGAGTGAGATGGAAAACTGTTTCTCTGTTGCACATAATCTCATCAGCCGACTGCACACAGATGCCCGCTGAGTCGGATGATTTCTGTGCGTACGACTTGTGCCAAGTTTGTGTTGTTCACATTGGGCTGCATGTGTTCCCAGGCGCCTCTCCAGCCGCCTGGACAACATCAGGCGGACGGCGCGGGGCGACGGGCGGTCGCTCTGCCTGCTGTGCGGGACGTCCTTCGGGCCGCAGGGCGCCACGGCGCTCTGTGTGCAGTGCAACAAAGTGGGTGCATGTCTGGAGCCGCTCCGGGTCCCCAGAGGACGTCCCAGGGTGGTGTTTCCTATGAGACGCACACAGAGGTCTCCTATGGGCCGTGCACTAACGCTGCCTGACACACACTCTGCGTCTCTGTCTCTGACTCTGTGTGTGTGTGTGTGTGTGTGTGTGGGGGTGGGGGTGGGGGGGGGGGGGGTGCAATGTAACTAAGTACATTTACTCAATTTGAGGTATTTTCCTCTCAGGCCCCAAAACAAAAGGAAAAGTCAGCTTTAGTAACTCGTTACTCTGCAAACGAATTTGCATTTGCTAAGTGATCATTTTGCCACACATGCAAACATGTAGTTCTGAAGAGAAGAACGATTCTTAACCCGTCTACACACACACACACACACATACACACACACACACACACACACACACACACACACACACACACACACACACACACACACTCATGATCTCCCGGCTGCATCTAAAACAATTACCAAATTAATTGATAACTATTTTGACCTTTTGAGTCATTTTTCATGTCAAAACATTTCATTTTTTTCCTTCTAATAATGTTGATAATTGTAATAATTATCTGTTGAGGTTTGGACTAAACAAACATTCTGAAGGTGTCACTTTGGGCTCTTTAATAATCGTGACGGCATTTCTCGCTATAACGATCAAAACAATCAATTAATGGAGAAAATGATCATCAGATGAATCCATAATGAAAATATAGTGAATAGTTCAAAATGAGCTCCAGCTCATCCTGATTGTACTTTAAAGCGTAATGAGTAATTATATCATAATGATTGTATATTTAATATTATAATATGGGTAGATCAAATCCAGCATTCTGATTGACTCAGACGTTGGTTTCCTTAACCTGCAGGTTTATTGCTTGAGTGTTCACAGTATTGCAACGGGGCTAACAGTAACGTTAGCTCAAACGGAACAGCTAACAAGCTCACGTAGCATCCCCCACACTAGCATAACGAAAAACAACACAACGTCACTTCCTCCCTAAAATGAGATGAGGAATGAAAAGGGTTGGACCACAAAATCATGATAATTAATAGTGAGAGATAATTACGTCGGTAATTTCCCGACGCGAGGCAAGTTCTCTAAACATCACGGAGGAGAAAGATGACGGACAGAAGCAGCGAGAGCACTTCTTTACATCGGTGGCTGCGTGTCATCCTCCACCTGCTTCCAACCGGCCTTTTTTTTTTTTTGTCCCGTTTTATAGTCCCGTATGTGCGTCCCGGGACTATTTTCTCTGTTGCTGAAATGCGATACACAAGGTTTGGTGGCTACAACTATTTTGTGCTGAAAGGGAGCTTACTATTAATATTTATAAAGTCACAGGTACCCGTATTATAAAAGCAATAAGGTACTCGAGGCAGTACTGTGTCTACAATAATGTACAGTTCAAGGGTTTGCCAACTCCCTTGAACTGTACATTATTGCACGACACAGTACTGCCTCGAGTACCTTATTGATTAAGTTGAACAGTTGCAGTTTTAATACTTAAATCACATTTTCTTGATTATACTTACATACTAACATGTACAAGTAGTAGTACTCTAGCTGAAGTACATGACCTGAATACTTCCTCCACTGGTATATATATATATATATATATATATATATATATATATATATATATATACATATACATATATATATATATATGTATATGTATATATATATATATATATACATATATATATATATATATATATATATATATATATATATATATATATATATATATATATATAATATATGTATTTGCCTCTTTGCAGCACATGTGCAGCAAATGTGGGATTTGGAGCAACAGCAGGACGAGTCCTATGTGGCTGTGCAGAATCTGCAACGAGCAGCAAGAGGTGAGAGGGTGATGAGGAGGAGGAGAAGGAGGAGGAGGAGGAGGAGGAGGAGGAGGAGGAGGAGGAGGAGGAGAAAGAGGAGGAGGAGGAGGAGGAAGAGCAGAGTGCTTTGATAAAACCACAAGGGGACAGTTCACGTCTTTATGTCGTTCATCCGCCAGCAGAAAGGAGGAACGATCCATTCTCCAGATTTTTATTCGTCTTTTTTAGCACAGAATTGCATTTCACTGTCCAGTGACCTGGAACATGACCTTCCATTGACACCTCCTCAATATCCCCAGATGATTTATATTCAACACTTTTCTTTTTAATTCTTAAAAAAACACAGATAGTATTTTTCAATATGAAAGGTGAAGAACACGGTCTGCTTTCTCTCCCTGCGTTACACAACGCTGTGCGGTGATGACGCTGCAGTTTGAGGAGCCTCGGCCTCCGGGACCAGACTCCTTAAAGAAATGCTCTCTCCTGTCACTCAGGCAAAGGACAACCAACGTGGTCCAGTTGGTCCCAGAGCAAAGAAATAAACACTTTGTGTTGTTATTCTAGTCTACATTTGTGTGCGAATAGCAGCAAGTAGCAGCAAGCTGGTGAACATAGTTAGCATTCATTAGCTGAAGAGACACGCTTCTTGAAACAGATATACTTCCATTCCTCAGGTGGCCAGAAACCAGACTGACAGTTCTGTGTCTGCTGGAAGTGTAATATATTGACTTGTCAGCTTCATACGGTAATGAAGTGTCAGTGTTGTGTTTCCAGCTTGTTCTGTATCAATCAAAAGCTTTTTTTACAGCGCAGAGAAACATTTAGTAGCGCGTCCCGCTCAGCTTCAGTGATTCCTCCTCCTCCTCTTCCTCTTCCTCCTCCTCCTCCTCCTCCTCCTCCTCATCCTGAATCTGGATTGTGTGACTCCATATCTGCTGAGTCGACAGCTTTAAATCCGGATGTGATGCACAAACATTGAATCTCTTTTGGGCTCATGTCCTGCAGGTGCAGAAGCGCTCGGGCGCTTGGTTCTTCAAGGGACGGGTCCAGCAGGGTCTGCCCCACCCGCTCCCTCTGTCCGGGTCTCGACAGTCCAGCACCGACAACGGTTCTGTACCCGAAGGCCAGGATGGACCTCAGGAACCTCAGCAACCTCCGACACATCATCAGGGATACAGTACTTCATTATAATAATCATTTATAACTGTGAATCTAAGCTATCATTATATATCTGTAAACACATGTTTTATTTAAGTTAAAGTAGAAATACAAGAGTGTAGAACATACTATGTTATAAGCAGAAGTCCAGCATTCAAACCCTCACAATATTATATATATTATATTACTGGAGCTAATTTATTTACTTCATGCTGTGTAGCTTAACGTATCACATCCCACCTTTTTTCGATACAATTACCATAAAACGATACATTTTATTCTGAAATGAGCCATTCTGCATAATTAACTTTTGCTACTTTTAATACTTTTATACTTTTTTATATTTAAACCCAATACTTTTACTGAATGCTACTTTGGTGTAGAGGGATTAGATATCTGTGTGGAAGCTGTTTGCTTTTTGTCAACTCTTTTTGTCGACTCACAAAGTGAGTCGACAAAAAGCAACAAAGTGAGTCGACAAAAAGCAAACAGCTACACAACCTGCTGCTAGCTGCAGCAGGTTGTGTAGCACCTGTGTGTCTCAGACACACAGGTGCTACACAACACTGACCACTCAACACTGTCGCACCTGTGTGTCAGTGTTGTGTAGCACCTGTGTGTCAGTGTTGTGTTGTCGTCCGTCCCCTCAGAGACGCAGCAGCCGTCCCGTGGATCAGGCCAATGGGAGCAGACAGCGAGGCCAGCAGCTGACAGCCATAATGAGAGTCCGGCGGCGGTAACGAGGACCGAGGGAAGCGCGTTAGCCTCCAAGCCGCCGCGAGCCGGCGCTCAGCAGGTCGCCTCAGGTAAAGCAGCGCCGCTCCTTCTATGAATAAACCCGGTCAGGAAGATTCACCCTCAGCGTGACATGAAAAGATGCTTCAGACAGAATTAATTGCTCCTGCTGCAGATGTGGACAACAAGCGCCCGGAGAGGGACGAGACGGAGGAGAGACGACAACCCGGTGTCTCCAGCCCCGTTCCGTCACGCGCTGCCGCGACCGGAATCAAGCCACCGGTCAACGACGCCGCTCCCCCTCGACCCCCGCCGGATCGAACAGAGGACTCGGACGAGTACGACTCGGACGACACCAGTGAGACGGATGTTTGCTCTTGAACCGCCGGCGGCTTTACGCAACGCGTCTTCCTCCCAGATGTTTACTTTACTCGCGCTATCGCGGTGATTCATGTAAATTGGGCCGCGAGCCGAGAACGGAATTCCCAGACGAGCGACGCGGAGAACAAATCAATGTTTATCTGCTTTGGAGGGAAATTGGTTTCTGGAGCAGAAGAGACGTCTCAGGGTTGACGCCTCTGTGTTTGTCCTCTTGCAGCCACTCTGGGGTCTCTGGAGTTCAGTCTGCTGTACGACCAGGAGACGCACGCGCTGCACTGCTGGGTCAACAGAGCTAAGGTAGGGTTAGGGTTAGGTAGGACCGCTAGAGACCAGAGAGGGACAGGAAAAGGTAGGACCGCTAGAGACCAGAGAGGGACAGGACCAGGTAGGACCGCTAGAGACCAGAGAGGGACAGGACCAGGTAGGACCGCTAGAGACCAGAGAGGGACAGGAAAAGGTAGGACCGCTAGAGACCAGAGAGGGACAGGAAAAGGTAGGACCGCTAGAGACCAGAGAGGGACAGGACCAGGTAGGACCGCTAGAGACCAGAGAGGGACAGGAAAAGGTAGGACCGCTAGAGACCAGAGAGGGACAGGAAAAGGTAGGACCGCTAGAGACCAGAGAGGGACAGGACCAGGTAGGACCGCTAGAGACCAGAGAGGGACAGGAAAAGGTAGGACCGCTAGAGACCAGAGAGGGACAGGACCAGGTAGGACCGCTAGAGACCAGAGAGGGACAGGAAAAGGTAGGACCGCTAGAGACCAGAGAGGGACAGGACCAGGTAGGACCGCTAGAGACCAGAGAGGGACAGGAAAAGGTAGGACCGCTAGAGACCAGAGAGGGACAGGACAAGGTAGGACCGCTAGAGACCAGAGAGGGACAGGATGGGACAAGGTAGGACCGCTAGAGACCAGAGAGGGACAGGACAAGGTAGGACCGCTAGAGACCAGAGAGGGACAGGACCAGGTAGGACCGCTAGAGACCAGAGAGGGACAGGACCAGGTAGGACCGCTAGAGACCAGAGAGGGACAGGAAAAGGTAGGACCGCTAGAGACCAGAGAGGGACAGGACCAGGTAGGACCGCTAGAGACCAGAGAGGGACAGGAAAAGGTAGGACCGCTAGCGACCAGAGAGGGACAGGACAAGGTAGGACCGCTAGAGACCAGAGAGGGACAGGATGGGACAAGGTAGGACCGCTAGAGACCAGAGAGGGACAGGAAAAGGTAGGACCGCTAGAGACCAGAGAGGGACAGGATGGGACAAGGTAGGACCGCTAGAGACCAGAGAGGGACAGGAAAAGGTAGGACCGCTAGAGACCAGAGAGGGACAGGATGGGACAAGGTAGGACCGCTAGAGACCAGAGAGGGACAGGACCAGGTGGGACAAGATGAGAACTGGTGGGACAAGACGGGACAAGATAGGAAAAACTAAATAGAATAAGACAACTTAAGACAAAATATGATAGGACAAGACGTAAAGAGATGGGACAAAATGGGACAAAATTAGACAAAATTAGACAAAATGAGACAAGACTAAACGAATAATCAAACACAAAGGACGTTAAGACAAGATGGAACAAGACAAGACGAGATGAGACTTGACAAGAAATGTCAATAGGAGACGAATCGAGACGAGAAAAGAAAAGACGAGAAAAGAAAAGACGAGAAAAGAAAAGACGAGAAAAGACGAGACAATAAAGAAGGGACAGACATTTAACGACAGAGTATAAATTAGATTTAGAGAAACGTTTGCAGCAACAAAATATGTAGAAGAACAATGTTTAATGTGTGCAACACATGAACACTTGAACACATGAACCCATGAACCCATGAACACATGAACACAGACACATGAACACATAAACACATGAACACATGAACCCATGAACACTTGAACACTTGAACACATGAACACTTGAACACATGAACACATGAACACATGAACACATGAACACAGACACATGAACACATAAACACATGAACACATGAACCCATGAACACTTGAACACTTGAACACATGAACACTTGAACACATGAACACATGAACACAGACACATGAACCCATGAACCCATGAACCCTCCTAACCCTCTTCCCTCTTGATGTCTCAGGGTTTGAAGCCGATGGACTCAAACGGCCTCGCTGACCCGTATGTGAAGCTGCATCTCTTGCCAGGAGCCAGTAAGGTACGACCTCGTTTAATTGTTTAATTAAACCTTCAGTAACAAACTTGTGGTTTCATAATTAATTTGCTGTCAGTCCAACAAGCTTCGCACCAAGACCCTGAAGACCACCCTGAACCCGGTGTGGAACGAGACCCTGGTCTACCACGGCATCACCGATGACGAGATGTCACGCAAAACTCTGCGGTAAGCTGGAGCCGACTTTCCTTTTGGACCAGGGGCACGAAAAGAGTCTCACGAGGCGTGCTTGTCTCCGCAGGCTCTCGGTGAGCGACGAGGACAAGTTCGGTCACAACGAATTCATCGGAGAGACGCGAGTCGCTCTGAAGAAACTGAAGTTCAACCAGAAGAAGAACTTCAGTGTTTGTTTAGAGCGAGTGATCCCGGTGAGTCCGACGCCTCGTGGCGTTCGTGAATACGTCATATTTAAATGAAAGGGTCAGTTAAATCACTGTGACGGGTGCAGGAACCGTACCTCACCGGATAGAGAAGGTCGAAACGGACCGACACGTTAAATTAATTCATATTTCAGCAGCATGCAAAGTTCTCCTCATTGTTTTTTTAGATTGCACCTTCACACGCTTTGATTTTCTTTCAAGATAAAAGCGAGAAACGCAAAACCACAACGAATTAAAAACCTAAATTTTTGTTTTTAAGTTAAATTCTTAACCATGGAAACGCTTTGCAACAATGTCATCTGCTGCTGATGATCATATATTACGACCGAAAGCGCCAGAGCAGCTACTAAATGGACCTTCACGACTAAGATGCCAGTAGAGGTGAACTGAGCCTTAATATTACTTTCTTAAAGGGAAAGTCAGCCATTTTTAATAAACTTAAGTATTCGCTTTTTTACCGAGAGTGAAACGAGAAGATCGATACCACTCTCATATCTCTAGCCTTAATTTGAAGCAAGCTAAGTTTAGCTTAGCTTAGCATAAAGACTGGTTATGCGAGGAGCTATTTCTGGCTGGTTATTGTTTTTATGCTTCAGTTTTTGAGACTCAAGAGTGAACTTTAGAAGTCCTGTCGGTAGATTTATTTCCCTTTTTCAGAGTCTGTTTCCAGTCTTTATGCTAAGCTATGCTAACATAATCAGCTGCTGGCTGTATCTTCAATTTGTAGACATGTGAAGCAAGAAAGGGAATAATCATATTTTCAGACACTAAGTATAACAGTGCTCCTGACGATGACGATGATGATGATGATGAGGATGAGGATGATGATGACGATGCTGGTGTATTCTCTGTGCAGGTGAAGAAGGCTGTTGGAGGGTCGGCCCGCGGCATGGCTCTCTATGAGGACGTAAGGCTCATGCATCTCTGCTGCTGCGTGCTGGAATGTTCTGCAGTGTTCAGAGTTTATTAAAGGAGATTAAAGGATATAGAAAGTAGATTAATCCACCAACGACTGTGTGCTGTATCTTCTTCCTCTGTGCCATAAACATCTTATAGTGAGGCACCGATCCGATACTGATCTAATTAAGCAGTTCAGCTATCAGACGGGATCGATCCACATTACGTTTCCTCATCAATGTCATTAAGGAATTCACTGTTTCCGCTCTCTTGCTGCACCAAATGTGGATTCATCCGCCACTGAAAGTAGTCGCTAACAAATAGACTGTTTCCCCCTGATTGTATGATACAAACTACAGTGACCAGCTGTTTTATAAAATCACATTTAAATACAAATGAAACTATGTATTCATGACTCATCTTCTGTAGAACCACAGACAGGAAACACCAAACTAGACGGAGGAATGCATCGCTGGTTCTGGAGTTAATCATACTGCATAATAAGACACATGTCGACCATTTGCTCCTCATGAGCACGCACGTTATCCTCCATTAGTAGATATTATGATAATCACGTATAATCCCTCCAGATATGTGCAAAGGGCAAGCGAGCATTCGGATCAGTGAAATTAAATACTGTTACTTTGGGTGCATGCTTGGTGTAGTATATATATATATATATATATATATATATATATATATATATATATATATACATATATATTTATTTATCTCTGTGCAGATGAACGAGGGGGAGGATTCAGAGGAGCGGGGTCGTATCCTGGTGTCGCTGACCTATAACAGCCAGCAGGGCCGCCTGCTGGTGGGCGTCGTGCGCTGCGCTCACCTGGCGGCCATGGACTCCAACGGGTACTCCGACCCCTTCGTCAAAATGTACGCGCTCACTCAGCCGAGTCCTTCAGATTATGGTCAAAGGAATAATCCCATTGTTTTGCCCTTATTTGTTTTCTGATTTAGAGTTAGATGAGAAGGTGGATACCACTAAAGCCAGATGGTTAGCTTAGCTTAGCACAATTACTGGAAATAGGGGTAAACCGCAAGCCGGTCTCTGTAGGCAGTTAAGAAAAAATAATGTTGGACCTTGCCCCCTATTCCCAGTCTTTATGCTAAGCTAAGCTAATAGACCTTCTCATTTATTTAACTCTCTGCAAGAAAGTACGCAGAGCCACATTTCTAGAGCTGTTTTCTGTTGTTATCACATGTTGTAAAAGTTATAATGTTAATAAAATGTATTAGTCAGTTCATGTTTATTTTGAATAGATATGCGATGCTTAGGTTATGTTTCTATTTGATATTTTATTTTTGTTGTTTTTAGCGCAAGTGGTTTAAAGTAAGATGCAGAGAAGCAAAACATTTATCTTTGTGGATTTATGTGAGAACATGTAAACGGTAGCGGTGTGAGGAGGAATAATGCATCCTGTTAATTAGCATGTTTACCAAATTGATGAACTATATGTATTAGTGTAATTTAAAAGTCTCAAATGGAAATTGTGTTTGTTTTTAACATGTTTGACAATACGCCTGCTAAGTATTTATTGTTTGTGCTGCAGATGTCTGAAACCAGATATGGGGAAGAAAGCTAAAAACAAGACCCAGATCAAAAAGAAGACCCTCAATCCGGAGTTTAACGAGGTCCGTTCCATCTCAGATTTCTGTTTGCACAAACTGAACTTTGCCGTCTTCTTCTCAGCCGGATCTCAATGTCAGATTGTGTAATCTCATTTCATGTTTCATGTGTTTCAGGAGTTTGGTTATGAAATAAAACACGGCGAGTTGGCCAAGAAAACCCTGGACATCTCCGTCTGGGACTACGACATGGGGAAATCCAATGATTTCATTGGTGAGTGTGTCTTGAAATCGCTTTTCCTCATCCATCCTTCATCCAATGTGTCGTCTGATTGGTCCGTCCACCACTCCAGTCCAGATTGAAATAACTCAACAACTATTTGATGGATTGCCATGCAATTTGGTGCATATATTCATGGTGCCCAGAGGATGAATCCTTTCTTCTTGCGCCACTATGAGGTTCACGTTTGTGGTTTTAAGTGCAATGTCTTGCCAACTTTTGAATCGATTGCTATGAAATCTGGTTCAGACATTTCATGTTCCCCTCAGGATGTAAAAGCTGACTTTGTATCATGCACCATTGCGCCACTATAGTGTCCATTAATGCTAAGCTAATATGTTGGTTTACGACCCAAGTACAGCCTCACAGACTCAATGGATGAAATTTCTACCAGACATGTGTGTTACACAAACAGTGATTCATTTGTGGTATTGAGTGAAATGCCAGTACTGGTTGTACTAAATGTATTACATTTAGTACAACCAGTACTGGTTGTACGAAATGTAATACATTTAGTACAACTTGAATTTTACCAAATGTAATACATTTAGTTCAACCAGTGCTGGTTGTACTAAATGTAATACATTTATGTGTAATACATTTAGTACAACCAGTGCTGGTTGTACTAAATGTAATACATTTAGTACAACTTGAATTTTACCAAATGTAATACATTTAGTTCAACCAGTGCTGGTTGTACTAAATGTAATACATTTGGTAAAACCATTCATGTTCAGCTCAGAATAAATTGTAAAAACTTTGGGGATCCTTTCACTTTTAATTAACAATGACACGCCCATCTGTCTCAGCTGGATTTGTGTGTCGTGCAATTTTAGCGTTCTGGTTGGTCTTCACTTCTCAACAACTATTGGATGGATTGCCATAACATTTGATATGCACATGCATGTTCCCCTCAGGATGAATTGTGATAACTTTGGTGATCCTCTGACTTTGTGTCATTGGTTTATGACTAATCACCTGCAGCACAAATGACACCCCAATGTCAGCCTCGGCTGCTATTAGAACACGATGGACGCTGTGCCTTCATGCCAGCGTCGTCATTGTGAGCATGCTAGCATGTTGACGTTAGCACAAAAGCGGCCTCACAGAGCCGCTGATGTGTGAACGCTTCCTTTCCTCTGTGCCTGCAGGCGGATGTCAGCTGGGCATCCAGGCGAAAGGGGAGTGTTTGAAGCACTGGTACGAATGCCTGAAGAACAAAGACAAGAAGATAGAGCGCTGGCACGTCCTGCTAAACGACAACACCGTCCTGTTTGAGGATTAAAGCTCTCCGCTCTTCTGTGCATTTTGTTTCTGCATCATTTCCTCTTGTAAGGTATTGTCTTCCAGTGACGATAGACGGATATTTATGTGGTTTTGTCCCCAAAGTGCAACGTGCAGGCTACATTTTCAACAGTTTTCAGGTGACCAACATGGATGTTGACCTCTGGGCTCTTTTTGACCACTAAACTTAATCCATTATTAATGTTATCACATCATAAACTCTATCGTATAATACATTTACTGTACCTGACATGCGGTAACGACTGAACGGAGTGATTATGGAGACGGTAAACCCCTCGTTATCATTGTCATTAACACAGTGTGTTGTAAGACCCAAACAGGGAATTCCCTTGTCTGTGTCCTCGTGTCGCTCTGTGTTCATATGATCTCTGTGACCGCCTGCATCACCAACACACATCGAACTTGTGTTATTTGTTCAATATTAAGTGTGGGATGTTTGTACAAGAATAATGTGAACAAATTCACTCTTTGTTGTTGTTATTGTTGTTGATGTGTACTGCATTTCTGTTTTGATTTTGACAAATAACCCGTGGGTCTCATTACCGCTGCATCGCCTCCACCTGTGTGCATGTCTCTTCTGAAGAAATGCTTCTGCATGAACAACAAACTGGATTAGGCAACAATAGCTCACTTTCCAAAGAAAATCCATGAAATATTAGAATTGATTGGCGAATTTAAATGAGATCTGCTCCAGTGTTGTCAGCTAAATAATCAACATGTTGCTCTGTGCATTGATATTTGATGCATGTCTCACTGTGGCATGAACACGTGGTGATGAATAAAGACATCATGAACCTCCTTTTCCTCTGTTTTCTTGAGACGCGTTGGCAGAACACTTTGCATCAGGCGAGGTTTGAACCAATCAGCAGACAGACGTGCAGAACGAAGAACTTTGACTTCTCTTGATAAAACTCGCCTCCGGGATCCAAGTGGGTGAAAGTTTACGGACCCGTTTCCCTCTGGAAGGTCTGCTCTTTAATCTTCAGATCAGATCTAATCTACTTCTTTCATCAGTAAGTGAGTTCAATTTGGTCAAAGAAAAAGCAAGAATTACAGTGGAAATCAATACTTTGATGACTTCATTGTGCATAATAAGTTTTTTTTTATTAGTTTTTTTTTTACAAAACATTGATTATTTTCCTTCAGAAGGAATCTGGTTGTAAAATGTCCGGAAGCAGGTGGATCCCAACCGGAGGAGGGTCTCAAGAAAAGTGTTCATTTTAGTTTTGTCCTCACAACTTCTCTTCAGCTCTGACCTCTGACCTCTAGAGCTCAGTGACTAGTGGTTCATGTGAGAGCCAAAAGGATCGGGTCAACTAATCTAAAACAAAACGTGTACGTCGATAACATAGTTGGGCTCTTGTGGCCGGCTGTGGGGAGAAAGAGCTGAATAAAGTGCAATATATGAAACAAAAATATAATCTACGTATAAATAAAGGCCTTTAACATCTCGGCTGTTACATAATAACTATTATTGCATAATTTCATGGCGTCCGCGCTGGATTCATGCACGGTGTGTTTTTTAAAGCTGCTCTTGTGGCCGGTTGTGGGGAGAAAGTGCGCCTTTTATTTGTGGACTGAAATAGATAAGAAGCTGGCTGTGTGTCTCATTTATTAATCATAATGATTAGTCTGTCGCATTTTAATTGAAGTGTGTGTGTTCACGGGAGTGTTTTATTTAGTGCGTTTCTTGTGTTGTGTTCCTGCGCTTCACTTCCTGTCTTTATGTTCCCACCTGTGTGGCTGTTGGCCCCGCCCCCAACTGAACCACCTGTCTCCTCACCTGCAGTGAGCTGAAGCCCAGAGGCCTCGGTTGGGCTGCTTGTTGTCCTGCATGTTCTGTCTGGATGATCTGGTCCTGTGTTGCTGGTCTGTTTGTCTTGGACTTCGTTCCTCTGTTTCCTGCTGCCACCTCCCTCCCTCCCTCCCTCCCTCCCTCTCTCTCTCTCTCTCTCTCTCTCTCTCTCTGGCACCACATGTTCTGCGTCTCAAGGGGTCCTGATGTTTTTATTTTTGTTCAAAATTATGTAATTTGTTCATTGTTTAGTTTTTTTCTGCATGTTTTCTCTTCAGAAGGAAAACAATCCTTCTTCGGTGGAACAACTTCTATTAAACTCTCATCTCAGACCTCTGGTTAGAGCTTCACACAGATGAGTCAAAAGGTGTGAAGTGTTTACTCTCCTGGAGGCTGTGAGGAACATGCTGCTGTCATATCCTCTTTTTGACTCAATACATATTGATTAGTCTGTCAAATTGAAGTCTCTCTGTCACTTATCAATATGACCATTAGTCACATTTCCGCGTGGGCGTGTTAATCAATATGCCACGGTCACCGCCGGTGGTGTGCGCGTGAGAGGGGGCGGGGTGACGTGTGACTGAAGTGACAGGTCACGTGGTTTTGGATGTTGTGTTTATTTTAGCTCCACCGGGAAAACCCGCCTCCCCAGCTCATTTAAACCCTGGAGTCTGTCGTCTCCCCAAAGTGAAGGCTCTGCTCTCCAGCCGCTCTGCGCGCGCCGCCATGACGCACGCCGCTCCTCTGCTCTGCCTCGTGCTGCTCTCTGCGCTCTTCAGCCGGCCGGCCGCGGGCAGCTCGGTCCTCTGCAGCCGGACTCAGGCTCTTCCAGATGGAGAAGTGCACTACAGCTTCCTGCGGCAGGCCGCTCCCTCCCCGCGGCTCTACCACGGCGCGTGGTCCGGGGAGCGCGCGCTGCTCCGCTGCGCTTGGAGCGACGACGCGGCGGTGATCCACGAGTACTCCTCTGCGTGCCGGGAGCGCGCGCACGAGTTCTCCGAGCATCCAGATGAAAGCATCGACGTGGAGTCCGTGTTGGCGGCAGAGGAGCTGTGCGCCTCCGGGAACCATGGAGCTGAAAGGTCAGAGGTCAGGACCCATCCGCGCGTAAAGCGTTTCATTGTGCCGGGCACTCTGTGGTGCGGCTCTGGCAACAAGGCGCCATCATATGCAGATTTGGGTACGTTGGTTTCATACTTTATTTGATAACACAAACATATGCGATACAGATGAAGCGTTTCTCGTGTGAAATGCATGAATTGCTTTGCATTATTGCAGCAAGGAAAGAAAACTGTGAGCCACAATGACGTCACCATTGGTTTGTGGACTGCCATTTTGAAGCCTGAGTTGGACATTTTGGTCGTTGCCAAAGGGCATATTTTATATATATATATATATATATATATATATATATATATATATATATATATATATATATATATATATATATATATATATATATATATTTAGACGACCCAAAACATTGTTTGCTTTTATGAAGTGAAAACACACTGGGACCATCTGTCTACTGTTTGTACAAAGTTTGAAATCTGCATTGTTTACATCCATGTTTACGTTTTTCTTCTCTTTGCTGGCTCATTACTGCCCCCTGCAGTAAAGTGTTGAAACTGTTTGTTCCACTCGTTCAAGACCAATGATAACGTTCTGAAAGCTTGTCGGTGAACGACTCGAGATGCAAAGACTTTTTAAGATGAGATGGAACTTTAAGCAGTCGGCACCACTGACAGGTCGTCGTCCCTTCAAGCCACACGTGGTGATCAGGTCGTGGTGATGTTGATCATGTGATGTTGATCATGTGATGTTGATCATGTGATGTTGATCCCTCTTGCAGGACGCTTTTCAGATACCGACAGCTGCTGCCGGGAACACGACCAGTGCAAACACTCCATCCCGCCCTTTCGCTCCCAGTTCGGCGTCTTCAACAGCAACATCTTCACCATGTCTCACTGCGACTGCGACAACAAGTACTTACACCTTTCAAACTTCAACTAAATGCCTTTTTGTTTCCTTTGATGCTCTTATTTGAACCCAAGTGGTTGTTGCTGCAGGTTCCACAGGTGTCTGATGGAGGCGCAGGACTGCATCTCTGGAGTGGTGGGGTACACCTTCTTCAACCTGCTGAAGATGCACTGCTTTGAGTTCGCCCACCGGCTGCAGTGCACAGAGAGGAACTGGTTTGGCATGTAAGTAAAGTCCTCTTTATTTATTTATTTATTTATTTATTTATTAACGCTGTGGTGTGTGTGGGTTTGTAGACGTGTGGGCACTTTGCCCCCGATTTAAATGTCTCAACAAACTGGAAATTTTGGAAGTTATTTTCGCTTAGCTTAACCCTCTGGAGTCTGGGGTCATTTTCTCGATTTTACATTTCTTAAATTCACCTTAAAGTCACTTGCATATGATAGATACCATGTGTTTTACAGCTAACATTGCAGAACAATCTCAGCTCTCTATATAAAGAGGCATCATTGTCCTAAGACACAAGTGCAAAGAGATAACATGACCCTAAAGCTGAAAAATGTAATCTCGATTTTGGAAATTCTTCATATCTCTTGTGAAAACATAACTTTACTCATGTGGACGAACTGCTTTGGTGGTGAAGTTGGTTTATCAAAGGTTTAACGAAATATATGAATAAAATGGTAGACACATGTAAATAAATGTCTAAAACCAAATGTATTATTATATGGTGGGGATCTGTTGGCAGGCAGACTGACTGGGAGGCTGTTGGTAATCATTATTAATAATAAGCGTGCTTAAATAATTGTGTGTGTGTGTGTGTGTGTGTGTGTGTGTGTGTGTGTGTGTGTGTGTGTGTGTGTGTGTGTGTCAGTAGCAGTCAGGATGTTCATGGTCAGCAGCAGGGAGTGCAGCTCAGCTGTGACGGTGCGGTAGAAACCAAAGAACGGTCGAAGGCATAACCAACACATTCAATCATACAGAAATGTTTGATATTAAAACAATTAGATAAGAGAGACACGTACAGCGTCGTACGCGATGTGCCTTGAAGTCAGGAGGGCGGAGACTAACTCCCCCTTCTGATAGTTAGAGCCAATCAGATTTGTAAATAATAAATGACGTCAAGACGTTTGAACTTTGCGATAAAGACGTGATGTCTTCAGTGTAAGATGAATGCTTCCGGCCTGAGAACTGGTCGGATCACGTCTGCTATGGCAATGGCAGCGCTCGCTTACTTTCTTGTGACCGGGGTAAATAAATGATGAGGATGAGAATGAGAGACGGTGTTTGGCTGAATTCTTCCGGAGGCGCTACAAGCATCCAATAAACGAGACACGATTTCTGCACGTTGTCCTCTGGACCCTCCAGCTGTGAATCCTCTGTGAAATACATGTCTACTAGTCAGTATGAGTTCACTGAAAGAAAGTAACGATTACACACCGACACGTAACGAAGGTCCAACACTGACTATGCTCAAGACGCTGCATGAGCTCGCTACGTGCTAACGCCGCTAAGCTACCGTAAACACTGCGGTAGTTGCAGCCTTACAAACACGGAACTGAGATCCAACACTACGAGTCGTACCAAGTTCACTGAAAGAAAGTTAACGGGGATAATGACAATATTTGATTACGTATCGTTCAGTATTACAGACAAGTTGTAGCCAGCTATCTCCCCATTAGCTAGCTCCGTGTTAGCAGCAGCGCTATCTGGCTACAGGGACCGTTACTAACGGGAATATGCTATTGCAAAGTTCAGTAAATACACGTACCCATCTTTGAATGGATCCCTTTGCTTGACGTTGTCCTCTTCATCGCAGGAATGGTGTCCTTCAGGCTGTGAAGCTGCGTCGTCCTCTCAGACTTTAGCTTCGCTCAGGCTAAACTCCCTCTCTGTCTTCCCTCTGACTCAGTGAAGCTTTTTGCATTCATCATACGACATGTCCATGTCTGGATGCTCTGATCTCGCTGTGAATCTGGTACGATCTCGCGGGCAGAAGGAAGCGGAAGTTCTACTGAATCTTGGAGACGTTGAACCATATTTCTGTGCAGAATTATCGCGAAGAAATGAATATTTTCAAAATGTAAACATTGTATACCGCGGAACCGCGGTCGCAGATTCCGAAGGGTTAAAGACTGGAAACGGAGGGAATCAATAGCTTGTGTTTTTTACTTTTTCTGGTAGTTCTGTTAGTGAACATAGCCAGGCTAGCGGTTCCCCCCTGTATCCGGTCTTCATGCTAAGCTAATGCTAACTGGGTGCTCATTATTGTACAGACGTGAGGGGTATCAATCTTCTCATCTGACTCTCGGAAAGAAAGTGAATACGTGTAGTTCCCATAATTCTCCAACACTGTAAATGATTCCCCCTCTGTTGTGCCCCCAGGTGTAAAGCCAGTAAAATGTCTCTCTACGCGGTGGTGAAGCCCCCCATGCTGTACAACTCTCCCAACGCCACAGGGGTCGGCGTGAACGCCACAGGGGTCGGCGTGAACGCCACAGGGGTCGGCATGGACGCCACAGGGGTCGGCGTGGACGCCACAGGGGTCGGCGTGAGCGCCACAGAGACGCTGACGTCCAACTCCTCCTCTGCTGCAGCGTCCTCCTCCCCACCGGAGGAGGACGGCGGCGCGGGGAACACTTTACCAGCGTGGCCCGGGCTGAACACCACCGGTATTTAATGCATCTCCGTGTACGGTCCCTTACCAACATTGTGAATTATGTCTGGAGGGAAACTCATTTTGTCGTGGATTACGTTTTGCTTTTGACAAATCAGAAAGTCTAAAATGAGTCCATGCAGGAGGAGGAAACGGCTCATCGTGTCTCGTGAACTTGTACTTCATTTAGACAAAAGCAAGATGTTTCATTTTTGTTGTTTTTTGCTAAATCTAACCAAGTAGTTTGGCGCATTTTTGTTTTTTATTTTATAAAAAAAAGTTATCGCTGCAGCTGATAACCCGACAGTAACCGATCGCACGTCTTCACAGAGAAGCATCGGTCTGAATGCGGCGCCTTCAAGGACCTCGACGAGTGCAGGAACAAGATCCGGCCCCAGCAGAAGAAATATGGCCTCTTCAACCCGGAGGCCCGGACGCTGTACCACTGCAGCTGCACCAGCAGGTACGTCCGGACCGGCGACGCCAGGCAGGAGGATTCAGGTTGAACCGGTTTGAAAACGAAAAGCATCGACGTCCAGACGAGCCGTCCTCGCACGCCTGAAAACCAGAAAATACGACCGTTTTATAGTTCTCTTTTAATAATAAAAGGTTGTGTTTGATGCTTAAGATCTTCCTCAACAATCTTCCTCTCTACACTCAAACAGACAAACTTCCTGGAGAAAGAAAGTTGTACTTTTCAAAGTTAGCGTGCAGTTTAGTCGGTTTCAAAGGTTGTTTCCGCTCTACGAGGCGCTTTCAAACGCCTCCGTTTTCGGGGGTTTAAAACTCCAAAGTTAGTGAACGCTATCGGCGCTAAACGTAGCAAAAGATTTGCTCTTTAAAAATGGAAACGCAGAAGCCGGGACGTCACACCGCGTCTGAGTCCATATTTAGGGTTTATGCAGACGGTGATAAGAGTGCATTCACCGTTTTAGTTTTATTCCTGTGAGACGAGGCCGACATGGTGCGATGTCACAACACTGAAGAGCACACATGCGTCCAGCCACACGGTTACACAAGGTGTGTGTGTCTGTGTCTGTGTGTGTGTCTATGTGTGTGTCTGTGTCTGTGTCTGCAATCGGCCTTGGGCATTATCATAATCTCATGTTTGCACACACGCTCTGTTGGTCTCTGACGATCCGGCCGTCCTGTGCAGGTTATTCCAGACTTTGGCCAAACAGAGGCAGCTGACCGACGTGCAGGCGGTTCTTCTGGGTCGGGTGTCCGAGTCCTGCTTCCTGCACCCAGAATGCAAAGCGGGAAAGATGTAAGTATGTCATCACAACGTGAAACAACTTCTGTCTAATTCTCAATTAAAGTAAAGGCAAATAAAATAAATCAAAATGCACTCATTTTTCAATTACAAATTGTAATCAAAAAGTACAAATTGTATAAGTTCTGGTATATTCATGTTTTGGCCTCTTTTATTTTACATACAAAAAAAAAAAAAAAAAAATATATATATATATATATATATATATATATATATATATATTTTTTTTTTTTTTTTTTTTTTTGAGAATTTCAAAGGGTAAATATCTCTCTCAGACATCTGAAATATATATCATATAAAAAACAATTTTGGGGAATTGTTTGCAAGACAAAAAGGTTAAATCTATAATGTAAAAGTCTACAATGTAGTGGAGTGTGTGTCTCTCTGTCTCTGTCTCTGTGTGTGTGTGTGTGTGTGTGTGTCTCTCTCTCTCTCTCTCTCTCTCTCTCTCTCTCTCTCTCTCTCTCTCTCTCTCTCTCTCTCTCTCTCTCTCTCTCTCTCTCTCTCTCTCTGTCCAATAAAATGAAGTACAAGTAGTTGTGACTTTGACCCACTGCTTCAACAGACCAACCTGGAACGCTCCAAACGCTCATGAGTCATGTGAGAGCAAAGAATATAAAATATACTGTTTTCTTTTTGTCCTTTTCTCAAAAAAAGAGAGAACATATATTGGATCCTTTTGCCACTTTGGGGCTTTAAAATAAGTTTAAATTAAAGTTTGCTGTTTGGATGGATTCATTTTAAAATCTTATCATGTAAAAGTTTAGTCTGCAAAGAAAATAAACGTAGTGGAGTAAAAAGTAGGATATGTAAAAAGTAGAATATGTATAAAGTGAACTATTTGAGTACCTCAAAGTGAATTACCTCACGACTAATTCTTCTTCTTCCTCCCCCCCCCTCCTCTTCCTCCTACCACCAGCTGTGCAGCAGTTCTAATGAGAGCAGAGCTTCTTCCAGAGGGCCAGAGCATCAGAGCCGACGTGGAGGAGCAGCGCCATCTAGAGGCCGCTCGGCTGCAGACGGTCCAGCTGCCGAGGAGAGGCGGCGCCCGGCTCCACAAGCTGTGTCTCGGGGCGGTCCGGGCCAGAACCCGACCAGAACCCGCGGTCCGGCTGCACGAGGGATCGTCCGAGTCGAAGATCGCGGAGGTTCAAAGTGATCCATATTACATAAGAAGTTATATCAGCTCATTTTTTTAACTTGATTATTCTGTTCTGAATGACCAGACGGATCATTTAAAGTTTAGCATGATTTAATGAATTCATGGACGAACAAACCACAGCAAAAATGTGAACTTGAACTCTTATTCCAACAAGATGTTAAAAAACACAGAGAAAACTGAAAGTTTATCAATAAAATATATACAAATTACCTGCAACAAACGGAAAACCATGACAACAAATGATCTATTTATGTAATATTGAACACTTTGGGTCGTTTAATATTGTATGTATATATGTGTGTGTGTGTGTGTGTGTGTGTGTGTGTGTGTGTATATATATACACACATACATATATATACATACATATACACACACACACACATAATTCTAATAGAACTAAATTTTGACTGAATTGTTAGCACAAACTTGTTTTGTGGTTTTATAAATATTAAAAGAAAAGACGACTTTCCTCATGTATAACAAGCCCCTTTTCACAGCAGAAGTTTTGACGTGTTGTCGAAGCCACAGCACAGGTATGACTTTATATTAGTTCACTGTGTGCCGGCTTACTGGTGCAACCTACCGGGACACTGAATACAACGGAGGCACCATCAAAGTGATTGGTTACGTCTCTGCTTACTGGTTAGCCGTGACATTTGATTCAGATATTCATGATCCCCAGAGGTTGAATCCTATTGATTTCATTGATGCCCTGACATTTCCTCCTTGTGCCACCATGAGGTTGACATTTGTGCTTTTAAAGTGAATATCTCATAATCTATTTGGGGAATTGCCATGAAATCTGATACTGATATTCGTGGTCCCAGGAGGATTAATTTTTTACAGACGTCAATGTCTCTGCCATGAAAAGGGTCCGTGAGTTTGATATCGGTGTAACTTTTCCTTGAGATAATGTGATTACTGGCCTTTTTGTGCAGAACTACATCATTAGTCTACTGTTTAAAGCTATTTGTGAATATTTGTAATGTGTTGTAGATAATTATTAGCAAAGCTAAAAAAAAACAATTGTGTAAATATCTGTACATAAGATGCTTGGTGAACTATTTGGTTTATGATGCAAGAAGAAACTGTACAAATGAGATGAATAAATCAACAACACTTAACTTTGTTCAGCACTAAATCTTTAAGCGAGGAACCCGCAGCTAGCCTGACTCGTAAACGGGGAATTGTCATTTTTAAGCAATATGAATGAAGCCAGTTAGCCTAGCTTAGCATAAAGACTGGGAGGAGGTGGGCATCTAGTCTGGCTTGTAAAACAGCAAATTGTTTTTATGCTTTGGTTTTTGTGTGATACTGTAAATATGAAGCTAGCTGGTTCGCCTAGCTTAGCATAAAAGACTAAGCGGGTAGAAACGGCTAACATGAGCCAGGCTTGCTTTATTTGAATCTGTACAAAACAAATGTGTAAAACTACAATTTCTATAAGCTAATTTATTTTAATATTTGGACAATGCCAGGCGAGCCGTTTCACTGTTTCCAGTCTTTATGCTAAGCTAAGCTAAGCCTGTAGCTTCGTTGATAAACATGAGAACGGGATCGACTTTTATATGAAAGAAAATTATACGTATTGAACATTTTCAAGAACACAATTTCGACAGCAAATGTGACGTGTTTATTTATGTATTGTTATTGGTGTTTGTTTAACTGAGTATATATAATATACAAATAATTAAAACAGTTTCTTTAAACTACAATACTGTGGCGGTCGGGGCTCATTTTTGTTTAGTTATCTTTGGAGGATGGTGTGTTTTCCTGCACTGTCCTCTCTGGAATTAAAGTGTTTATTAATCAATATATATTGAATAGTTTGTCACATTTTAATTGAAGTGTGTGTGTGTGTGTGTGTGTGTACACGGAGTGTTTGTTTTATTTAGTATTTTCCTGCCTGCTCGCTTCACTTCCTGCCTTTGTATGTTTCCCCACCTGTGTGATGATTGTCTGGCTCCGCCCCTAATTGAATCCTCCTGTGTCTCATCACCTGCCCAGTGTATTTAAACCCCGTGTGTCTCCAGGAGCATCAGCCTCTTCAGCCGCACATCGCGCTGCGTCTCCTGGAGTCACGGGGAAGAGAAGCCCACCGGCCGAGAACCATCCTGCTGAAAGCTCAGAGGTCAGCAGGCGTGTGATTGAACCGGGACTCTGTGGCAACAAGGCGTCATCATTTGACGATTTGGGTAAGTTGGTTTCGTACTTTGTTTGAAGTCACAAGATGACTTTAAAGGGATGAGAACACAACAGTAGGCCCTATAGAGTTAGCTCTTGTGAATAGCATTACATTATTTGACTGGTACGTCACCATCAGTGCATGCGAGGGGGAACAAAGTGATCCTCCGTTACATGACATCATCCATTGTTTGTGGACTGCCGTTTTGAAGCCTCCGTTAGACGTTCTGGTCGTCGCCATCTTGGTCTTGTACAACTAAATGTTAAAACGACAGTTTAGACGACCCAAAACATGAACACTGGGATCCTCACTTTATATTTTTTCTGAAGTTTGAAATCTGTGTTTACATCCATGTTCACTTGCTTGTCGTCTTCCTTTCTTTGCTGCTCATTACTGCCACCTGCAGTAAAGTGTTGAAACAGTTTGTTAAGGAAAAAACATTTTAAAAGCTTGTCAGTAAATTACTGAATAAGATGCAAAGACTTTTTAAGCTGGGATGCAACTTTAAACGGTAGTGCAGCACTAAAACTATTCAAGTGTATAAATATCAATTAAGAACAAATGCCTCAAATATCCACAATGTTAAAGCAACAGTGTGCCCAATTTCTTAAACGAAGGTTTCAGGCTACTCTCCCAAAAATGATCAACAAGATTAGCAGCCTGAGTGAGAACAAAAGGACAAATCATATCTCAAGTTGTCACATTTCATCAGACTGTCGTTGCTTTGTGATCAGGTTGTGGTGACATCGATCCGTCTTGCAGGAGTTTTTGCAGAGACCGACAGCTGCTGCCGGGAGCAGGAGCAGTGCACTCGCACCGCCCTGCACGCCCCGCCCTGCACGCCCCGCGTGGGTCTTCAACATCTACGGCTTCACCATGTCTCACTGCGACAACGAGTACTTACGCCTTTCAAACTAAATGACGGCCAGTCGTGGTGTCCTTTATTTTAACCAGACTGATCGGTGCTGCAGGTTTCACAGTCGTCTGTCGAAGGTGAATGAACGCATCGCTGGAGTTGTGGGCCGAACCTGCTGAAGACGCAGTGCTTTGACTTCTCCCACCGACCCGGTGCACAGGGAGAGACCGTTTGGCATGAGAGTGAAGGCCTCTTTATTTAGTGACGCTGAGTTTAGAGCACAAAGGAAGATACAATTGGGGAAATTAAAGTTATTTTAGCATAAAGACTGGAAACTGAGGGAATCAATAGTGTGTGTGTATATATTAAAAAATGTGTGTGTATATGAGATCTCATCCTGTCTTCATGCCAACCGGGTGCTCATATTATTGTACAGACGTGAGGGGTATCAATCTTCTCGTCTGACTCTCGGAAAGAAAGTGAATACGTGTAGTTCCCATAATTCTCCAACACTGTAAATGATTCCCTCTGTTGTGCCCCCAGGTGTAAAGCCAGTAAAATGTCTCTCTACGCGGTGGTGAAGCCCCCCATGCTGTACAACTCTCCCAACGCCACAGGGGTCGGCGTGGACGCCACAGGGGTCGGCGTGGACGCCACAGGGGTCGGCGTGGACGCCACAGGGGTCGGCGTGGACGCCACAGGGGTCGGCGTGGACGTCCAACTCCTCCTCCTCCCCACCGGAGGGACTCGCAGGACCTTGAGTCAAAGCCGGACGAGCCGTTTCCAGCCGTTATGCTAAGCTAAGCCTGTAGCTTCATAATGCGCCAACAAGAGAACAGGGTCAACTTTTTATTTAAATAAAATGTCTAGCACAATTTGCTTTTTATTTATTGTTAGTTTGACAAAGTAAAAAGTATTTATCTATTTCCACAAGATAATAATAACTTTATTTATAGCACTTTTTAAAAAACGTTTTACAACAAAGCAAAGTATAGTTACATAACTTAAATGCCAGTAAACAAAAAAGGACAATACCATAAAGCCGTGGATTTTCTACCTGGGCCTTCAGTGGATCAGCTGTGCAATAAGCTAATAGGGAAAAATAATATATTTTAATTTAAAAATTAAATTGTAAAATAGCTATAACTTTGTTTAGGCAGCAGAGAAGCGTAGCTGGACCTGACTGCATAAAGACATGAATACATCCAACTCAGACAATAAAAAAGAGCAAATGGAATCGTACACAATAACTAATGACTCTCAAAGCTGCATCCCTTAATCCTCCACGCATGCGCAGTGCGCAACAGGCCGCTGGAGCGCGTGTGTGTCGGTCAGGTAACTCAACTCCTCTATGACGTCACGAGCAGTAATTGAAACCTTGCAGCGGAGGACCGGATCCCCGCCTCCTCACCGGACCGGGGCTCTGCTGCGGACCAACTTCCTCCGGGACCGGAGTTAGGGGGACCGCGGCGTCGCGCACGAGCCTGCCCCGCGTATCGGTCACGGGCACGCGCTGCGGATGAACTCCGGTCCCGAGCTGCTGGTGATTAGCGGAGGCTCGTTGTCGTTTCTCCTGGAGGATGGTGAGCTTTCCTGCGCCGTCTTCTCCGGAATGAAAGTTGTCGTCGCTGCCGGATCGAGCCGAGAGCAAGATGGAGAAGCCGAGGAAAGAAAAGGTAACGGACTGAGCGGCGAGGAGAGCCGCTTCATGGGTTAGTGCGTCTGGAGAGGAGGAAGAGCTGCGTCCTGCAGGAAGGGCTGAGCCGCCGGCGGACTGAGACCTTTAAACGGGTCCCGTCTGGTGTTTTAACCACTATAACATAAGAGATGACCGTTAATGACGTGAGGAGGACAGTCACGAGTCAGCTACGAGTAAACGTGCAGAACGACTCTGCTACAAGTATACAAGTAGTTCTGATACAAGTATACAAGTAGTTCTGCTACAAGTAGTTCTGCTACAAGTATACAAGTAGTTCTGCTACAAGTAGTTCTGCTACAAGTATACAAGCAGTTCTGCTACAAGTAGTTCTGCTACAAGTATACAAGTAGTTCTGCTACAAGTAGTTCTGCTACAAGTATACAAGTAGTTCTGCTACAAGTAGTTCTGCTACAAGTATACAAGTAGTTCTGCTACAAGTAGTTCTGCTACAAGTATACAAGCAGTTCTGCTACAAGTATACAAGTAGTTCTGCTACAAGTATACAAGTAGTTCTGCTACAAGTATACAAGTAGTTCTGCTACAAGTAGTTCTGCTACAAGTAGTTCTGCTACAAGTATACAAGTAGTTCTGCTACAAGTATACAAGTAGTTCTGCTACAAGTATACAAGTAGTTCTGCTACAAGTATACAAGTAGTTCTGCTACAAGTATACAAGTAGTTCTGCTGCAAGTATACAAGTAGTTCTGCTGCAAGTATACAAGTAGTTCTGCTGCAAGTAGTTCTGCTACAAGTAGTTCTGCTACAAGTAGACCTGATTCCTGTGGGTTAAAGTAGCCTTAACGGCGCAGCAGTCTTAAAGCACTACTTGTTGGGCAGAAAGGCCCTTCAGAGTTTTATGAAGTGACACAATGAAGTGCTGAAGGTGAAGTAGCTCAACATGAATGCGCTTCACTAGTGTTTACTATCATGTCCCAGTGCTTCATGCCTGGTTACTGTTATGATGAATAAAAGCATCACTGGAAACAGGAAGTGACGTCTACAAAGGGACTGGAGCCTTCAGTCCATTATTACAATATGAAATCAAACTTCCTGTTATCAACGATCATGTCGGCTCTATTGTGACATCAAGACGTAAAACATGTTCATGAAGTGTTAAGTCAAGAAGTACATTTTATTAAAGTAAAAGTATCAGCACTACAGTGTAGAAATACTTCACATAAAAGGCCAGTATTCAAACTCTCACTTTGGTAGAAGTACAACAGTGTTGGCAGTACTTATCCAGAATATCATGTGTTATATGGCGTGTGTTCATCACTTATTAATATTGCAGCTGGTGAAGGAGGAGCTTAATATGATTACAAATAATAACAGTGTTGCCTTCAATGTCTCCTCCGATGTGACGGATCAAAGCGCTGCGTTCAGGGACTTCCTCTCCTTCAGGTATTCAGACCTCCGGCTTTCTGTCTGTGTTCTCCAGGAATGTTCTGCCTGTGGTGCGCGCGCTAAAATACAGCAATTTTGAGTTACTTGCACTTTAACCAAGAATACTTCACTATTACATTCAAAATATAATCAAACAAGTTATTTATTATAATATCAATAATACTTTATTGTGTCTTGAGGGCACATGTACATGCGACTGAAGGCAACAAGAATTCTAAATATTAGGCGTGCACTTAGCAGCTGCTTTATTAAAGGGACAATCATAGTAACGTTCTGAAATGAGCTTTTCTGCTGAATACTTTTTAAAGTATATTTTGATGCAAAGACGTTGACTTTCCACCGTTGTATTACTATTTTTACTTCAGTGAAAGATATAAGTACATCTTCTACCGCTGGATACGTCAGCAGTGACACGTGTGTGTGTGTGTGTGTGTGTGTGTGACCTTAATTAGCAGCTACAGGAATATCAAACAGACACGTGAAGAAACAAACCTCATCCAGATGAAGGAGGCTGCACACGCAGTAGTTCAGTTTAAAATGTAAAGTTTACATTTACTGAATAGATAAACACAGTATTTATTTTTTACTTCAAAACATCAATTGAATGTAATTTAATCTTTGAATGTTGACTTTGTGCTTTAATCTTTGAGTGAAGTTACGACCTCGTCTATATTTTATTATATTGCTATATTCCGTGTGCAGCAGTGGAGAACAGCTGGTAAACTGTAAACAAACGGTTAACGCCATGACTGCAGGAAGTTTGTGTGAAACCAGAGATTAGGATGCATTTTTGAGCAGATTATTTTATGTGAACACGCATCAAGAGTTTTTCGTGTTAATTTTAGGAACAATTTTAATGGGCTTTTTTATTAGAACAAGCAGCTCAGTGTTTTAAAGCCGATATTAATATTGTTTTATGAACAAAGGATCAAATGACGCTCAAACACAGAGATTCATCTCATCCTGCAGCTCCACAGCTTTATTTAGTTTCACCTCATTGGTTCACGATAGAAACGTCTGTTTCCTTCTGCGCTCTCATCGGGTTGTTTTGTTAGCAGCAGGCAGCTGTCTTCAGAAACTACCTGAAAATACCAAAAACTACATGCAACTACCTGAACCTACCTGAACCTACCTGCTCGGTGACACCCACAGCTAGCTGGTGAACGCCGTGTAGCGATTAGCAGCTGAAGACACAGATATGGCTCTCAGGAGGTGCTGGAGACCAAGCGGAGTAGGAAGCGTAAACAGAAGTGTTGTAAATCCAGAGTGTTTCTCTTTTAAAGAGGGAACTCGTGTCTCTCGTGGAAGACATTCAGTGTGTTGCACTTGTGTTTCCACATGAAAAGAGACAGAAGTAGTTGTGTTAAAAAAAGAGGAATGAATCTATTTGAACGCTGCGCAGGTTGTTTTTTGGGGCGATTAATCACAACATGTTTTTATCTGACAAAATATCTTTCTTTTACCCAGAATCGTTGGCGTTCAGAGCTTCAAACACAACAGTTTCCCGCCATAAGCCCAAAGAAACTTAGACTCACCTTAAAGCCTCTGGCTCCCTCATTGATCCTCATCCTCAGAGCAGGATGCGCTCCGACGTCTGAAGAGCTTTAAGCAGCATCAGCGCCCGGCTCTGCGACTGAACCCGTGAACTCCACTTCTCTTCCTGCGCTCCATCAGCTGTGTTCTCGCTCTGCATCATGAGCTCCGAGGTTCAGATGCGAGGCCGTCTCTGTTCATTCCTGCCGACGTCGCCCCGGTAACGTGTTAAACAAGCATGGCGCATTCGTCATATGGGAGCGTTTCTGACGCTGGAGAGAGCGGCAGGAACATGGCCGCCGCCAGAGGACTGACCTCGTGTTCATGTTCAGCTTTTCTTTTGGTGCAATTTCCTTTATTTGATCGTGTAAAAAAAGATTGTTAAAGAAATAAATACAAACAACATAAACAAAGACGACGGTTTCACACTCCAAAGGCTTGTTCACAATAAGATGAATAAACAATAAGATGAATAAACAGACGAGTTCCCAAAACTATCAAAATGAAAGAAACCCAATAACTTTAGAGACAAATGATTGTTTATGTTGTTTATGTTGTTATTTTCCTGGACACAACTTTTGTAATTCAGTTCTAATTACAGGAAGAAATAGAAGTTATTTTATTTAGATTTTAGTCGCGTTCATAAGATGCTCTTCATTCTCACAGAAATGTCTGATTCTGATGTCTGAGTGATGCTTTACTTTATTTGTTATCGACTTCTGTAGTCTGCTGAATATTCCTTTGTTTAAATAAAGAAAGTTTTGAATATATAATATAATATAGAAAATGCATTTAAATGAAAATGTTTAACAGCTGACTTTATGAATGAAATAAGGAACAAATCTAAATATTTCAGAAAGAGTCTCTGGTGTTTGGGGGATTTCAGGATTTCATTCCGTCAGCTCTCCGTTTCCCAGAAGCTCAGAGGACTTACGTCTCACTTTTAACCGTCTGATTGAATCTCATCGCCGTCTGTCAGAGGAACACTAATGAAACTGAGTAATACCTCGAGAAGTTAATCCATATATTCACGGGATAAAAATAGTTCTTGAGCCAAAACTATAGATGCTCGATGGCAAATGTGTTGTTTTCTCCAGAAAACTGGTAAATAAAGAACAACAGAAGGTCGATGCGTATATTCAGACAGTGTGAGAAAATAAAGTTTTTTTTAAACATTTAAAGCATGTAAACATAAAATACGTTTAAGTTCGAACCTGGAAATGAGCGCGTCTCCTTTAAAGTTTTTCTTTGTCGACTCCAGCCGCACATCAAGGACCTGTATTCCTTTTCTAAAATGAGTTTTATTCATGGCAGCAGAGAAACGCTTTCACTGTCCTTTATTTAACCAGGTGAGTCTTGTTGGATCAACATTGAAGACTTAACCCAAAACCTTCTTTTCCGGAACATAAATCAGTCGTTTAAACTTAACTAAACTGCTTCCTGTGAAGGGGGAAGTTTATTTTGAAAAGACTTCATGTGTGTAGTAACAAGCACAAATTGAAGCGATGTGCTCTAGCATCCTAAAAGCTGGAGGTATTCTCCTCCGGCAGAGCGGACGCCTCGAGGTTCTCCTGCATCGGTTCTCTCATGAGACTCGCAGAACGTCACAAAAGTTTCCCTGCAGTTTATGTGAAAGTGAATCCTGTCGAATGCAGCGCCGCCTGCTCCAAGCCGCCGGGTGATGCATCTGCAAGTTTTTAGGAATCTCTCCAGTCTGCATATTTTAAGTGTGTGTGTGTGTGTGTGAGTGAGTGAGGGGAATAGAGAGAGAAAATGAAGGCCTTGGCGTCAGCTCTGGTGAAAGGACACATTTGGAAACACCAGATCAGGGAAGAGGCGTCGCCTCCACGTTAAAGCTGCAGAGAACAAACCTCAGCGAAGCGCTTTGGACTCAGTTTGAATGAGAAGAACAGAAGCCTCCTCCTTTCTTTTCTCTTTCTTTTCTTTCTGCGTCTCTCAGAGGAATTCACGCCGTTACCACCGAGCAGAAATAAAACGTGCACGCAGCAGTTCGGTGTCCCATTTGCCAGAAAACTACAGAGTCGCTTCATGCAAATCAGCTGCTGGAGCTCCGTGTCATCCTTAAAAAGAACAGAGATAACTTATGTAACTGCAGCCAAAAGCACTTCCTCTTGCTGTGTTTCTGGCTTCTCATCCGGTCTTTCTGTGGCTCAGAATAATCATTCTGACCTGAATCATTCAGGATATTTGTGTCATTGTTTTTTTAAATGTCCTTCAATTCATTGATATCTATTGGGTTTGATCTATTCACTGATGATGTTGGAAATCACTAAAGATGTCTGTTTTCCAAAAAAAAAAAATTATGTTGATCCATAAACTACAGACAACTAGAGCCAGATTTGCAGTTTCCATCATGAAATGTGTTTGATGAAGAAAGTAACCAAGGTCTTCTCTCCTCTTCCTTCTCCTCAGTTCTCTCTGTTTGGTTCTCGCTCCGCCAGCAGGACCACCAACCCTCCCTCCTCCTCCTCCTCCTCCTCTTCCTCCCCCGTGATCCCTTCAGCCTCGCCGGTGAAAAGGGTCGCCGCTCCGTCCGGCCTCAGCAAGGCGGAGTTCCTGGAGCGCGTGCGGCGCAGTAACCAGGCCTGCCAGCAGGGGGAGTACGCGCTGGCGGTGCGTCTCTACAGCGAGGCGCTCACCGCCGACCCGCAGAACTGCATCCTGTACAGCAACCGCTCCGCCGCCCACCTCCGCCTGGGCCAGTACAGCACCGCCCTGGACGACGCCGTCAAGGCCCGCCTCATTAACCCCAAGTGGCCTAAGGTAAGAGCCGCGACCTCACAAGAAACTACTTAGTTATGTTCAAACAACTAAACTACTCAGTTATGTTCAAACAACTAAACTACTCAGTTATGTTCAAACAACTAAACTACTCAGTTATGTTCAAACAACTAAACTACTCAGTTATGTTCACGCAACTAAACTACTTAGTTATGTTCAAACAACTAAACTACTTAGTTATGTTCAAACAACTAAACTACTTAGTTATGTTTCAAACAACTAAACTACTCAGTTATGTTCAAACAACTAAACTACTCAGTTATGTTCAAACAACTAAACTACTTAGTTATGTTTCAAACAACTAAACTACTCAGTTATGTTCAAACAACTAAACTACTCAGTTATGTTCAAACAACTAAACTACTTAGTTATGTTTCAAACAACTAAACTACTCAGTTATGTTCAAACAACTAAACTACTCAGTTATGTTCAAACAACTAAACTACTCAGTTATGTTTCAAACAACTAAACTACTCAGTTATGTTCAAACAACTAAACTACTCAGTTATGTTCAAACAACTAAACTACTCAGTTATGTTCAAACAACTAAACTACTCAGTTATGTTTCAAACAACTAAACTACTCAGTTATGTTCAAACAACTAAACTACTCAGTTATGTTCAAACAACTAAACTACTCAGTTATGTTCAAACAACTAAACTACTCAGTTATGTTTCAAACAACTAAACTACTCAGTTATGTTCAAACAACTAAACTACTCAGTTATGTTTCAAACAACTAAACTACTCAGTTATGTTCAAACAACTAAACTACTTAGTTATATTCAAACAACTAAACTACTTAGTTATGTTCAAACAACTAAACTACTCAGTTATGTTTCAAACAACTAAACTACTTAGTTATATTCAAACAACTAAACTACTTAGTTATGTTCAAACAACTAAACTACTCAGTTATGTTTCAAACAACTAAACTACTCAGTTATGTTTCAAACAACTAAACTACTTAGTTATGTTCAAACAACTAAACTACTTAGTTATGTTCAAACAACTAAACTACTCAGTTATGTTCAAACAACTAAACTACTTAGTTATGTTTCAAACAACTAAACTACTTAGTTATGTTCAAACAACTAAACTACTTAGTTATGTTTCAAACAACTAAACTACTTAGTTATGTTCAAACAACTAAACTACTTAGTTATGTTCAAACAACTAAACTACTCAGTTATGTTCAAACAACTAAACTACTTAGTTATATTCAAACAACTAAACTACTCAGTTATGTTTCAAACAACTAAACTACTCAGTTATGTTCAAACAACTAAACTACTCAGTTATGTTTCAAACAACTAAACTACTTAGTTTCTGTTTCAAACAACTAAACTACTTAGTTATGTTTCAAACAACTAAACTACTTAGTTATGTTCAAACAACTAAACTACTTAGTTATGTTTCAAACAACTAAACTACTTAGTTTCTGTTTCAAACAACTAAACTACTCAGTTATGTTTCAAACAACTAAACTACTTAGTTATGTTTCAAACAACTAAACTACTTAGTTATGTTTCAAACAACTAAACTACTCAGTTATGTTTCAAACAACTAAACTACTCAGTTATGTTCAAACAACTAAACTACTTAGTTATGTTTCAAACAACTAAACTACTTAGTTATGTTTCAAACAACTAAACTACTCAGTTATGTTTCAAACAACTAAACTACTTAGTTATGTTTCAAACAACTAAACTACTCAGTTATGTTTCAAACAACTAAACTACTTAGTTATGTTCAAACAACTAAACTACTTAGTTATGTTTCAAACAACTAAACTACTTAGTTTCTGTTTCAAACAACTAAACTACTCAGTTATGTTTCAAACAACTAAACTACTTAGTTATGTTTCAAACAACTAAACTACTTAGTTATGTTTCAAACAACTAAACTACTCAGTTATGTTTCAAACAACTAAACTACTTAGTTTCTGTTTCAAACAACTAAACTACTCAGTTATGTTTCAAACAACTAAACTACTTAGTTATGTTTCAAACAACTAAACTACTTAGTTATGTTTCAAACAACTAAACTACTCAGTTATGTTTCAAACAACTAAACTACTTAGTTATGTTTCAAACAACTAAACTACTTAGTTATGTTCAAACAACTAAACTACTTAGTTATGTTTCAAACAACTAAACTACTCAGTTATGTTTCAAACAACTAAACTACTTAGTTTCTGTTTCAAACAACTAAACTACTCAGTTATGTTTCAAACAACTAAACTACTTAGTTATGTTCAAACAACTAAACTACTCAGTTATGTTTCAAACAACTAAACTACTTAGTTTCTGTTTCAAACAACTAAACTACTCAGTTATGTTTCAAACAACTAAACTACTTAGTTATGTTCAAACAACTAAACTACTTAGTTATGTTCAAACAACTAAACTACTTAGTTATGTTTCAAACAACTAAACTACTTAGTTATGTTCAAACAACTAAACTACTTAGTTATGTTCAAACAACTAAACTACTTAGTTATGTTTCAAACAACTAAACTACTTAGTTATGTTCAAACAACTAAACTACTTAGTTATGTTCAAACAACTAAACTACTTAGTTATGTTTCAAACAACTAAACTACTTAGTTATGTTCAAACAACTAAACTACTCAGTTATGTTTCAAACAACTAAACTACTCAGTTATGTTTCAAACAACTAAACTACTCAGTTATGTTTCAAACAACTAAACTACTTAGTTATGTTTCAAACAACTAAACTACTTAGTTATGTTTCAAACAACTAAACTACTCAGTTATGTTTCAAACAACTAAACTACTTAGTTATGTTTCAAACAACTAAACTACTTAGTTATGTTTCAAACAACTAAACTACTCAGTTATGTTTCAAACAACTAAACTACTTAGTTATGTTTCAAACAACTAAACTACTTAGTTATGTTTCAAACAACTAAACTACTCAGTTATGTTTCAAACAACTAAACTACTTAGTTATGTTTCAAACAACTAAACTACTTAGTTATGTTTCAAACAACTAAACTACTCAGTTATGTTTCAAACAACTAAACTACTCAGTTATGTTTCAAACAACTAAACTACTTAGTTATGTTCAAACAACTAAACTACTCAGTTATGTTTCAAACAACTAAACTACTCAGTTATGTTCAAACAACTAAACTACTCAGTTATGTTTCAAACAACTAAACTACTCAGGCTGAGGAAAAGATTTGGTTGAAGTAAATACAGAAGGGGCGTTAGTTACTGACTTCTTGGTACTTCTTGTTTCACAGAGCTTCAGGTTTTCAGCACATTGACTTTAGGTTTTCAGCACATTGACTTCAGGTTTTCAGCACATTGACTTTAGGTTTTCAGCACATTGACTTCAGGTTTTCAGTACATTGACTTCAGGTTTTCAGCACATTGACTTCAGGTTTTCAGCACATTGACTTCAGGTTTTCAGCACATTGACTTCAGGTTTTCAGCACATTGACTTCAGGTTTTCAGCACATTGACTTTAGGTTTTCAGCACATTGACTTCAGGTTTTCAGCACATTGACTTCAGGTTTTCAGCACATTGACTTCAGGTTTTCAGCACATTGACTTCAGGTTTTCAGCACATTGACTTCAGGTTTTCAGCACATTGACTTCAGGTTTTCAGCACATTGACTTCAGGTTTTCAGCACATTGACTTCAGGTTTTCAGCACATTGACTTCAGGTTTTCAGCACATTGACTTCAGGTTTTCAGCACATTGACTTCAGGTTTTCAGCACATTGACTTCAGGTTTTCAGCACATTGACTTCAGGTTTTCAGCACATTGACTTTAGGTTTTCAGCACATTGACTTCAGGTTTTCAGCACAT
>NC_136607.1:21755051-21760051 GCF_910589615.1 Taurulus bubalis
AGAGAGACTCATTCCAGAGAGAGACTCTGTCCAGAGAGACTCTGTCCAGAGAGAGACTCAGTCCAGAGAGACTCAGTCCAGAGAGACTCAGTCCAGAGAGAGACTCAGTCCAGAGAGAGACTCAGTCCAGAGAGACTCATTCCAGAGAGACTCTGTCCAGAGAGACTCAGTCCAGAGAGAGACTCAGTCCAGAGAGACTCATTCCAGAGAGACTCAGTCCAGAGAGAGACTCAGTCCAGAGAGACTCAGTCCAGAGAGAGACTCAGTCCAGAGAGACTCAGTCCAGAGAGACTCAGTCCAGAGAGAGACTCAGTCCAGAGAGAGACTCAGTCCAGAGAGAGACATTCCAGAGAGACTCATTCCAGAGAGACTCATTCCAGAGAGACTCAGTCCAGAGAGACTCAGTCCAGAGAGACTCATTCCAGAGAGACTCAGTCCAGAGAGAGACTCAGTCCAGAGAGAGACTCAGTCCAGAGAGAGACTCAGTCCAGAGAGAGACTCATTCCAGAGAGAGACTCTGTCCAGAGAGACTCTGTCCAGAGAGAGACTCAGTCCAGAGAGACTCAGTCCAGAGAGACTCAGTCCAGAGAGAGACTCAGTCCAGAGAGAGACTCAGTCCAGAGAGAGACTCAGTCCAGAGAGACTCATTCCAGAGAGACTCAGTCCAGAGAGAGACTCAGTCCAGAGAGAGACTCAGTCCAGAGAGACTCATTCCAGAGAGACTCAGTCCAGAGAGAGACTCAGTCCAGAGAGACTCAGTCCAGAGAGAGACTCAGTCCAGAGAGACTCAGTCCAGAGAGAGACTCAGTCCAGAGAGAGACTCAGTCCAGAGAGAGACTCAGTCCAGAGAGAGACATTCCAGAGAGACTCATTCCAGAGAGACTCAGTCCAGAGAGACTCAGTCCAGAGAGACTCATTCCAGAGAGACTCAGTCCAGAGAGACTCAGTCCAGAGAGACTCAGTCCAGAGAGAGACTCAGTCCATAGAGAGACTCAGTCCAGAGAGAGACTCAGTCCAGAGAGAGACTCTGTCCAGAGAGACTCTGTCCAGAGAGAGACTCAGTCCAGAGAGACTCTGTCCAGAGAGAGACTCAGTCCAGAGAGAGACTCAGTCCAGAGAGACTCTGTCCAGAGAGAGACTCTGTCTAGAGAGACTCTGTCTAGAGAGACTCTGTCTAGAGAGACTCTGTCCAGAGAGAGACTCAGTCCAGAGAGACTCTGTCTAGAGAGACTCTGTCTAGAGAGACTCAGTCCAGAGAGACTCATTCCAGAGAGACTCAGTCCAGAGAGACTCATTCCAGAGAGACTCTGTCCAGAGAGACTCTGTCCAGAGAGAGACTCTGTCCAGAGAGAGACTCTGTCCAGAGAGACTCATTCCAGAGAGACTCATTCCAGAGAGAGACTCAGTCCAGAGACACTCTGTCTAGAGAGACTCTGTCCAGAGAGACTCTGTCCAGAGAGAGACTCAGTCCAGAGAGACTCATTCCAGAGAGACTCATTCCAGAGAGACTCATTCCAGAGAGAGACTCAGTCCAGAGAGACTCAGTCCAGAGAGACTCAGTCCAGAGAGACTCAGTCCAGAGAGAGACTCAGTCCAGAGAGAGACTCAGTCCAGAGAGAGACATTCCAGAGAGACTCATTCCAGAGAGACTCAGTCCAGAGAGATTCAGTCCAGAGAGACTCATTCCAGAGAGACTCAGTCCAGAGAGACTCAGTCCAGAGAGAGACTCAGTCCATAGAGAGACTCAGTCCAGAGAGAGACTCAGTCCAGAGAGAGACTCATTCCAGAGAGAGACTCTGTCCAGAGAGACTCTGTCCAGAGAGAGACTCAGTCCAGAGAGACTCAGTCCAGAGAGACTCAGTCCAGAGAGAGACTCAGTCCAGAGAGAGACTCAGTCCAGAGAGAGACTCAGTCCAGAGAGACTCATTCCAGAGAGACTCTGTCCAGAGAGACTCAGTCCAGAGAGAGACTCAGTCCAGAGAGACTCATTCCAGAGAGACTCAGTCCAGAGAGAGACTCAGTCCAGAGAGACTCAGTCCAGAGAGAGACTCAGTCCAGAGAGACTCAGTCCAGAGAGACTCAGTCCAGAGAGAGACTCAGTCCAGAGAGAGACTCAGTCCAGAGAGAGACATTCCAGAGAGACTCATTCCAGAGAGACTCATTCCAGAGAGACTCAGTCCAGAGAGACTCAGTCCAGAGAGACTCATTCCAGAGAGACTCAGTCCAGAGAGACTCAGTCCAGAGAGACTCAGTCCATAGAGAGACTCAGTCCAGAGAGAGACTCAGTCCAGAGAGAGACTCAGTCCAGAGAGAGACTCTGTCCAGAGAGACTCTGTCCAGAGAGAGACTCAGTCCAGAGAGAGACTCAGTCCAGAGAGACTCTGTCCAGAGAGAGAGACTCAGTCCAGAGAGACTCTGTCCAGAGAGAGACTCAGTCCAGAGAGAGACTCAGTCCAGAGAGACTCTGTCCAGAGAGAGACTCAGTCCAGAGAGACTCTGTCTAGAGAGACTCTGTCTAGAGAGACTCTGTCTAGAGAGACTCTGTCCAGAGAGAGACTCAGTCCAGAGAGACTCTGTCTAGAGAGACTCTGTCTAGAGAGACTCAGTCCAGAGAGACTCATTCCAGAGAGACTCAGTCCAGAGAGACTCATTCCAGAGAGACTCTGTCCAGAGAGACTCTGTCCAGAGAGAGACTCTGTCCAGAGAGAGACTCAGTCCAGAGAGACTCATTCCAGAGAGACTCATTCCAGAGAGAGACTCAGTCCAGAGACACTCTGTCTAGAGAGACTCTGTCCAGAGAGACTCTGTCCAGAGAGAGACTCAGTCCAGAGAGACTCATTCCAGAGAGACTCATTCCAGAGAGACTCATTCCAGAGAGAGACTCTGTCCAGAGAGACTCAGTCCAGAGAGACTCAGTCCAGAGAGAGACTCAGTCCAGAGAGAGACTCAGTTCAGAGCCTCAACATGTGGGGTAGAAATCCACCACGTTGTCCTCAGTGGAAATGAGTTAATTGAAGGTGGACGTTAATGGGAACATTAATTCCCTCGGTACTGAACCTCTTCTCTCCCTGCACCCTGTGATCAGCTCCACATTACACTCATTCCATTTGTCTTCTAATCCTGCAACATACTGAGTCACCTAGAAAGTTTAAAGGATGTGAGTGAAGCGCCGGTTTCCTCCACTAGAGGGCGGCACCGGCATGCTGTGAAGCCGCCCGGTGACCAAAACCTCAAGAGGGAAAGCCTCCATCACAAGTGTCCCTTTGTTACACATCACATGACCCACATCACATGACCCACATCACATGACCCACATCACATGACCCCATCTCATGACCGCATCACATGACCGCATCACATGACCCGCATCACATGACCCGCATCACATGACCCCATCACATGACCCCATCACATGACCACATCACATGACCCATCACATGACCCATCATATAGATATATATATATATATATATATGTTTTCTATGTCAATTTAGAATTGCCCCACGTTTTCCTCTCCGTCCGCCATCATGCTCCAACTCAACCTTTTATATCAGCGCAGTACACTGATCCGTACCAGTGGTTACAAGTTACACACAGACTGGTGTGTGTGTGTGTGTGTGTGTGTGTGTGTGTGTGTGTGTGTGTGTGTGTGTGTGTGCCCTGTCACCATAGCAACAATGATTCAAATTATGGATTATCTTTGTTCTTTTGTGGAATGGTTCTCAGGGTTTAGGAGCTCAGATGACTTCTGTGTGTGTGTGTGTGTGTGTGGCAGGTCCTGGGATTCAGATTAAGGAGGAAACACCATGTGACTTAATGATTTAAGGAGGAAACACCATGTGACTTAAGGAGGAAACACCATGTGACTTAAGGAGGAAACACCATGTGACTTAAGGAGGAAACACCATGTGACTTAAGGAGGAAACACCATGTGACTTAAGGAGGAAACACCATGTGACTTCAGAAATAGTGCAACAGTTAAACTATAGGAGTGAATTATAATATATATTTAGAACATATAATATATACAAAATGTAATATTTATAAAATAAAATATGCATAAGATAATCTATATAAAAAACATATAATAATTATAAATAAAATATATTATTAAATGTGTTGTCTACAGCTAAACCAAATAGAATATATAAAATAAAAAATAATATTTATAAATAAATAAAATTTAGATCAATATTAATATATTAAATATAATACCAAAAACCAAAACATCCAAAAATAAAAAAGCTAGAAGAGGCTCCTCTCCCAGACTGTAAATTCTCGTGCGCGCTCTCGTGCTCGCCCTCGTGCGCACTCTCGTGCGCGCTCTCCTCACCATTAAACGAACACCGGCTCGTCTGTTCGGGCCGAGCGACGCCGAGCGGCTGCAGCCTCAGCGTCTCATGTGCCGCCAACACCAAGAGCATCGATAATAACAGAGATATAGTTATATATGTAGTTATATATTTACATATATTACCCGGTCTGCATGTTGATTCCTCCTCTTCTTGACAGGAACATGTTGAGAGGAAAGCATCAAAGGGTTAATGAATTCAGCACTCAGCAGTTTCTCAATCAGATTTAATTCTTATCTTTAAACCCAAAAAAAGAGAAATTACATATTCATGGTTTTGAGTGAAACTCTGCAAAAGCAGCTTCTTCTTCTTTTAGAGAAGACGCTGCGGGGAGAATAATGAAAGAATGAGTAATGGAGTATGCAGCTCTTCACATGTGGAGGTCTCCTCCCTGATTACTCTACTGGGGAAGTTATGATGTTTGAATATTGAAGTTGTTCTCCTCACAGTTGTCTTTATGTTTCTGTGAGAAAGGAAAACACTCGGAGGTCTGAATCATTCATGAAGCCGTCAAAGAACAAGGAACAGAAACATGGAGTCAGTCTGAAGATCAACAGAACATCTTTTACTTTGAAGTTCTGATCAAACTAAACGTTTTGAAGACGTTGTTTTAAACTTTTTACACCATTTCCTGATATTTTAAACCCC
>NC_136607.1:21765051-21770051 GCF_910589615.1 Taurulus bubalis
TTCAGTGCAAAACAGGTTATTTGGAGCCACAATAGGTTGTTTTTTTTGCCAAATATTAGCTATATTTTGCACAGATAGAATTTTATTTTCATTGTTCTAACAAAGTGATTGCACATTTTAGTTCAGTTCATTCAGTTTTTGTCTGGAGCGATCTGGTTTACTTGAAAGGGATTTCAATTTTCTTTATTCTATTATTTGAAAAGGCACTGATGGAGGAAAAAAAAAGTTGGAGCATTTTGTTACAATTGTTTTGGGGCGGTGGGGCGGTGGGGCGTAGTCCTCTGAACACCCCATGACGCCGCAGCCTCAACATGTGCAATAAGACGAGTCGTGTCGTCACTCAGCTGACCAACACATTACAGCTGCGAGGCTCCGACTGGTAATTCTCCTCTAAAACTAATTTGCCCTCGGCCGTTTATTCTGGAGATTAGTTTGTTCTCTAAATGACTGACAGTCACACCTCCGCCGTGTTTGTGTGCGTGTTCCTATTATTGGAAATGGGGTTAGTGATCTTCATCCTTCACTACGATTTACCTTCACTGTCACTCCGTGAAGTTCATTTCTGTTATCGATCCCAGGGAAGCCACAACAATCACACACTTTAATCCAGACTGTAACGACATGCGAGCCTTTGAATGTGACCTTTGTCTCACTTTCAGAGATCTGCATCCAAACGAAGACATTACATTTCATTTAGCTGATGCTTTTATCCAAGGCGACTTACAAGAAGTGCAATTCCACCATGAGTACAAACTCAAGACGAGGGCCAAGACATCGGTGATGAAGAAATCAGCTTTTTACGTTCACGCACAAGAATAGTTCGCCGTTTTGGAAAATGCGCGGGTTCGCCTTCTTTCCGATAGTAAGATGAGAAGGCCGATCTCACTCTCGTGTTTGTACGGGGAATTTTCAGCTTCAATCGGTTAGCCTAGCTTAGCATAAACAGTGTAAACAGGGGGACACAGATAGCATGGCCCTTAGTGGCGTCACGGACCGTTGCTGACCCGTACGGATCCGCGCTCGCTAGTGAACGTCGGATTGATTACTCGGTTTAACGCCAACCATCACACTGTAAAAGAAAGTTCTACTGGCGATCGTTATCAGCTGATATTCGTGAAAAATATGCGATCAGAACATCAGCATTAATGCTTTTTATTCGATGACCATCGAGAATGTGAACAACTGATCACCTAAAATTGACAGGAGGAGAGCTAGTAATGTTAGCAGCACCGCTAACAGAGAGCTTGTAACATTAGCAGCACCGCTAACAGAGAGCCAGTAACGTTAGCAGCACCGCTAACAGAGAGCTAGTAACGTTAGCAGCACCGCTAACGGAGAGCTAGTAACATTAGCAGCACCGCTAACGGAGATCTTTCACATGAATGTAAAATAGATATTAGAGATGAATTATGAGCTGTTGAACTTCCTAACACGCTCTAAACATTTCCAGTCGTTATGCTAAGCTAAGCTAATCCTCTCATCTATATCTCGGCAATAAAAGCGAATGTTGAGCCGTCTCTTTGAGGCGTTGCAACATGATGTGGGAGCAGAAGCACGGCGTGAAGCAGACATTAAATACCAGCAGCTCTCACCATGCTGGTCTATAGGCGCTTATTGTCTATAGGTGCTTATTGTCTATATGTGCTTATTGTCTATAGGCGCTTTTTGTCTATAGGTGCTTATTGTCTATCTATAGGTGCTTATTGTCTATAGGCGCTTATTGTCTATAGGTGCTTATTGTCTATAGGCGCTTATTGTCTATAGGTGCTTATTGTCTATAGGTGCTTATTGTCTATAGGCGCTTATTGTCTATAGGCGCTTATTGTCTATAGGTGCTTATTGTCTATAGGCGCTTATTGTCTATAGGCGCTTATTGTCTATAGGTGCTTATTGTCTATATGTGCTTATTGTCTATAGGCGCTTATTGTCTATAGGTGCTTATTGTCTATCTATAGGTGCTTATTGTCTATAGGCGCTTATTGTCTATAGGTGCTTATTGTCTATAGGCGCTTATTGTCTATAGGTGCTTATTGTCTATAGGTGCTTATTGTCTATAGGCGCTTATTGTCTATAGGCGCTTATTGTCTATAGGTGCTTATTGTCTATAGGCGCTTATTGTCTATAGGCGCTTATTGTCTATAGGCGCTTATTGTCTAGAGGCGCTTATTGTCTATAGGCGCTTATTGTATATAGGCGCTTATTGTCTATAGGTGCTTATTGTCTATAGGTGCTTATTGTCTATAGGTGCTTATTGTCTATAGGCGCTTATTGTCTATAGGTGCTTATTGTCTAGAGGCGCTTATTGTCTATAGGCGCTTATTGTATATAGGCGCTTATTGTCTATAGGTGCTTATTGTCTATAGGTGCTTATTGTCTATAGGCGCTTATTGTATATAGGTGCTTATTGTCTATAGGTGCTTATTGTCTATAGGTGCTTATTGTCTATAGGCGCTTATTGTCTATAGGCGCTTATTGTCTATAGGCGCTTATTGTCTATAGGCGCTTATTGTCTATAGGCGCTTATTGTCTATAGGTGCTTATTGTCTATAGGCGCTTATTGTCTATAGGCGCTTATTGTCTATAGGTGCTTATTGTCTATAGGCGCTTATTGTCTATATGTGCTTATTGTCTATAGGTGCTTATTGTCTATCTATAGGTGCTTGTTGTATATAGGCGCTTTTTGTATATAGGTGCTTATTGTCTATCTATAAGTGCTTATTGTCTATATGTGCTTATTGTCTATAGGTGCTTATTGTCTATCTATAGGTGCTTATTGTCAATAGGCGCTTATTGTCTGTAGATGCTTATTGTTTATATGTGCTTATTGTCTATAGGTGCTTATTGTCTATAGGTGCTTATTGTCTATATGTGCTTATTGCCTATAGGCGCTTATTGTATATAGGCGCTTATTGTATATAGGTGCTTATTGTCTATCTATAGGTGCTTATTGTCTATAGGTGCTTATTGTCTATAGGTGCTCATTGTCTATAGGTGCTTATTTTCTATCTATACATGCTTATTGTCTATAGGTGTTTGTTGTCTATAGGTGCTTATTGTCTATAGGTGCTTATTGTCTATATGTGCTTATTGCCTATAGGCGCTTATTGTATATAGGCGCTTATTGTATATAGGTGCTTATTGTCTATCTATAGGTGCTTATTGTCTATAGGTGCTCATTGTCTATAGGTGCTTATTTTCTATCTATACATGCTTATTGTCTATAGGTGCTTATTGTCTATAGGTGCTTATTGTCTATAGGTGCTCATTGTCTATAGGGGCTTATTGTCTATAGGCGCTTATTGTCTATAGGCGCTTATTGTCTATATGTGCGTATTGTCTATATGTGCTTATTGTCTATAGGTGCTTATTGTCTGTAGGTGCTTATTGTTTATATGTGCTTATTGTCTATAGGTGCTTATTGTCTATATGTGCTTTTTGTCTATAGGTGCTTATTGTCTATCTATAGGTGCTTATTGTCTATATGCGCTTATTGTCTATAGGTGTTTGTTGTCTATAGGTGCTTATTGTCTATATGTGCTTATTGTCTATAGGCGCTTATTGTATATAGGCACTTATTGTATATAGGTGCTTATTGTCTATCTATAGGTGCTTATTGTCTATAGGTGCTCATTGTCTATAGGTGCTCATTGTGTATAGGTGCTTATTTTCTATCTATACAAGCTTATTGTCTATAGGTGCTTATTGTCTATCTATAGGTGCTTATTGTCTATAGGTGCTTATTGTCTATAGGCGCTTATTGTCTATCGGTGCTTATTGTCTATAGGTGCTTATTGTCTATATGTGCTTATGGTCTATAGGCGCTTATTGTATATAGGTGCTTATTGTCTATCTATACCTCTTTGACGCGGTGTCCGTGCCCTCTGCTCTCTCTGATCCTCAATAACATGGCCCTCGGCTCCGGTTTCAGACCTCCTTCCCTGCAGCCCGGGCGAGGAGAGGTGTCGTGTTCTCCAGCCTGTGAACGCCTTCTACTTGCTGCTCTCTCTGCTGTCGGTCGCAATAAACTTAAACAAGTACGACAATTAATCTCAAATACGTGCACAAAGTATTGACGAAGAGGAGCACGATCCTCTTAGCTTAAAACACCCTGCAGCTCTTTTCATTTTAAAACTGATCATGTTTACATATTTTTTTATAGTTTTTACTTCATAGTTAAGATTCTAAACTTGCAGTGCTTTATGTTTATTATGCACCAAAATACCGAGGCGAACCTACTTGGTAATAAACCTGATTATGAATCTGATATTATGTCTTTTGGCAGTTGTGTGTGTCTGTGATGGGACGTAGATGTTCTCTGATATCATCATTATGCTATGACTATTTGAAGTTGCTTAAAATGACCAAGATGATGAAATTCAGAAAGAGGGACGACGATGTTATAATAAAAATGTGCAATTAATTTGAAGACGGGGCTTTTATTTTGAAAGGTCATTTGTTTGACCTCACTTTAAGCACCTTAAGTACCTTTAAGTACAATATTGTTATCCTTGTAAACTGAATGTCTTTCAATTGAAGACGTCACCTTGGACTCAATGTCGTGTTTAATAAACCAGTTGATTACTCAAGAGAATAATTGGAGGATCTTTATTAATTACCATCTAACTTTTTAAAAGGTTTCTTTAAAATGTCCCACATGACCTTAGAGAGATAAAGCTTCAACAGATCAGGGACAGGTGACTTTAAAGGGGAGGTGGACAGATGACTTTAAAGAGGAGGTGGACAGGAAGTAAGGACAGGTGACTTTAAAGAGGAGGTAGACAGGAAGTAAGGACAGGTGACTTTAAAGGGGAGGTGGACAGGAAGTAAGGACAGGTGACTTTAAAGAGGAGGTGGACAGGAAGTAAGGACAGGTGACTTTAAAGGGGAGGTGGACAGGAAGTAAGGACAGGTTACTTTAAAGGGGAGGTGGACAGGAAGTAAGGACAGGTGACTTTAAAGGGGAGGTGGACAGGAAGTAAGGACAGGTGACTTTAAAGAGG
>NC_136607.1:21772551-21830051 GCF_910589615.1 Taurulus bubalis
CATTTGAGTGTTAGAGTCTCATCACACAGGTCAACAGTATCAGTGTTATCATCCTGTACAGATTCTATTGATCCGGTACACACACACACACACACACACACACACACACACACACACACACACACACACACACACACGTGTTTAACACTCTCCCGGAGCGCAGTCACACACTTTTATCCTTGGTAAGCCGGTAATAAACCGCATTTGAAGCAACATGCTGAGTGGATTATTGGAGGATTATGAGGTGAAGAAATGCATGAAGTGGATTTTGAGATGCACTTTTCTGCACAGTGGATCTCTGTGATCTAGACATGACTGTAGGTCTAGTATGGAGAATGTAAAGAGAGAGAAAGCTCGATGGAAGTGTTGCACGCGGATTTAAACATATTAAATATCATCAATGTCATTTTATAATTGGTTTCATGCTGAACGACTCGTCTCTAAACAGATTCAAAGTTTTGCTTTGTGAGATTCTTTAAACTCAGTTTTACAGATCTGTCGATCTACTCAACGAATCAATTGTTCAACTCAGAACTTCTTTGTGCCTCCATGTTTACGACTTACAAGAAAGGTTTGGGGCTGATTCCCATGAAGTTTGGTTCAGACATTCATGATCCCCAGAGGATGAATCCTACTGGCTTTGGTGATCCTCTAAGTTTTCCTCTAGCGCCACCAGCAGGTTGAGTTTTTGGCAAAATATCTGGACATCTATCGGATGGATTCCCACGAAATGTGGTTCACACATTCATGATCCCCAGAGGATGAACTGTAATCACTTCAGCTCCCACAGGCTCAAAATGTTAATTTAGTAATTATGACTTAATTACCTGCAAAACAATATTCCCATCAGCAGCTCTCGTGCTCCCTGAGTGGTGGCAGAAGTATTCAGTTCCTCTCCGTAGTAGAAGTATACAATGTAAATATACTAAAGTGTATACAAATCCCTTTGTAGCTGTGTTTTAAGGAGAGGAGGATATAATGTTTGATGTCATTATTAGATGAACACAGTTAGCACCACAGACCAGTGAGAGTGGTGGAAGTGTGTTTGATATTTTAATCTCCCGCATGGAGTGGAGCGCGATGGGGTTTCATGCCGGCTCAGAGATCACAGGGAGCGGCACTGGGTCCGGAGAGAGGAGATCCCAGATCTTCAAGTGGTGGATCCAGCTGTAATAACTGGGGAGCTCCCAGTGGGTACCCGCCTCTCATCCAGGGGGAGGCTGTGAACCAGTGGAACCAGTGGAACCAGTAGGCCAGACGCTCAGCTGTTAGGCGGCTAATGGGAGTGATGAGAGCAGAGGAGGAACCAGACATCCATCCTCTCTGAACAGTTGTTTGCATGTTTGAAGTAGAGAAACTTCTATTTCCAGCTTCTTCCTTGTTGTATTTTCAGTGGGAGGAGTGGTACTTTCTCACAGATTTATAACCGGAAGATTACACAATTTTACCCTTTGACACGATGCTGTATTTCACATTTCCCTCACAGTTTAACTCGGGTGATAATCCGACTGGAGGCGTGGCCGTACCGTCTTCGTTTGGGCTGCTGTGTGTTCGCCCAACGTTGCCCAACAACGTCTCCGACTTGAATGTGGACTGCAGTTCCACAAATGGCCACTTGAGGCTGATCCAAAAGCGAGTCAATCATAGAAGACAATGTAGAAATAAACATGTTTACAGCCTGTTTTGGTCTCTATGACTAATATCCCCGTTCACGACAACAACAGTGTACTTACATAACTTTATATAAAGGTGACTTATATTAAGGCTTGAGGTAAGGCATGATTAACGGCTGAGGCTGCTTTGTGTGACAGGTGGTTGTCGTCTCAGATTGAACTGAAGTTTATTAAATATTTGTCTCGTTCGTCAGGCGTCAAATTCCCGTCGGGAAACTACCTTGGAGGCCGGATCCCACCAGGGAACTTTATACCAGGATCTTTGCAAAAATCTATTCAGATTGTCCCGTTTCGTCCTCCATTTTTATTAAACTTTTAAAGCATTTTTAATAAACTTTTAAAGCATTTTTAATAAACTTTTCTTTAGACTGAGCCGAATGTTCACGCCGTGGTTTAAGACGCCGGTTCCTCTGCTGACGGACACCTCTAGCACTGCTATGCTGTGTATCGGCCTCGGGGTCCTCACGGGGTGACGAAAGCCTCTGAAAGAGACTGTGTGTGTGTGTGTGTGTGTGTGTGTGTGTGTGTGTGTGTGTGTGTGTGTGTGTGTGTGTGGCTGCAGATCTACTGTAATCTTTGCTTTAAAAACCCGCTGAATACTTCCTTTAAGAACTTGTGAATGTTTTTTTGGTCTCCAAGCTCTTTATTTATTTTTCCAGCAGAGGGAAAAGATTGCGGTCGCGCAAACATATTACTTTGAATTAGAGTGTTATTTAATGATGTAAGATGCCATCAAATCTCTTTTCTGCACAAACACTCGTGCAGAGGATTTGTAGATTGTCGTCTTTTCTGAAGGATGAAAGAAGGACTGACAGAAAAGGTATGAGGGAATAACCCGTCACTCTGGCTGGTCTGAGATCAGCCAGAGGCTCTGGACCTGGACTCAAACCTTTAGGAGGTAGAGGAGGGATGAAGGAGGAGGAGGAGGAGTCCTCTTTGTTGTGCATCTCCTTCTCTAAAGTGGTTTGAAACAAGCCGTTAGATGGCCTCAATTAAATTTTCATATGCTCTGGAGTTTCATCTCCTAATGAGCTGCCGTGTAACGCATTCTCACATTTGTCCTCATTAGTACCTGATTTATGACTTTTTATTTATCCCTCCTTGACCCATATAGTCTCTGTGAACTTCATGTGTGGAGGTGACTTATGTACGTGTGAGTCTGTTGAAGCACAACAAAGATGGAAATGAGTCAGCTGGTTTTCTATCTAGTCTGCTTTAGTTTCACAGTGCCATGCTTCATGTGTTAAAGCTGCATTCTCTCTCCTGACCACCAGGGGACGACTCCTCTGGTTGTATAGAAGTCTATGCTTCATGTGTTAAAGCTGCATTCTCTCTCCTGACCACCAGGGGACGACTCCTCTGGTTGTATAGAAGTCTATGCTTCATGTGTTAAAGCTGCATTCTCTCTCCTGACCACCAGGGGTGACTCCTCTGGTTGTATAGAAGTCTATGCTTCATGTGTTAAAGCTGCATTCTCTCTCCTGACCACCAGGGGTGACTCCTCTGGTTGTATAGAAGTCTATATAAATGACTCTACTTCTCTTGATGTATTCCCTCAGTAAACATTGTAAACATGAGTTTATGTCTCAATCTCTAGTTTCAAGTCTTCTTCAATACAGCACACAGATTTTTGCCTTTGTAAAAAACCTGTGTGTGTGTGTGTGTGTTTCACGAGGGCCTTGTTGTGACGGTCCCCAGAAACCACCGACTGCACGTTGCGTTCAGGGACCTTCTGGTTTTATTGTGTTCCGGTCTGAAGTGAAGCTCCTCTCGCTCTCTGAGGCGTTGCTGTTTTTCCCGGCAGGAGTTCATGAATCCTCCTCCTCTGTTCCGCTCTCTGTAATGCGTTTACCCACAATGCCGCTGAGCTACTCAGAGCGACGCTCCGGCCTCCTGATTCCAGACTCGGCCTCCAGTCAGACATGTTGTTTGAATGCGTCCAGAATGATCGATGCTCCGCCAGGGAAACCGGTGGTTGAAACCCGGAGGACGCGAACAGAGAACCTTTGATTCAATCAGAGGTTCTTCATGATTTCAATTAAGAGGAAATCTGTGATTCATTTCCGGAGATGGCCACGTTCCCGTTCTCCTGAATCATAAACAGACAGCGTGGAGTTTGTTTTCTTCTTTTTGGACATTGAGAGGAATATCCTAAGTATCAAACAAACCTTTTAGTATTGGCATTATACTTTATCAGAATGAAAACATCGTGATTAATCACATCTGCACCTGTTCATCACCCAAAGCGTGATGGACCCCCGGTGGCAAACAACTTCAATCATATTCATCAAATCTTTTTAAATATCATCTGCAGCATCGGTACATTTTGGACAATACTAACAGAATTCTTCTCATGTTCCCGGCTCTCTCTTCTTCCCCTGCAGATATTTACAGTGTGTTGAAATTATGAGGACACTCAAGCAAAAACAGCCCCAAAAAATATGGATTGCTTCCATAAAAACTGCCACCAGTATGCTAAAAGATGACCTTTCTGAGGAGCTGGAATTATCCTGCAAATACCAGCCTCACTTGCAGAAACATGGCGGCTCTGTCTAATGCCTGGATGTGAGGACCGTTCAGGTCTAAAGGGTCCAAGCCTCCTTTCAACATCTCAACCCAGAGAGGCTGAAAAGATGAAAGACATGATATTTGTGTTAGATTGAACATTTTTTATTTTTTTGTGCAGCATTTAGTCAAAGCTTGAGAAACAAACAAGGTTGATTCCGCTCAGAGTTATTAGCATTCAGATCGAGTCCTTAACCATTAATATTCACAACATGAGACATTTGATGAGTCTTTTCAGGAGCCTTAACCCTTTAATGGACGCACATAGGAGCGTGTATTTATAAATATATATGAATAAAATCTATGTAAGCGCGTCCTTGCTTCTCTCCTCTTTGAGTGTGTAGAAGACGTTTCTAGAGGAACCCCCTCCCCAGACTCTGTTTCTAGAGGAATCATCTCCCCAGACTCTGTTTCTAGAGGAACCCCCTCCCCAGACTCTGTTTCTAGAGGAATCCTCTCCCCAGACTCTGTTTCTAGAGGAACCCCCTCCCCAGACTCTGTTTCTAGAGGAACCCCCTCCCCAGACTCTGTTTCTAGAGGAATCCTCTCCCAAGACTCTGTTTCTAGAGGAATCCTCTCCCCAGACTCTGTTTCTAGAGGAACCCCCTCCCCAGACTCTGTTTCTAGAGGAATCCTCTCCCCAGACTCTGTTTCTAGAGGAACCCCCTCCCCAGACTCTGTTTCTAGAGGAACCCCCTCCCCAGACTCTGTTTCTAGAGGAATCCTCTCCCAAGACTCTGTTTCTAGAGGAATCCTCTCCCCAGACTCTGTTTCTAGAGGAATCCTCTCCCCAGACTCTGTTTCTAGAGGAATCCTCTCCCTAGACTCTGTTTCTAGAGGAACCCCCTCCCCAGACTCTGTTTCTAGAGGAATCCTCTCCCTAGACTCTGTTTCTAGAGGAACCCCCTCCCCAGACTCTGTTTCTAGAAGAATCCTCTCCCCAGACTCTGTTTCTAGAGGAATCCTCTCCCTAGACTCTGTTTCTAGAGGAACCCCCTCCCTAGACTCTGTTTCTAGAGGAACCCCCTCCCCAGACTCTGTTTCTAGAGGAATCCTCTCCCCAGACTCTGTTTCTAGAGGAATCCTCTCCCGAGACTCTGTTTCTAGAGGAACCCCCTCCCCAGACTCTGTTTCTAGAGGAACCCCCTCCCCAGACTCTGTTTCTAGAGGAATCCTCTCCCCAGACCCTGTTTCTAGAGGAACCCCCTCCCCAGACTCTGTTTCTAGAGGAATCCTCTCCCTAGACTCTGTTTCTAGAGGAACCCCCTCCCCAGACTCTGTTTCTAGAGGAATCCTCTCCCTAGACTCTGTTTCTAGAGGAACCCCCTCCCCAGACTCTGTTTCTAGAGGAATCCTCTCCCCAGACTCTGTTTCTAGAGGAATCCTCTCCCGAGACTCTGTTTCTAGAGGAACCCCCTCCCCAGACTCTGTTTCTAGAGGAACCCCCTCCCCAGACTCTGTTTCTAGAGGAATCCTCTCCCCAGACCCTGTTTCTAGAGGAACCCCCTCCCCAGACTCTGTTTCTAGAGGAATCCTCTCCCTAGACTCTGTTTCTAGAGGAATCCTCTCCCTAGACTCTGTTTCTAGAGGAACCCCCTCCCCAGACTCTGTTTCTAGAGGAATCCTCTCCCCAGACTCTGTTTCTAGAGGAACCCCCTCCCTAGACTCTGTTTCTAGAGGGATCCTCTCCCCAGACTCTGTTTCTAGAGGAACCCCCTCCCCAGACTCTGTTTCTAGAGGAATCCTCTCCCTAGACTCTGTTTCTAGAGGGACCCCCTCCCTAGACTCTGTTTCTAGAGGAACCCCCTCCCTAGACTCTGTTTCTAGAGGGATCCTCTCCCCAGACTCTGTTTCTAGAGGAACCCCCTCCCCAGACTCTGTTTCTAGAGGAACCCTCTCCCCAGACTCTGTTTCTAGAGGAATCCTCTCCCTAGACTCTGTTTCTAGAGGAACCCCCTCCCTAGACTCTGTTTCTAGAGGGATCCTCTCCCCAGACTCTGTTTCTAGAGGAACCCCCTCCCCAGACTCTGTTTCTAGAGGAACCCTCTCCCCAGACTCTGTTTCTAGAGGAACCCCCTCCCCAGACTCTGTTTCTAGAGGAACCCCCTCCCCAGACTCTGTTTCTAGAGGAACCCTCTCCCCAGACTCTGTTTCTAGAGGAACCCCCTCCCCAGACTCTGTTTCTAGAGGAACCCTCTCCCCAGACTCTGTTTCTAGAGGAATCCTCTCCCAAGACTCTGTTTCTAGAGGAACCCCCTCCCCAGACTCTGTTTCTAGAGGAATCCTCTCCCTAGACTCTGTTTCTAGAGGAACCCCCTCCCCAGACTCTGTTTCTAGAGGAATCCTCTCCCTAGACTCTGTTTCTAGAGGAACCCCCTCCCTAGACTCTGTTTCTAGAGGGATCCTCTCCCCAGACTCTGTTTCTAGAGGAACCCCCTCCCCAGACTCTGTTTCTAGAGGAATCCTCTCCCTAGACTCTGTTTCTAGAGGAACCCCCTCCCTAGACTCTGTTTCTAGAGGAACCCCCTCCCTAGACTCTGTTTCTAGAGGAACCCCCTCCCTAGACTCTGTTTCTAGAGGGATCCTTTCCCCAGACTTTGTTTCTAGAGGAACCCTCTCCCCAGACTCTGTTTCTAGAGGAACCCCCTCCCCAGACTCTGTTTCTAGAGGAATCCTCTCCCTAGACTCTGTTTCTAGAGGAACCCCCTCCCCAGACTCTGTTTCTAGAGGAACCCCCTCCCTAGACTCTGTTTCTAGAGGAACCCCCTCCCTAGACTCTGTTTCTAGAGGAACCCTCTCCCCAGACTCTGTTTCTTCCTCTGGAGACTCCTCCAGAGGAGCCAGAGGAGGAATACTCCATCCTCTCTGGGATGGAGTATTCCTCCTCTTGCTCCTCCCTTCACCTCCTCCAGAGGAGCAGCATCAGAAATGATTTCCTTTCATGTATGAACAATAGGACCATGTGTGCTGCACTCTGGCACACAACCTCCTCCTACTGATACCACAAATACTACTACTACTGATACTACTACTGATACTACTGATACTACTACTGATACTACTGATACTGCTACTCATACCACATATACTACTACTGATACTACTGATACTACTACTGATACTACTGATACTACTACTGATACTACTGATACTACTGATACTGCTACTCATACCACATATACTACTACTGATACTACTGATACTACTGATACTGCTACTCATACCACATATACTACTACTGATACTACTGATACTACTACTGATACTACTGATACTGCTACTCATACCACATATACTACTACTGATACTACTGATACTACTACTGATACTACTGATACTGCTACTCATACCACATATACTACTACTACTGATACTACTGATACTGCTACTCATACCACATATACTACTACTGATACTACTGATACTACTACTGATACTACTGATACTGCTACTCATACCACATATACTACTACTGATACTACTGATACTACTACTGATACTACTGATACTGCTACTCATACCACATATACTACTACTGATACTACTGATACTACTACTGATACTACTACTGATACTACTGATACTACTACTGATACTACTGATACTGCTACTCATACCACATATACTACTACTGATACTACTGATACTACTACTGATACTACTGATACTACTACTGATACTACTGATACTACTACTGATACTACTGATACTGCTACTCATACCACATATACTACTACTGATACTACTGATACTACTACTGATACTACTGATACTACTACTGATACTACTGATACTACTACTGATACTACTGATACTGCTACTCATACCACATATACTACTACTGATACTACTGATACTACTGATACTGCTACTCATACCACATATACTACTACTGATACTACTGATACTACTACTGATACTACTGATACTGCTACTCATACCACATATACTACTACTGATACTACTCCTCCTCCTCTGCGTCCTCCTTCTCTCGTAGGGTCTGTAACAGCCGTCATCTCAGCCTCTCTGTATCTCTTGATGTTGTTCAACTTCAAGATCAACGGGTTTCATGTGAACTTTTATTTCACGTATTAAATATTCCGTTTAGTGTCTGAATCTTGATGTTTTTATTCTGTTAAAATAGTTTTTAGTGGAGGAAAGGAGAGTATAAACGTGGATTACAAACCTCTTTAATTCAGTGTTTATAGTTATTGTTTCCACAGTGAACACCTCTGAGCTGTGATGGCGTCAGGTGGGGGAACGCTTGTGTGCACACAATGTGTGTGTGTGTACCTTGTGTGTGTGTGTGTGTGTGTGTGTGTGTGTGTGTGTGTGTACCTTGTGTGCGTTTGTGAGGAAACAGATGGGATTGAACCAGAGAAACAACCTTTTTAAATGAAATGTTTTATTTAAATGAGCTACGTGGCACTGGAGTGAAAGATAAGCCGCAGTCATTATTTAACACGCTGACAACCTCCTGCCAGTTTACACTGTGTGTGTGTGTGTGTGTGTGTGTGTGTGTGTGTGTGTGTGTGTGTGTTTTACCCCACTGGACCTCTACTCTGTTATTTCATGTTTGTGGCCGATTTTGTGGTATTTTGTCAACCTGCTAGTTATTTTCCACTTTTGAGTGATTTGTTGGAAGTGGGTTGCTAGGCAACCAGCAGAGACAACAACCAACCGGTCAGCCTCAAAGTGAGAACGTCGCTCTTTGTTTTCTAAACGAGATAAAACGTGTTAACCTGTGAGCTTTAAGAGACGCTTCTTGCCTTTGAGACGGAGCCGCGCTAGCAGTTTCCACCCGTCTCCTGTGTTTGTGCTAAGCTATGTTAGCCAGGCAGGTGTAGCTTCAGGTTAGGACCCTGCCTCTAGGACCCTGCTGTCAGACCTGTTTTCCATCGTGTCTCCTCGCGACGTCTCTGCAGCTGCTGTTACTTTTAGAATTAGAAAAATCTACAAATTAGCCGCATCGATATTTAAGCCGCATGGGTCAAAGAGGAGAAAAGTAGCGGCTTATAACCCGAATTTTACGGTTGTCTGTTTTTATTATCAACTCTCCTCTTCAGCGTTAAGGAAACCTCTCAAAGGGTTTCATGCTCTCAGCAATGTTTTTACCCTCCAGGTCAAATAAATGTTCAGTTTATGTTTCAAAGTCAATATGTTGAAATCACCTCCTGATGTGAGAACCAAAACCAAACCAAGGCCTTCAGACCTGGAATCCGTTGTTGAGGCTTCAGGCTCAGCGCTCACACTTGCTTTGAGAGGGCATCGCACGACATCACTAGGTCTGAAAGTTTGCTCTTTAAAACCATATTTAATCGTCCGGTTTGTTGTCGTTGACTTTTACACTCTTGGGTTCTCGTCCCCGTTTCCAAGACGACTGCTCCAGAGGTGGTGAATGAACTCTCATCTCTTCAACCTCTTCTCAAACACTAGCCTCTACGTGTGTGAATGTGTTGACGTGCAGGTGGGACATGTTGAGGTGTCAACAGCACGTCGTGGGTTTGAATCCCGTTCCTTTGAGCTGATGATGTCACTCCCGGTGCGTCTTTGTTGCTGGTTGTCGGTGAGCTGTGAATAATGCAGATAAAAAGCTGATGAAGACAGGATGAACACGCGTTATCAGACTCTCTCTTCTGTGTGTGTGTGTGTGTGTGTGTGTGTGTGTGTGTGTGTGTGTGTGTGTGTGTTCATTGCTCCGGCTTAGCGAGGCAGTGGGGAGGTGCAAATGTCACGCTGTCTGAAAAAAGCTAAGCCAAGTGACTGTGGAGAAGTCTCTGGAGGAGGAGGAGGAGGAAGAGGAGGAAGAGGAGGAGGAGGAGGAGGAGGGGGGGAGGAGAGGAGAGGGGAGGAGAGAAGAGGAGGAGAGAAGAGGAGAAGGAGGAGGAGGAAGAGGAAGAGGAAGAGGAAGAGAGGAGAGGAGAGGGGAGGGGAGGAGAAGAGGAGAGGAGGAGGAGGAGAGGAGGAGGGGAGAGGAGGAGGAGAGGAGGAGGAGGAGAGGAGGAGAGAGGGAGAAGGGGAGGAGAGGAGAGGGGAGGAGAGAAGAGGAGGAGAGAAGAGGAGGAGGAGGAGGAGGAGGAGAGAGGGAGGAGAGGAGGAGGAGAGGAGGAGGAGGAGGAGAGAGGGAGGAGAGGAGGAGGAGAGAGGGAGGAGAGAGGGAGGAGAGGAGGAGGAGAGGAGGAGGAGGAGAGAGGGAGGAGAGGAGGAGAGAGGGAGGAGAGGAGGAGAGAGGGAGGAGAGGAGGAGGAGAGAGGGAGGAGAGGAGGAGAGAGGGAGGAGAGGAGGAGGAGGAGAGAGGGAGGAGAGGAGAAGGAGAGAGGGAGGAGAGGAGGAGGAGAGAGGGAGGAGAGGAGGAGGAGAGAGGGAGGAGAGGAGGAGGAGGAGAGAGGGAGGAGAGGAGGAGGAGGAGAGAGGGAGGAGAGGAGGAGGAGAGAGGGAGGAGAGGAGGAGGAGGAGAGAGGGAGGAGAGGAGGAGGAGGAGAGAGGGAGGAGAGGAGGAGGAGGAGGAGAGGAGGAGGAGAGAGGGAGGAGAGGAGGAGGAGAGAGGGAGGTGTAACCGGTGTCACTGGTGTGATCGCGTGTGAAGCCCCCTGAGGATCTCCTGAGGAAGATCGGAGCTTTTAATTGACGAGTTCATCTTCTCTTCTTTCTTGTCCTCCGGCTCCTTGCCTCTCATGCTCGGTTTACCTTTTTACCTTTCAGGTCATGTGACACATGAAGGCGTGTGCTGTAGTTAGAGGAGTAAATAAGTATACATTGTTAAGATGTTCACATGAAAAAAGTGATGCACTATTATGTGTTTTAATCCCACAAATCACTTCATTGAGTAACGCCCCTTCTGTCGCTATTTTAACTCAAACATTGACTCATTGCTACGTAACTTCAGTGTTTAATTAATGCTACTTTACTCATTTTAACTCAAACGTTGACTCATTGCTACGTAACTTCAGTGTTTAATTAATGCTACTTTACTCATTTTAACTCAAACGTTGACTCATTGCTACGTAACTTCAGTGTTTAATTAATGCTACTTTACTCATTTTAACTCAAACGTTGACTCATTGCTACGTAACTTCAGTGTTTAATTAATGCTACTTTACTCATTTTAACTCAAACGTTGACTCATTGCTACGTAACTTCCTGAAGCGACGACCCTTTCCTCGTCGGTTTAACCACCAAGAGCTTTTGTTTCCTGTGAATATGGAAGTTTATTTTGAAAAGAGCAGGAAGTGGCTTTCGTGGGAAAACGCGTGACAATCAGAGGAATAACTTTACTTAAGTAAATACACAAACTGTCGAAATGGGATTCATAACTCAAGTGTGTGCTATTTACAATGTATTATATTTTTGTCTGAACTATTCTTTTAAATTAAGCTCCAATTCTTCTTTCAAACCTTTTTTTATTTAAAAAACAAATCTCTCGTCACTTTTTCCCGTAGAAAATATGAGTGTTTCCCTTTCCTTTTAGGGCTATTTTAACATTTAGGGTGTATTTACTACAGTCGCCTATAACATGACTTTTAATCGTATAAAGAAAAGATATCCGAATCATATTCATATCTGAGTCTGTGAGGGAGAAGAAGCATCACTCTTTATTCTGTTCTCCAGATTAATTCTCTATCTGATCAGTTTTCAGGAGAATCTCTAGTTTAAACTTTCATGAACATCGTATTAATATTCAAAGCTCCGGTACTTTGATCAAGCAGCTCATGAAAGATAAAAGAGAGACTCTTTCACCTGTTATGACAACCTAATGTAAATGTTTTGAGGAGAAATAAAGACATTCATTTGATGTAAATCTAATAAAAAAGGACCTCTGGCGTGTGAACATGTATATAAATATATAAATAAGCATATATATATAAATATTCTACTTTCTACTGAAGCTCAATAAATACACTCCAGCTACTTAATAACAGTGAAAGCAGCTATTGATGGAAGATGAAACATAATGACCCAGTAAGTGCATGAAAACCCAAAACGATCTTTTCAGCTCCTGACGATGTTAAGGAAATACATGTACCAAATACCAGAGTGCAGGGAATGAATGAATGAATTAACTGAGTAATTAACTCTGTTTCACCGTCAAAACAGAAAATCCTTAGCACACGTTTTCGCAGCTTCCTGGAATGTAGGAAGAGGTGTTGCTCTGTTAAAGGTTTGGAGGAGAAGAGAAGGAAGAGCGCTTGAGGAAAGGAAAGGAGTCTGATGTCAAAGAAAGCAGAATATCTGCAGAATGAGGCTCTACCCCTACCTCTACCTCTACCCCTACCTCTACCTTTACCCCTACCTCTACCCCTACCTCTACCTCTACCCCTACCTCTACCTCTACCCCTACCTCTACCCCTACCTCTACCTCTACCCCTACCTCTACCTCTACCCCTACCTCTACCCCTACCTCTACCTCTACCCCTACCTCTACCTCTACCCCTACCTCTACCCCTACCTCTACCTCTACCTCTACCCCTACCTCTACCCCTACCTCTACCTCTACCCCTACCTCTACCTCTACCTCTACCCCTACCTCTACCCCTACCTCTACCTCTACCTTTACCCCTACCTCTACCTCTACCTCTACCCCTACCTCTACCCCTACCTCTACCCCTACCTCTACCTCTACCCCTACCTCTACCTCTACCCCTACCTCTACCTCTACCCCTACCTCTACCTCTACCTCTACCCCTACCTCTACCCCTACCTCTACCTTTACCTCTACCCCTACCTCTACCTTTACCCCTACCTCTACCCCTACCTCTACCTCTACCTCTACCCCTACCTTTACCCCTACCTCTACCCCTACCTCTACCTCTACCCCTACCTCTACCTCTACCCCTACCTCTACCCCTACCTCTACCCCTACCTCTACATTTACCCCTACCTCTACCTCTACCTCTACCCCTACCTCTACCTCTACCTTTACCCCTACCTCTACCTCTACCTCTACCCCTACCTCTACCTTTACCCCTACCTCTACCCCTACCTCTACCTTTACCCCTACCTCTACCCCTACCTCTACCTCTACCCCTACCTTTACCCCTACCTCTACCCCTACCTCTACCTCTACCCCTACCTCTACCTCTACCCCTACCTCTACCCCTACCTCTACATTTACCCCTACCTCTACCTCTACCCCTACCTGTACCTCTACCCCTACCTCTACCTCTACCTCTACCCCTACCTCTACCCCTACCTCTACCCCTACCTCTACCTCTACCTCTACCCCTACCTCTACCCCTACCTCTACCTCTACCCCTACCTCTACCTCTACCCCTACCTCTACCTCTACCCCTACCTCTACCCCTACCCCTACCTCTACCTCTACCCCTACCTCTACCCCTACCTCTACCTCTACCCCTACCTCTACCCCTACCTCTACCTTTACCCCTACCTCTACCCCTACCTCTACCTCTACCCCTACCTCTACCCCTACCTCTACCTCTACCCCTACCTCTACCCCTACCTCTACCCCTACCTCTACCTCTACCCCTACCTCTACCTTTACCCCTACCTCTACCCCTACCTCTACCTTTACCCCTACCTCTACCCCTACCTCTACCTTTACCCCTACCTCTACCCCTACCTCTACCTTTACCCCTACCTCTACCCCTACCTCTACCCCTACCTCTACCTCTACCCCTACCTCTACCCCTACCTCTACCCCTACCTCTAACCCTACCTCTACCTCTACCCCTACCTCTACCCCTACCCCTACCTCTACCCCTACCTCTACCTTTACCCCTACCTCTACCCCTACCTCTACCTCTACCCCTACCTCTACCCCTACCTCTACCCCTACCTCTAACCCTACCTCTACCTCTACCCCTACCTCTACCCCTACCCCTACCTCTACCCCTACCTCTACCTTTACCCCTACCCCTACCTCTACCTTTACCCCTACCTCTACCCCTACCCCTACCTCTACCTTTACCCCTACCTCTACCCCTACCTCTACCCCTACCCCTACCTCTACCCCTACCTCTACCTTTACCCCTACCCCTACCTCTACCCCTACCTCTACCTTTACCCCTACCTCTACCCCTACCTCTACCCCTACCTCTACCTTTACCCCTACCTCTACCTCTACCCCTACCTCTACCCCTACCTCTACCCCTACCCCTACCTCTACCCCTACCTCTACCCCTACCTCTACCTTTACCCCTACCTCTACCCCTACCTCTACCCCTACCTCTACCTTTACCCCTACCTCTACCTCTACCTTTACCCCTACCTCTACCCCTACCTCTACCTTTACCCCTACCTCTACCCCTACCTCTACCTCTACCTTTACCCCTACCTCTACCTCTACCTTTACCCCTACCTCTACTCCTACCTCTACCTTTACCCCTACCTCTACCCCTACCTCTACCTTTACCCCTACCTCTACCCCTACCTCTACCTTTACCCCTACCTCTACCTTTACCCCTACCTCTACCCCTACCTTTACCCCTACCTCTACCCCTACCTCTACCTTTACCCCTACCTCTACCCCTACCTCTACCTTTACCCCTACCTCTACCTTTACCCCTACCTCTACCCCTACCTCTACCACTCCCTGTAAGCACTCTGTGATTTCTGCATTGATGTCGTCTGCTAAACCGATTATCATTAATTATTCATTATTATCTCGTGGTCAGTCTGAATGGAAGAGCTGATCAATAACACTGGAAGGAGCAACAGTGATGTCTGTTTATTTGCTGGGAACCTGAGATGTGCTCCCAGACAGCAGACAATGAACGGCGTCGTGGATTAACGAGCGACCGCTCTCCGCTGTGCCGGCGTATGAATCACCAACCGGTGAGCAGAGACGCTCATTAGCTGGAGGGAATCATTAGCACTGTGTTCTCTCCACCGCAGGATGGGGAGTCTTCCCCAGAGGAAGCACCGCTCTCTCTCTCCTGTCCTCCACCTCTCCTCATCTCTCCTCGGATGATTTGGCTCCAATTAAGAGAGGAAGAGGAAGAGGAGGAAGAAGGTGTTGACCTTGCTTTCAGTTTGGGGCGTCAAAGGTGTAAAAAAAGAAAGATAAAGAAAGTAGAGGAGGTGTAGAGGTAAAGAGAACGTAAAGAACACTGGGAAAAAGATGAGGAAAGGATTTTAATAAAAAAAGTCAAACATATGAATCCAGATTTTTCTCCCTCGATTCTTCGGGACACGGTGTGTTTTTTCATGACAGTTTTTATTGCGATCCATATTGTGTTTGGGCAAAGAGCAAAGAGCATGATTACTGTGAAATAACACGAGATGTTAGGAGAAATCAAGCCGCTCTGTCGTCTCTGCTCTTCAGAAGTTATACCCTCTGTTACTTTGTATCGATCTGATTTCATAATCGTCTTTTGATCTGAATCCACAACCAACTGAAGGACTTGAAGGTTGATCTCTTGGTCGCTACGCTGGTCGGTCGATGGTCCGATCGATCACTTTGATCCGGACAAATATTTCACCAACTATTGGATGGATTGGCATGGACATTTGGTGCAGATAGTCATGGTTCCCAGAGGATGAATCCTACTGACTTTGGTGATCCTTCGACTCGTCCTCTGTCGCCAACATGAGTTTGACATTCTTGGCTTTCAGTGAAAGATTTCAAGCTATTGGATGGATTAGCATGGGAATTTGGTGCAGATATTTATGGTTCCCAGAGGATGAATCCTACTAACTTTGGTGATCCCTTTACTCTTCCTCTATTGACAACAACAGTTTGACATTTTGGGCTTTTGGTGAAATATCTCAAAAACTATTTGATTTGATAGATTGCCATACAATTTAAAGCAGATATTCATGGTTCCCAGAGGATGAATCCTACTGACTTTGGTGATCTCTTGACTCGTCTTCTATCGCCAACATACGGTTGATATTTTTCGTTTTTAAGGAAATATCTCAAAACCTATTTGATGGATTGCCATACAACTTAAAACAGATATTCGTGGTTCCCAGAGGAACTCCCTTACTTACATCAGTGTCCTGCCCTCTTTCTTCCTGAGGTTCACACACTCGTCTTTAGTTGGCACAGCTTCGGGAGTAATTGGGTGCGCTTGGTTTGACGCAGTGGATCTCCCTGCTCCCACAACGCGTCTGATTGGCTCCCAGCATGGGTTCATATCCACGTCTCTCCGGTGTGAACCAGAGGGATCGGAGCTCGCGTCCTCGTGGCTCTGACCCCGCCAAGCTTCCCCTGCAGGTAGCGGGCTCCCCGAGGGGTTAAAGGTCGCCAGAGGCAATCAAACGCAGCACGAGGACACACACACACACACACACACACACACACACACACACACTCCGGGTGAGTGACAGTCTAATTACCCGGTGTAAGAGAACCAAAGCCCTTCGCTGTACTACAGTTAACGGGATCAGAACCCCCTCCTGCACTATGCATACTTTACATATGCAGGGCAGCAGAGGAGGCAGGAGAGGAGGCAGGAGAGGAGGCAGCAGAGGAGGCAGGAGAGGAGGCAGGAGAGGAGGCAGGAAAGGAGGCAGCAGAGGAGGCAGGAGAGGAGGCAGCAGAGGAGGCAGAAGAGGAGGCAGGAGAGGAGGCAGAAGAGGAGGCAGGAGAGGAGGCAGCAGAGGAGGCAGCAGAGGAGGCAGCAGAGGAGGCAGCAGAGGAGGCAGCAGAGGAGGCAGGAGAGGAGGCAGGAGAGGAGGCAGCAGAGGAGGCAGCAGAGGAGGCAGCAGAGGAGGCAGGAGAGGAGGCAGCAGAGGAGGCAGGAGAGGAGGCAGCAGAGGAGGCAGAAGAGGAGGCAGCAGAGGAGGCAGCAGAGGAGGCAGCAGAGGAGGCAGCAGAGGAGGCAGGAGAGGAGGCAGGAGAGGAGGCAGGAGATAAATAAAACCGCAGACGGGGGCTCTGATACGTGAGCGGTGGACTCGGGTCCACAGGTAAAGTGGAGTGGAGAGAGGGAGGGAAAAGGGAATTGCTTTTGGTCACTCTGGGAATAAACCCTGTGTGGAGGTTAACAAGGTGTGTGTGTGTGTGTGTGTGTGTGTGTGTGTGTGTGTGTGTGTGTGTGTGTGTGTGTGTGTGTGTGTGTGTGTGTGTGTGTGTGTGTGTGTGTGTGTGTGTGTGTGTGACGGAGAAAATGCTTTCTTTAATTTGGAGCTCTCTCTTCAGAGAGAGCGCTGAGGGTAGATGTCTGACCCGTCCACTCGTCTCACTCTCAGCTGAGCAAATACACTAAATAACAATCAGTCAGAACCTTTTATTGCCAAGAATGTTTTCACTGACAAGGAATTTAACCTGGAGGGAGCTGCATCACTTTTAACATCTAACAATAACGGAGAGCACGAATATTTACATTCAGGGTTCTTACGTCATGCAGTTTAAAATGGTTATTTAGGCCTGGAAAAGTCCTTGAAAAAAATAAAACCCCAAAGTTTAGTAAAAGTCATGTAAATGTGTTATATTCATGTGTTCATGTCTTCATTTACGCTGAGTTTGAAGTAATGAATATGCTTTTAAAAGAAAGACTCAAAATATAAGCAGGCATACATACAGGCATCTATATAAATGTTTATTCTTTTAATCAAACTATTGTCTCATTCATTTGAGTCATTTAAGGTTTACTGTATGCTTTGTGTTCTCATTGTGAGTTTAAATACTACATTTACTCACTTTTTACTGTTTACACCCAGACTTCACTAAATGTTTGTCATGACATTTGGTTTAAAGTCCTGAACCCGTTGGTCAGAATGTGTCTGAACTCTGACAATTGAACCTACAGTAGAATATAAGTTATATCATTACAGTTAAAATGAAGTGCACTAATAATAATACCGGTGTGTTTGTGTGGAGATGGAGCCCCGGGTTGAAGGCCGAGGTCGGGTTGCAGTGAAGCGATGTTCTGGCTCTGGAGGAGGAAGAGGAAGAGGAGGAAGACTCCTCACCTCGACCTCCTGTCTGCGTTCCACTTGAAACCCGGAGCTTTGATCCGGGACCAGAACAGAAAGAAGAGTTTCACCCGACAACTGTGTGGCTGACAGAGCAAACTATGTATTATATATGTCCTTTTTAACGGAATTTGGCCAAAGAATATTTAACAAAATATCCATCAGCCTCGTATTAGTGACGGTTTTATATTCATCATCATTAGTAAATGGTCAATTTAATGGTAATTAATAGTTGTTGTAAACAGACAATGCTGCTAGTTATGTTATTTTAACAGTTTTATTGTTGCACTCATTAATATTTCTTTACTATATGCAAAAATATTTACTCGAATGAAGAATTTGAAGACTTCTTGTTTCTAAAGAGTCAAAAAAACAATTGTCCTTTCTTCGTATAATCCCCAGATGTGTAATTAGCTCTTTTATCAGTCGACCATTTGTGACGGTCACGTGATGCGAGTGACAAGAAGCCAGAGGTGCACGACCGCAAGTCCGAACCCATATTAAGACCCGCCCCCTCTGACTGCTGAAACCAATTTAAGCCCCGCCCCCTCTGACTGCTGAAACCAATTTAAGCCCCGCCCCCTCTGACTGCTGAAACCAATTTAAGCCCCGCCCCCTCTGACTGCTGAACCCAACTTAAGCCCCGCCCCCTCTGACTGCTAAAACCAATTTAAGGCCCGCCCACTCTGACTGCTGAACCCATCTAAGCCCCGCCCCCTCTGACTGCTGAACCCAGCTTAAGCCCCGCCCCCTCTGACTGCTGAACCCAGCTTAAGCCCCGCCCCCTCTGACTGCTGAACCCATATTAAGCCCCGCCCCCTCTGACTGCTGAAACCAATTTAAGGCCTGCCCACTCTGAATGCTGAACCCAGCTAAGCCCCGCCCCATCTGACTGCTGAACCCATATTAAGCCCCGCCCCCTCTGACTGCTGAACCCAGCTAATAGCCGTTTCTGGCGAGCTCGGCTTTGAACCGATGCGCTCACAGCGGACAGACGGCGACGCCTAATCTGTTGGCTCCAGATATATTTATATATATTTATATATATGCTCTCTGGAAATAAAACGTGGCGCCCTTGAGCAGAATAGTCCCTGTCCTTGATGAACGAGGTTCTTTTTCTGTTTGTTATGGAAATCAAAACTGTTTTCATGTGATTTCAAGGCCTTGATGCACCTTTCCTTTGCGGCCCCAGAGTTGATAGAAGCACGCGGTGCACATGGCGGCTGAAGCCATTAGCCCCGCAGCTGTGCGTGTTACGTCTTTATTGGTCCCAGTGGAAACACTGGTTACGGCCACTCCAACTCAATTATTGCATTTTAGCCCCAAAAGTCCCAGAGAAACGATGATAAATATTCATGCAGATTAACCCGAGAACAGTTGGCGTGTGTGTGTGTGTGTGTGTGTGTGTGTGTGTGTGTGTATTAGAGGGTAACACACCTGTCCGATCCCGTTCTGTTCTCGTGTTTATTTATATTACAATTTCATATTGTATTTCACCAAAAGGCCTCCGCGGTTGTGTGTTTCTGTTTGTGTGGTTGTGTTTCCTGTTTGTGTGGTTGTGTGTTCCTGTTTGTATGGTTGTGTTTCCTGTTTGTATGGTTGTGTTTCCTGTTTGTATGGTTGTGTTTCCTGTTTGTATGGTTGTGTTTCTGTTTGTGTGGTTGTGTGTCCTGTTTGTGTGGTTGTGTTTCCTGTTTGTGTGGTTGTGTGTTCCTGTTTGTATGGTTGTGTGTTCCTGTTTGTATGGTTGTGTTTCCTGTTTGTGTGGTTGTGTTTCCTGTTTGTGTGGTTGTGTTTCCTGTTTGTGTGGTTGTGTTTCCTGTTTGTGTGGTTGTGTGTTCCTGTTTGTATGGTTGTGTTTCCTGTTTGTATGGTTGTGTTTCCTGTTTGTGTGGTTGTGTTTCCTGTTTGTGTGGTTGTGTGTTCCTGTTTGTGTGGTTGTGTTTCCTGTTTGTGTGGTTGTGTTTCCTGTTTGTATGGTTGTGTGTCCTGTTTGTGTGGTTGTGTTTCCTGTTTGTGTGGTTGTGTTTCCTGTTTGTGTGGTTGTGTTTCTGTTTGTGTGGTTGTGTTTCCTGTTTGTGTGGTTGTGTTTCCTGTTTGTGTGGTTGTGTTTCCTGTTTGTGTGGTTGTGTTTCTGTTTGTGTGGTTGTGTTTCCTGTTTGTGTGGTTGTGTGTTTCTGTTTGTGTGGTTGTGTTTCCTGTGCCGTTAATCCAGATCGTGAGTAAGGGCCGTCTGCGCTGGAGGTCCTCCGGTTTAAATTCACGGGGTTGTGATCATACTTCATCTGGTAATACGGCGTCCTCGCAGTGCGGACTGTCGTTTCTTTAATGACTCCCTCAGACCCTAAATAATGATCTCACTCTCGGAGGTTTTACAGCGCACAACTCAAGCCTCACAACTCACTCAGCGTGTCGCTGCTTCACCTGCTGGGGGATAAGTGAGGCATCCACCCGGAAAAATGAACCCTTTGTTTTGTTTTGGATAGAAGCGCCACTTCGTCCTCATTGAAACCAGCAACCATCGACCCAACAATGCACGCCTGGGTCGGTCCTCATATACCACGGTGTTGGGTGTGTATGTAGATAGATGGATGGATGGATGGATGGATGGATGGATGGATACTTTAGCGACAAAAGTGAAGCGACACGGAGTAATAATATGGATTCAGGACGTGTAGTTAGTGACAGTGTGGGCTCCATAGTGGCGTAGCATAGCCTAGCGTAGCGTAGCATAGCCTAGCGTAGCGTGAGTTAACTCAGTGATCTCAATCTTATAACTGATGGCAAAACCACTAAACTACACGTAAGACCCGACCTCTAACGACCCACAGCGACCCTTTAACCACAACACTTCACCACTATGTGATGTTTCTGACTCGCTCCTCCTCTCCGGGTCCAGGAGGAGGAGCTCCTGCCAGGTGTGTCAGGAGCTCCTCCTCCGTCTCCTTAACAACCCCTCGGGACCACGCTCCCTCTCCACGTCCTCGACACGCATAACCAGTTCAAGAGGAAAGTCCACTTTGTGTCTGGATGAAACGAGAGAGAAGGTGTGCTCTGAAGCAGATTGTCTGATTTGCAAAGACATCAATCTCTATCATGTCTGCTTTAAGTGATCTCCTCTCTCTCTCCCGCTCTCTCTCTCCCTCTCTCTCTCGCTCTCTCCCTCTCTCTCTCCCGCTCTCTCTCTCCCTCTCTCTCTCACGCTCTCTCTCTCCCTCTCTCTCTCGCTCTCTCCCTCTCTCTCTCCCTCTCTCTCTCTCCCTCTCTCTCTCCCGCTCTCTCTCTCCCTCTCTCTCTTTCTCTCTCTCTCCCTCTCTCTCTCTCTCCACTTGTGTTGCCATCTGTTCTCTATTAATGTGAGTTACGAGCAGTAATTGAAGCATCTGTTCATCCGGTGTGCATCCTTTGCTCTGACACTCCAACACATTACACCTCTATCTCTCTCTCTCACCCTCTCTCTCTCTCTCTCTATCTCTCTCTCTCACCCTCTCTCTCACTCTCTCTGACGAACACACTCCTTGAACCACTCGGCGCTTTAGCGGCCCGTCGGTTGGTTTTGTCAAAGGGAACTTTAAAAAAAGACAATATTTCCAAAGCATGATCCCATAATGTCTCTCTGTCTTCATCACCTGTTTGTGCGGCAGCAGCAGCGTCAGTGATGTCACAGTCTGATCACAAGAGGAGGGCCAATCAATGAGAGATAATCTCTGAGATCATTGATGAGCTTTTAATGTGTTTTAGGGATTTTACAACTTCTGTGTCGCTGCTCAAGAAAGACTCTTTGTTTACACACAAGAATAATAAAGAGATGTAGATTTAGTTTCTCACAAAATATCCTGAGGGGAGCTTGAGATTCGACTGATAACTCTGACCCCGAGAGATCCCCCACCCGGTCACTGTACTGCATTCATGTTATGAAAACATTGTTTAAAGTAAACCCTGAATGTAGCTGTCTGAGACCCGGGAGCTCCCAGGCTGCTCACGCTGTCTGTGAACACGTCAATACACACACACACACACACACACACACACACACACACACACACACACACACAGCCAGGATTAGCCCGGTCCCTTTTATCGATCGCTTCACCATAACTGACATCACCTGTCAGCGCATGAAGAGGCGGCCTGAGCGCTGGGTGGGAATCAGTGAGATATCTGCCAACAGAGGAGATCTTTGTGAAGAGACTGTGTGTGTGTGTGTGTGTGTGTGTGTGTGTGTGTGTGTGTGTGTGTGTGTGTGTACCCTGCATGTGCTTAGCAGGCAACGTAGCCACACTGAGCTGAGAGGCAGGATGTATGTGAGCAGGAGGCTGGAGGTTTCCTGCTGTCACTTTCTGTCTGGCTCTGGCATGTTTACACCCTGGATGGGGGAAGAGCACACACACACACACACACACACACACACACACACACACACGCACACACAGTCTTACCTATTGTACATTCACTCAGAAGCTCTCACGCAGAGATAATATCCACCTCGCTGATGATCAGAACATCTCCTCCTCGTCTCTGAAATCCTCCTCAGCCAATCACAAGCAGTCAGGAGGACGACGTGAGCGCCTGAAGGGAAGCAGAGTCGTGTGAAGGCGACGGCGCCGCTGAGCGGAGGGTCAGGCCGTCAGCCGGGCGTCCATATGTCGCTGGGCCCGGTCCAGCCTGGTCGGGTCAGAGCCGGCTGCTCTCTCCTCGGGGGGCGCTTGGCACCGGGGGGGGCGCTTGGCACCGGGGGGGCGCTTGGCACCGGGGGGCGCTTGGCACCGGGTTGCTGGAGATGAAAACACGACCGCCCCGTGTTTCTGCTTCTTCTGGTCAGATGGAAGGTTACGTCGTCTCAAAAGAATCCATCACAAAATAATTAAGGTTGACAAAAACATCATGTAGAGATTGGGAAGATATTGTTTGACAATAACTACTGATTGATTATAAACTTGAAAAGTCTGATACAAATACAGCAACGGGGAACACGTCCAGTTACTAACCTCAACCCAGCAGTGATGTTGTCCTAGACAATCGCTTCATGACCTTACTTACATGTCATTGGATGGTAGATATATACTTTATATGTGGTTGTGGCAGCAGCAATCACCGTTACATATAAGACATTTAAGAAAGTTAAATAATTAAAGTGCAACAATGCAAAGTATATGAAGTGTGTAAATAAATAGTATATACAGTGAAAGCGGCGCTAGGGATTTAGATGTTGATGATTCAATTTATGGAGGATCTGACCAGGGGCGATTTATTATACAGTCTTATTGCAGTACATGTGTTACACAGTACATACATGTACATAGACACAGGTGTTACACAGTACATACATGTACATAGACACAGGTGTTACACAGTACATACATGTACATAGATGCATGTGTTACACAGTACATACATGTACATAGATACATGTGTTACACAGTACATACATGTACATAGACACAGGTGTTACACAGTACATACATGTACATAGACACAGGTGTTACACAGTACATACATGTACATAGACACAGGTGTTACACAGTACATACATGTACATAGATACAGGTGTTCTCCTGTCTGAGGCCGTTCAGGTGTTCTCATGTGACCGTATTCTGTGTGATCCTCCGACTCGTATTTACAGCCAATCAAAGCGCAGCGAGGCGAGAGGCAAACCGCCGCCGGCACCAGCATACGGTCGATAATTGAAAATGATGACAGTGTTTTAAGGGATACGACCCCAGCTGTAATTACCAACCATTTATCCCACTTTGTGTTAATCATTGGTGAAATGACACCAGTCTCCCATTCGCGTTCGGCTCCGACACCGACTCATCGACTGGAGGCCTCGCGCATTCGATCAGCCGCGACCCGGCGGCTCCGCTCGGCTCAATGAGGCCGACCGGAGGAGGAGGACAAAGACGGGACGGAGCTGCCATGTAATCTAATCCCTCCCCTCTTTGTCTCCATTCATTCGCTGTCATGACAGATTACGTTTAAATGGGAGGCGAGAGGGCAGGATGATGAACGAGAGAGGGAAGAAGAGAGAGAGAGAGAGAGAGAGAGAGAGAGAGAGAGAGAGAGAGGCGGGACAATTAAGTTACAGTCTGCTCGGCGTTTGTGTCGTCCTCGTGAATCTCGTGTCATGATTCATTGTCTCTAATGTTGCTGTGAAATGCACGAGGGCTCCTAATGGAGTGTGAGCTGTGTGTGTGTGTGTGTGTGTGTGTGTGTGTGTGTGTGTGTGTGTGTGTGTGTGTGTGTGTGTGTGTGTGTGTGTGTGTGTGTGTGTGTGTGTGTTGGTACTAAACCGTCCGATGACACATCTGTACTCTGGAGTTCTTGAGGACCTGAAGTCCCAGGAGCTGGAGGGTCTTTGTCGTGACAGTGTTTGAGCGATGAAGAGGGATTCACATTTGATTGGACCGCTAACGAGTGGGAGGAGCTGATTGGTTGATGGATGGATGTCATTAACTCTTTGGTTGGCAGTATCTTTATAAAGCACAGGCCATATTTCGTTTCATAGGACGAAAAGAGAATTGATTTCTGATGTAAAAATATAAAGAAAATAGCTTTTTTTTCTCCATACTTTATGTTTTCTGCTACTTTCTATCAGAAATAAAAAATATTGTACTTTTCTTATTTTATTTAACATTTACATTAATTGTAAGCCACTAATTACTTTGTAATAAAAAAGTGTAATCAACAAATACTTTGTGATGTTATTTATATTTTAAACATATAATAGTAACTTTATTGAGCCCCAGACTTCAGGCACTTTAAGTACAGTTTGATGCAAATTACTCTTTATTGCATCCACCGCTTAAATATCTCAACAATTTAGCAACAGGCGTTCATGATCCCAGAGGATGAATCACGGCGACTTAAAACTAAGATGGCGACCGACGAAAAACTATCTTCTTTCTGCGAGCATGGCTGAAAAAACTGCAGAATTTTCTGATCAGAATCAGAAGAACCATTTATTCCCTGAACCTAACTGTTGGTGGTTTAGTTGCTCAAAGCTAGCTGTTGGTGGTTTAGTTGCTCAAAGCTAACTGTTGGTGGTTTAGTTGCTCAAAGCTAACTGTTGGTGGTTTAGTTGCTTAAACATAACTGTTGGTGGTTTAGTTGCTTAAAGCTAACTGTTGGTGGTTTAGTTGCTCAAAGCTAACTGTTGGTGGTTTAGTTGCTCAAAGCTAACTGTTGGTGGTTTAGTTGCTCAAAGCTAACTGTTGGTGGTTTAGTTGCTTAAACATAACTGTTGGTGGTTTAGTTGCTCAAAGCTAACTGTTGGTGGTTTAGTTGCTTAAACATAACAGTTGGTGGTTTAGTTGCTCAAAGCTAACTGTTGGTGGTTTAGTTGCTCAAAGCTAACTGTTGGTGGTTTAGTTGCTCAAAGTTAACTGTTGGTGGTTTAGTTGCTTAAACATAACTGTTGGTGGTTTAGTTGCTTAAAGCTAACTGTTGGTGGTTTAGTTGCTTAAACATAACAGTTGGTGGTTTAGTTGCTCAAAGCTAACTGTTGGTGGTTTAGTTGCTCAAAGCTAACTGTTGGTGGTTTAGTTGCTCAAAGCTAACTGTTGGTGGTTTAGTTGCTCAAAGCTAACTGTTGGTGGTTTAGTTGCTCAAAGCTAACTGTTGGTGGTTTAGTTGCTTAAACATAACTGTTGGTGGTTTAGTTGCTCAAAGCTAACTGTTGGTGGTTTAGTTGCTTAAACATAACAGTTGGTGGTTTAGTTGCTCTAAGCTAACTGTTGGTGGTTTAGTTGCTCAAAGCTAACTGTTGGTGGTTTAGTTGCTCAAAGTTAACTGTTGGTGGTTTAGTTGCTTAAACATAACTGTTGGTGGTTTAGTTGCTTAAAGCTAACTGTTGGTGGTTTAGTTGCTTAAACATAACAGTTGGTGGTTTAGTTGCTCAAAGCTAACTGTTGGTGGTTTAGTTGCTCAAAGCTAACTGTTGGTGGTTTAGTTGCTCAAAGCTAACTGTTGGTGGTTTAGTTGCTTAAACATAACTGTTGGTGGTTTAGTTGCTCAAAGCTAACTGTTGGTGGTTTAGTTGCTTAAACATAACAGTTGGTGGTTTAGTTGCTCAAAGCTAACTGTTGGTGGTTTAGTTGCTCAAAGCTAACTGTTGGTGGTTTAGTTGCTCAAAGTTAACTGTTGGTGGTTTAGTTGCTTAAACATAACTGTTGGTGGTTTAGTTGCTTAAAGCTAACTGTTGGTGGTTTAGTTGCTTAAACATAACTGTTGGTGGTTTAGTTGCTCAAAGCTAACTGTTGGTGGTTTAGTTGCTTAAAGCTATCTGTTGGTGGTTTAGTTGCTGAAAGCTAACTGTTGGTGGTTTAGTTGCTCAAAGTTAACTGTTGGTGGTTTAGTTGCTTAAACATAACTGTTGGTGGTTTAGTTGCTCAAAGCTAACTGTTGGTGGTTTAGTTGCTTAAACATAACTGTTGGTGGTTTAGTTGCTCAAAGCTAACTGTTGGTGGTTTAGTTGCTCAAAGCTAACTGTTGGTGGTTTAGTTGCTCAAAACTAACTGTTAGTGGTTTAGTTGCTCAAAGCTAACTGTTGGTGGTTTAGTTGCTCAAAGCTAACTGTTGGTGGTTTAGTTGCTTAAAGCTAACTGTTGGTGGTTTAGTTGCTCAAAGTTAACTGTTGGTGGTTTAGTTGCTCGAAGCTAACTGTTGGTGGTTTAGTTGCTCAAAGCTAACTGTTGGTGGTTTAGTTGCTTAAACATAACTGTTGGTGGTTTAGTTGCTTAAAGCTAACTGTTGGTGGTTTAGTTGCTCAAAGCTAACTGTTGGTGGTTTAGTTGCTTAAACATAACTGTTGGTGGTTTAGTTGCTTAAAGCTAACTGTTGGTGGTTTAGTTGCTCAAAGCTAACTGTTGGTGGTTTAGTTGCTCAAAGCTAACTGTTGGTGGTTTAGTTGCTTAAACATAACTGTTGGTGGTTTAGTTGCTTAAAGCTAACTGTTGGTGGTTTAGTTGCTTAAAGCTAACTGTTGGTGGTTTAGTTGCTCAAAGCTAACTGTTGGTGGTTTAGTTGCTTAAACATAACAGTTGGTGGTTTAGTTGCTCAAAGCTAACTGTTGGTGGTTTAGTTGCTCAAAGCTAACTGTTGGTGGTTTAGTTGCTCAAAGCTAACTGTTGGTGGTTTAGTTGCTCAAAGCTAACTGTTGGTGGTTTAGTTGCTCAAAGCTAACTGTTGGTGGTTTAGTTGCTTAAACATAACTGTTGGTGGTTTAGTTGCTCAAAGCTAACTGTTGGTGGTTTAGTTGCTTAAACATAACAGTTGGTGGTTTAGTTGCTCTAAGCTAACTGTTGGTGGTTTAGTTGCTCAAAGCTAACTGTTGGTGGTTTAGTTGCTCAAAGTTAACTGTTGGTGGTTTAGTTGCTTAAACATAACTGTTGGTGGTTTAGTTGCTTAAAGCTAACTGTTGGTGGTTTAGTTGCTTAAACATAACAGTTGGTGGTTTAGTTGCTCAAAGCTAACTGTTGGTGGTTTAGTTGCTCAAAGCTAACTGTTGGTGGTTTAGTTGCTCAAAGCTAACTGTTGGTGGTTTAGTTGCTTAAACATAACTGTTGGTGGTTTAGTTGCTCAAAGCTAACTGTTGGTGGTTTAGTTGCTTAAACATAACAGTTGGTGGTTTAGTTGCTCAAAGCTAACTGTTGGTGGTTTAGTTGCTCAAAGCTAACTGTTGGTGGTTTAGTTGCTTAAACATAACTGTTGGTGGTTTAGTTGCTTAAACATAACTGTTGGTGGTTTAGTTGCTTAAAGCTAACTGTTGGTGGTTTAGTTGCTTAAACATAACTGTTGGTGGTTTAGTTGCTCAAAGCTAACTGTTGGTGGTTTAGTTGCTTAAAGCTATCTGTTGGTGGTTTAGTTGCTGAAAGCTAACTGTTGGTGGTTTAGTTGCTCAAAGTTAACTGTTGGTGGTTTAGTTGCTTAAACATAACTGTTGGTGGTTTAGTTGCTCAAAGCTAACTGTTGGTGGTTTAGTTGCTTAAACATAACTGTTGGTGGTTTAGTTGCTCAAAGCTAACTGTTGGTGGTTTAGTTGCTCAAAGCTAACTGTTGGTGGTTTAGTTGCTCAAAACTAACTGTTAGTGGTTTAGTTGCTCAAAGCTAACTGTTGGTGGTTTAGTTGCTCAAAGCTAACTGTTGGTGGTTTAGTTGCTTAAAGCTAACTGTTGGTGGTTTAGTTGCTCAAAGTTAACTGTTGGTGGTTTAGTTGCTCGAAGCTAACTGTTGGTGGTTTAGTTGCTCAAAGCTAACTGTTGGTGGTTTAGTTGCTTAAACATAACTGTTGGTGGTTTAGTTGCTTAAAGCTAACTGTTGGTGGTTTAGTTGCTCAAAGCTAACTGTTGGTGGTTTAGTTGCTTAAACATAACTGTTGGTGGTTTAGTTGCTTAAAGCTAACTGTTGGTGGTTTAGTTGCTCAAAGCTAACTGTTGGTGGTTTAGTTGCTCAAAGCTAACTGTTGGTGGTTTAGTTGCTTAAACATAACTGTTGGTGGTTTAGTTGCTTAAAGCTAACTGTTGGTGGTTTAGTTGCTTAAAGCTAACTGTTGGTGGTTTAGTTGCTCAAAGCTAACTGTTGGTGGTTTAGTTGCTTAAAGCTAACTGTTAGTGGTTTAGTTGCTTGAAGCTAACTGTTGGTGGTTTAGTTGCTTAAAGCTAACTGTTGGTGGTTTAGTTGCTCAAAGCTAACTGTTGGTGGTTTAGTTGCTTAAAGCTAACTGTTGGTGGTTTAGTTGCTTAAAGCTAACTGTTGGTGGTTTAGTTGCTTAAAGCTAACTGTTGGTGGTTTAGTTGCTTAAAGCTAACTGTTGGTGGTTTAGTTGCTTAAACATAACTGTTGGTGGTTTAGTTGCTTAAAGCTAACTGTTGGTGGTTTAGTTGCTTAAAGCTAACTGTTGGTGGTTTAGTTGCTTAAAGCTAACTGTTGGTGGTTTAGTTGCTTAAACATAACTGTTGGTGGTTTAGTTGCTCAAAGCTAACTGTTGGTGGTTTAGTTGCTCAAAGCTAACTGTTGGTGGTTTAGTTGCTCAAAGCTAACTGTTGGTGGTTTAGTTGCTCAAAGCTAACTGTTGGTGGTTTAGTTGCTTAAACATAACTGTTGGTGGTTTAGTTGCTTAAACATAACTGTTGGTGGTTTAGTTGCTTAAAGCTAACTGTTGGTGGTTTAGTTGCTTAAAGCTAACTGTTGGTGGTTTAGTTGCTCAAAGCTAACTGTTGGTGGTTTAGTTGCTCAAAGCTAACTGTTGGTGGTTTAGTTGCTTAAACATAACTGTTGGTGGTTTAGTTGCTTAAACATAACTGTTGGTGGTTTAGTTGCTTAAAGCTAACTGTTGGTGGTTTAGTTGCTCAAAGCTAACTGTTGGTGGTTTAGTTGCTCAAAGCTAACTGTTGGTGGTTTAGTTGCTTAAACATAACTGTTGGTGGTTTAGTTGCTTAAAGCTAACTGTTGGTGGTTTAGTTGCTTAAAGCTAACTGTTGGTGGTTTAGTTGCTCAAAGCTAACTGTTGGTGGTTTAGTTGCTTAAAGCTAACTGTTAGTGGTTTAGTTGCTTAAAGCTAACTGTTGGTGGTTTAGTTGCTTAAAGCTAACTGTTGGTGGTTTAGTTGCTCAAAGCTAACTGTTGGTGGTTTAGTTGCTTAAAGCTAACTGTTGGTGGTTTAGTTGCTTAAAGCTAACTGTTGGTGGTTTAGTTGCTTAAAGCTAACTGTTGGTGGTTTAGTTGCTTAAAGCTAACTGTTGGTGGTTTAGTTGCTTAAACATAACTGTTGGTGGTTTAGTTGCTTAAAGCTAACTGTTGGTGGTTTAGTTGCTTAAAGCTAACTGTTGGTGGTTTAGTTGCTTAAAGCTAACTGTTGGTGGTTTAGTTGCTTAAACATAACTGTTGGTGGTTTAGTTGCTCAAAGCTAACTGTTGGTGGTTTAGTTGCTCAAAGCTAACTGTTGGTGGTTTAGTTGCTCAAAGCTAACTGTTGGTGGTTTAGTTGCTCAAAGCTAACTGTTGGTGGTTTAGTTGCTTAAACATAACTGTTGGTGGTGTAGTTCCTAAAGCCACACACCTTGTGTAAAAGCCTGAACTAACCCGTCCCGTTCCTCTCCCTGCAGGCCTACTTTCGGCAGGGGGTCGCCCTGCAGTACCTCGGCCGGCACGCCGACGCCCTGGCTGCGTTCTCCTCCGGCCTCGCCCAGGACCCCAAGAGCCTGCAGCTGCTGGTGGGCATGGTGGAGGCCGCCATGAAGTCGCCCCTCAGAGGTACTGCTACGCTTTCTATTTGTTTCCTTGAGCAGAACTTCATGTCCCCAAGTTGCAGGAGAGCAGAGTGAGACGTTGAGTCTGAACCGTCGAGTTTCCACTTTTTCCTTTTGTTCTGTTATTCAGCGGCTCTCCTCTGGGATGAGAATAAACAAAAAACAAAAGAAAGGAACCCTCTGATGGTTCACACGTCTCAAAGAAATGGATGCACGTTTTGATGTCGACAAAGAGGCAGAAAAGAGACGATAAAGATAAAGGGAGATGTAGAAAATAAGTAAAACAAGCGAGGCAGACGAAACAGAAAAGAGAAACTTGGAGAAGGGGAAATTGGACTCATGTATGAGTCTGTTCTCAGGTCAGTGGTATGACTATGAGTCTGTTCTCAGGTCAGCAGTATAACTATGAGTCTGTTCTCAGGTCAGTGGTATGACTATGAGTCTGTTCTCAGGTCAGCAGTATGACTATGAGTCTGTTCTCAGGTCAGCAGTATAACTATGAGTCTGTTCTCAGGTCAGTGGTATGACTATGAGTCTGTTCTCAGGTCAGTGGTATGACTATGAGTCTGTTCTCAGGTCAGTGGTATGACTATGAGTCTGTTCTCAGGTCAGTGGTATGACTATGAGTCTGTTCTCAGGTCAGCAGTATGACTATGAGTCTGTTCTCAGGTCAGCAGTATAACTATGAGTCTGTTCTCAGGTCAGTGGTATGACTATGAGTCTGTTCTCAGGTCAGCAGTATAACTATGAGTCTGTTCTCAGGTCAGTGGTATGACTATGAGTCTGTTCTCAGGTCAGTGGTATGACTATGAGTCTGTTCTCAGGTCAGTGGTATAACTATGAGTCTGTTCTCAGGTCAGTGGTATGACTATGAGTCTGTTCTCAGGTCAGTGGTATGACTATGAGTCTGTTCTCAGGTCAGTGGTATGACTATGAGTCTGTTCTCAGGTCAGCAGTATGACTATGAGTCTGTTCTCAGGTCAGTGGTATGACTATGAGTCTGTTCTCAGGTCAGTGGTATGACTATGAGTCTGTTCTCAGGTCAGCAGTATAACTATGAGTCTGTTCTCAGGTCAGTGGTATGACTATGAGTCTGTTCTCAGGTCAGCAGTATAACTATGAGTCTGTTCTCAGGTCAGTGGTATGACTATGAGTCTGTTCTCAGGTCAGCAGTATAACTATGAGTCTGTTCTCAGGTCAGTGGTATGACTATGAGTCTGTTCTCAGGTCAGCAGTATAACTATGAGTCTGTTCTCAGGTCAGTGGTATGACTATGAGTCTGTTCTCAGGTCAGCAGTATAACTATGAGTCTGTTCTCAGGTCAGTGGTATGACTATGAGTCTGTTCTCAGGTCAGTGGTATGACTATGAGTCTGTTCTCAGGTCAGTGGTATGACTATGAGTCTGTTCTCAGGTCAGCAGTATGACTATGAGTCTGTTCTCAGGTCAGTGGTATGACTATGAGTCTGTTCTCAGGGCCCGATACCAGTGCGTCAAACACGCGCCGTCGCTTCATTGGTGGGATTTTGCAGCGTGAAATATTTGCATTCCAGTGATTGGACGGGATGCATGGATCGGGTAGCGAGTGTTGTTATTGTTCTTGGGGGTCCTGTACTTTAACTACTTACATTTCAGAGAATATCAACGTTTTTTCTCAGGAATTTGTGAGTTTTTCCCAATGAATTTACACTTTCAATCCCAGAGACTATCACATTGTTTCCTCGTGAATTTAAATTTGAAATATCAGAGAATATCCAAGATTTTCTTCTCATGAATTCCCAAATGTTTTCCTTAATATATTACTTTCCCCGGCTCCGTAATATTACATTTATTTTTTCTACCATAATTGTAAACTTTGCACATCGACGAAGAAGAACATCTTTACAGCACAACATAAAAAATATCCAGAGCATTTATAAAAATGTATCTATTTTTGTTGAAGTATTGCAACATTTCAAAAACGTTACTTTGAGTTTTCGGAGGGCAAAGAGGCAGAAAGTACTAATTTAGTGAAGATATGACGAATGTTTGAGATTTTTCAAATAGTTTGTTTTCTGATGAGGAGAATATAACGAGCTGAGAGTAAAGCACCGCCAGGGCTTCGCTTCGCCGCCGGGTTTGTTAGCATGGATCTTCTTCTCATGATGAAATATTTACAAGCTACTGTAGATTCTTGTGTGTCATTGATCTGTGCATCCCACAGTTCCCAGTGCACTTCAATGTGCAGCTCCCACCAGCTAGAGAAGATGAAGGAAGAGTGCATACGCTCAAGAATGGTTTGCAGGCTGGGGTTGGCTCAGGATTATGTTTTTACCCTTCAGCTGTATCGAAATGAGAGCACGGCTTCCTGGGAATAGCCGTCTGCTTGGCAAGCTCCAGCTAATGTCTGCGCACGTGAGGTTCTGCCTCTGCTCGTGCACTGCGGAGCACATCGTCTATTCACAGGATTTCCCTGTGAGGCGGAGCGTGTTGTGGAGGGAAACCACTCGGTTGTCATTGATAGCGATCACTCTGAAATAGTCACGAAATGCAGTCTACTGGTTTCGTGTACCGGGGACACGAAATGCCAGGTTTGTTTGTGTCGATCAGCACGAAAAATAATGTCAAAGGAAAGTTCATTTAGAGCTTTTTTAGTGGTGGACGAACAAATCAAATGAATCCACGTGACTAATAGTCAGAGCTTAGTTATCTAACCCTAACTGTTGGTGGTTTAGTTATCTAACCCTAACTGTTGGTGGTTTAGTTATCTAAACCTAACTGTTGGTGGTTTAGTTATCTAAATCTTACTGTTGGTGGTTTAGTTATCTAAATCTTACTGTTGGTGGTTTAGTTATCTAAACCTAACTGTTGGTGGTTTAGTTATCTAAACCTAACTGTTGGTGGTTTAGTTATCTAACCCTAACTGTTGGTGGTTTAGTTATCTAAACCTAACTGTTGGTGGTTTAGTTATCTAACCCTAACTGTTGGTGGTTTAGTTATCTAACCCTAACTGTTGGTGGTTTAGTTATCTAAATCTTACTGTTGGTGGTTTAGTTATCTAACCCTAACTGTTGGTGGTTTAGTTATCTAAATCTTACTGTTGGTGGTTTAGTTATCTAAATCTTACTGTTGGTGGTTTAGTTATCTAAATCTTACTGTTGGTGGTTTAGTTATCTAAACCTAACTGTTGGTGGTTTAGTTATCTAAACCTAACTGTTGGTGGTTTAGTTATCTAAACCTAACTGTTGGTGGTTTAGTTATCTAAACCTAACTGTTGGTGGTTTAGTTATCTAAACCTAACTGTTGGTGGTTTAGTTATCTAAATCTTACTGTTGGTGGTTTAGTTATCTAAATCTTACTGTTGGTAGGTATTTTAAGGCCAACCATGGAGTTTTGTCTTAACCTAACTAAGTGGTTTTGTTGCCTAAATCTAACTAGTATTCAATGCGATGTCGTCCTGAAAACAAAGGTTGTGCCAAGAGACAAACAAGGCTTTGTGTCCCTGAACAGAAACCAACACTCCATGTCGGTGCCGTGAGTCTGATCAGCGGCAGCGACATGCAGGGAGCCTGAACTCCTGCAGGAGCGGCACTGAGCAGATCTGATGCACTGTGGGAGGTTGTTCTGCTGTCCGGGGGCTGCGACCTCAAAAAGAAAAAACTCCATCTCCCATAAGCTTCAAAGCTAAGATGCCGAGTATCTAGCGTTAGCAGGAGTTGTCATGCTTGAGTCAGCAACATGCAGGAAGAGCTGCAGCGTGGACGAGGTTCCTCCTCGGGGTCATCGGCCTCCTGCTGGGTCTGCTGATGTCTCTTTTTATAGGATGATGTGCCGAGAGGTTGTTGGGAGGTAGAGGCAATCTTTCCCATTCTTACCGGGGGGTGTTTACTAAGCCGGCTTCAAATTGGCAACATTTTACATCGCAACCTATTTTGTATTTAGCGTCGGTATCGCTATGAGACTTACGGAGAAGGCTGCAGCTCATCCCGTTGGCATGCAATGCAAATAAATACGACCTGATGTGAAGTGTTGCGTCGTCTGGAAAGCATCAGAAAATGTTTTCTGATGGAATATTAGTAGAAAATAAAACCACGAGACAAAAAAAGACGTGATTGAATGAGTTATGAAACGTCAGTTTTGTCAAACAGTGCCATATATTTACCTTTTTTGTCTGTTTATGTATTTGGAGTCTATTAAACTCGACTAATGTGCTTTTTATTGCTTATTAATTAAAACCATCGAGTAGTTATTTGCATTCGTATAACCTGCATGCTTTGGTGCATTCGTTGCTGTTAAATGCTCAAAGAAAAGGGCTGAACGTCCTGCAACATGTCCCCGGGCCTGCTGGAGGCTCTCCAGGTAAACGTCCTGCAACATGTCCCCGGGCCTGCTGGAGGGTCTCCAGGTAAACGTCCTGCAACATGTCCCCGGGCCTGCTGGAGGGTCTCCAGGTAAACGTCCTGCAACATGTCCCCGGGCCTGCTGGAGGGTCTCCAGGTAAACGTCCTGCAACATGTCCCCGGGCCTACTGGAGGGTCTCCAGGTAAACGTCCTGTAACATGTCCCCGGGCCTGCTGGAGGGTCTCCAGGTAAACCCCGTCCCTCTCAGTGTGACGGGGGGAAGACGGCCTGCTGACCCCTGAGTGCTCTGTGGTCCAGCAGGCGACTCTGCAGGGTCCCGTCTGACGTCTGGCAGGTTGTGAGTCAGCAGGACGCTGCAGGAGCTCAGCAGAAGCAATGAAGGGCCGTTTAATATCTGATATTTGGTGCCTAAATCTTATGTAACACACATATAATATGGTGTTTGTGTCACGTATCTGTTCTTCTTGTAGATGAGAGTTTGGAATTCAATTATTGTGAACACTTTGCAATACAAAAGCTTTCAGCTCCAAATAGCACAGATGGTGTTTTACCTAAACAACTACAGTTGTGTTAATTATTGAGAAATAATGAACCGTTATCTCACAGCCTTTCTACCTCTGAGTGATGATCCTTCAGGAAATAATTAAAATGAGTAAACAGTCAACTCTCAATGTCCCGCCATCTGTAGGCGTCTTTTGTCAATAACACATTTCACGTGTGTGTGTGTGTGTGTGTGTGTGTGTGTGTGTGTGACTGCTATCTGAGATCTCTCTCTTAAATGTAGCACCAATGTAGGAAAACTAAATTGATAGTTGATATTGAATATTTTTTATTTTACTTTTTAGTTCCATAAATAAAACAGAAATGTGGGTTCATGTTAAGGTCCTTGTAATAAGTGTTATAGGTAATAAGGCTCTTAAAAGATGCTCCTCTGGTTGTATAGAAGTCTATGCTTCATGTGTTAAAGCTGCATTCTCTCTCCTGACCACCAGGGGCCGACTCCTCTGGTTGTATAGAAGTCTATGCTTCATGTGTTAAAGCTGCATTCTCTCTCCTGACCACCAGGGGGCGACTCCTCTGGTTGTATAGAAGTCTATATAAATGACTCTACTTCTCTTGATGTATTCCCTCAGTAAACATTGTAAACATGAGTTCATGTCTCAATCTCTAGTTTCAAGTCTTCTTCAATACAACATGATGTTCATTTAGTAAATGATGGTCATTTAGAGTCAAACAGACCATAAAGCAGGGGACGCTTTAGGGCGGGGCTAAAGGTGATTGACAGGTCTCTGACAGAGTCGTATACAGCGTCTCTTCGTCGCTCCTCCTCAGTCCAGATACGGTCACTTCTGTTCTTTGGTTGCAAAAGAACATGACAAAGGTAAACGTAATCCAAGATGGCGAAATCGCCAAACTCAAGCCTTCAGAGCGGCGGTCCAATACCCAGCGAGTGACGTCTATGTCCACTTCTTAAGATCTAAGCAGGAACCAAAAAGTCAACTTTATTATAATTGTCAGAAACATGAAGGCACAGAATGACATTTGACCTCTCCAGTTAACTCATTCCAAGCTTCTCCCAGAAGGTCAGCGCCTCCAAGGACGACCCGCTCTCTCTCCTCACCGCTGTGCTTCCTCCTCAGACTCCCTGGAGCCGACGTACCGGCAGCTGCAGAGGATGAAGCTGGACAAGAGCCCCTTTGTGGTGGTGTCCGTCATCGGCCAGGAGCTGCTGACCCACGGCTCCCACGGCGCCTCGGTGGTGGTGCTGGAGGCCGGGCTGAAGATCGGCACCTGCTCCCTGAAGCTGCGCGGCTCCGTGTTCTCGGCCCTGAGCTCGGCCTACTGGTCGCTGGGCAACGCGGACAAGAGCGTGGCCTACATGCAGCAGGACCTGGAGGTCACCAAGACCTTAGGTATGGAGGGGGGAGGGGGGGGAGGGGGGGGGGGGAGAGGGGACGGACAAAGAACTCAGTTGTCTCTCTGTCCGCAGGCGACCAGTCCGGTGAATGCCGCGCCCACGGGAACCTCGGCTCCGCCCTCTTCTCCAAAGGCAGCTACAGGGAAGCGCTGGCCAATCACAGGAACCAGCTGGTGCTCGCCATGAAGCTCAAGGACAGGGAGGTATGTCCAGCTGGGGTCCAGACCCATCCGGGTCCTGTAATGTCGGGTTCTGAGTCCTGCAGCTGCTGACTCTTGTTTTTAACGAGCTCCTTGATGCTAGATAATCGCTTCAACAGGTTAAAGCGACGTTTGTAATTACAATGAGCCTTTTAGCCTTTCAGCCTGTTAGCCTTTTAGCCTTTTAGCCTTTTAGCCTGTTAGCCTTTTAGCCTGTTAGCCTTTTAGCCTGTTAGCCTTTTAGCTGAGTAGCCTGCATCATGCAGCGTCTGAACCGGGTCCAAAACCATGTGATGAAGTTCTTTGCAGTAAAACACAACACAGTAATGAAGCAGACGGTCAGGACCTGGCCCTCTGCTGGCTGGAAGCTTTCATGCAGTGAAAAGTTGTGTGACGTCGTTTCCTGTGTAACTTCCTGCGTGTGTTTGAGAGCAGACGGACTCATCGGTTCTGTTGTGTCAGGAACCGTAGAACCTTAGAACCGTAGAACCTCAGAACCTTAGAACCCAAAATGACTCCAAGACTCACCATCAGCGAGTTGTGGGGCGTGAACTGTGTGTGTGTGTGAGAGTGTGTGTGTGAGAGTGTGTGTGTGTGTGTGTGAGTGTGTGTGTGTGTGTGTGTGAGTGTGTGTGTGTGTGTGTGTGTGTGTGAGTGTGTGTGTGTGTGTGTGAGTGTGTGTGTGTGTGTGTGAGTGTGTGTGTGTGTGTGAGTGTGTGAGTGTGTGTGTGTGTGCGTGTGTGTGTGTGTGTGTGTGTGTTAATCAATAATGTTTGCTGTTGTCACCTTCGATCTTCTGTGTGTTCTCTCCGTCTGCACATCAGAGTTTCTTTGTGCTCATCTGTTGGTGAACCAGGTGGATAAATGTCATCTTATCTTTCATGTGTGCGGTTTATTTCATTATATATATTTTGTTTTTTAATTATTATTATTAAAAACATTCATGTTATTTTATTTGGACAACTCGATAATTCTTCTTAGAAAGAGTGACATAATAAACGTTCATATTCTCTTTCTACTTAACAAAATGAAACACTCAATATCTTTTGATCAATATTGTTTCTGCAGTTTCAAAACTGGGCCGATTATTATTATTGTTCTTATACGTCTTGTTGTTGTTAAGATGCTCGTAAAGCAGCATCGTCCACAGCAGCAGCTCGATATCACACACACACACACACACACACACACACACACACACACACACACACACATGCATGTGGAGCGGCGGGTTGAGCACCTGCCAGTGAGACGAATGAGGCTTTGAGTAAATTCACTTCAATGAAACACATCGTGTTGAGCAGCTAGGATCTCAGACAGGAGACTGTGTGTGTGTGTGTGTGTGTGTGTGTGTGTGTGTGAGTGTGTGTGAGTGTGTGTGTGTGTGTGTGTGTTATCGAGCTCCTCTTACAGGTGCTCAGCCTGAGGCGCTGACACGCGGCCGTCAGCAGGAATCCATTCCTCCCGCTGTGTGTTCTGCTTCTGTTTCCAGACGCGGGCTTCCCAAACAAAGAGCTGGTTAACACACACACACACACACACACACACACACACACACACACACCACATACACATGTAATAGAGTACAATTGCTCGTTTATAGGCAACGATGTCTATTGGAGTCACTTGTTCCCTGGACTTTGTATTTATTGCATTAAAAGAAATCAGAGAGTTTGATGCTTCATAATAATAATAATAATAATAATAATAAACAAGCATGTCAAAGTTTTAGTGTTGTCGGTCTCTCCATCTTTTTCTTACGTATATAAACACAGACGTAAACGGTGTGTTACACACACACACACACACACACACATGATTCCACATGATTGGATTTATTTTGTGTGTTTTTCTCGTTCAGGGGGAAACCATCGTGTCCTTGAGGGAAATCAAACACTTGTCTGGCCAGTTGACTGTACACACACACACACACACACACACACACACACACACACACACACACACACACACACACACACACACAGAGAGAGGCATCCTCGTCATTTATTAAATCTCCCTCTTTCTGCCTAGGAGAGATGTGTCAACTGGATTTCATGTGTTTACGCTCATCACTTTGCTGGAAATTGGGATTTCAGTTGGCGTGTGCTGTTGTCTTTCACACACACACACACACACACACACACACACACACACACACACACGTGAACAGCAGTGAGAAAAGCAGTTTGTCCCGTTTTTAATTAGAAAGTAAATTCCACTGAAGGTCAATTTGGCTGTTTTCATTTTTAGCCTCTGATTTAAAGGGACAGAGTGTCTAATTTATTATTTATTAAAAATAATTTAAACTGAAGCATCAGTTTTTGACGAAGCGGAGCAAAGTATGTGTTTATGTCAGAATTTCTCATTGTGTGTGTGTGTGTGTGTGTGTGTGTGTGTGTGTGTGTGTGTGTGTGTGAGACACTCACATGATTTGCACGGCATCGCTCCGCCTGAAGACGTCTGTCTGTAATCAGCGGGAGAAGAATCATCAGAAGTGTTTGAAACCGAAAGAGAGTTTCAAAAGAACCACAGAAACCTGAGAATAGGATTCAGATCAAAGTACAACACCACACTGTGTACTCCACTACAGCTGCAATATGTTTTAGTGTACTTAAACTATTGTAAAGTCAAAGTACTACACCACACTGTGTACTCCACTACAGCTGCAATATGTTTTAGTGTACTTAAACTATTGTAAAGTCAAAGTACTACACCACACTGTGTACTCCACTACAGCTGCAATATGTTTTAGTGTACTAAGAGAGAGAACCGGAAGAAAATTTAAAAAAATACGACGCAAGTTGTGACAAACTGAGGCATCATTCTGTGTTTAAACCCTGAAATCAAACTGCACTCCTTGTGTGGTTGTGTGCGTTCTTGGTGGATTCTAACTCTGTGTGTGTGTGTGTGTGTGTGTGTGTGTGTGTGTGTGTGTGTGTGTGTGTGTGTGTGTGTGTGTGTGTGTGCTAGGCTGCGTCCGGCGCCCTCAGCAGCCTGGGCCACGTGTACACGTCTATCGGAGACTTCCCCAACGCGCTGGCCAGCCACAGGCAGTGCGTGCTGCTGGCCCGGCAGACGCAGTGCCGGCTGTCCGAGGCGCGGCAGCTGGGCAACATGGGCGCCGTGTACACGGCTCTGGGCGACTTCGGCAACGCCGTGCAGTGCCACGAGCAACACGTGGACATCGCTAAGGTACAGAGCTCATCAAATCATGAACATACCAATATGAAGCTTCCTGATGGCTCCTCTTCCTCTGAGCCAGAGACCGCCATTAACAACACACACACACACACACACACACACACACACTCACTGAGAACACTTTGGCTCCGTTGTCTTTTATTTAACGGTTTGCATTGTTCTCATGTTCGTCGGCTCCAACAGTGAATCTGGTGTGAAGACAGAGAGAGAAAGCTCATTTAATGCATTCATTGGGTTTTTGGATATGTTTACAATCACACACACACACACACATAAAACAAAGTTTTGACTTGTCGAATGTGAATCTCTTCTCAATAAAGATCTAATAAAGTGACGTGGAAATGGCAGTAGACGTTTATTTACACACAATTTCTCTCTTATATATAAATATATAACATATTAATAATGTATATTGGCCTGGTGTGAATCTTATGCACACTGCACTCGACCCAAAATGTGGATTAAATACTTAAGATGGGTTCAAATGTATAAAACCATTGAAATAAATGTTTTAAAATACTTTCTCTCCCCGGGACTTAACATCCTAATATCTTAAATAAAAGCAGGTGGTTCTTCAAATTAAATAACTAAAATCAGAAATGTTTTCTTGATGGATCAATTGATTCATTGGTTTCTTTTGGTTTCTTTTGCTGCCTTGTGGAGAGAAAAAGAAGCCGTGTGTTTTGATGGAAATCACATGTTCTTATGAACATGAAGCCATTGGCGGCATCCAGTAATTTAATTTGGAGATTATTATGGAGAGAAGCGTAATGTGTGTGTGTGTGTGTGTGTGTTCATATGGCAAAAGTTACACAAACAAACATAACAAAAAACAAATCATCCGAGCACATTTCACTTTTTATGTGACTTTTGTATTTTCCCTGTTCTGCTGGGCGAAGCGTCACAGCGAGCCAGCGCTCCTCTCGCTCCACGCCACGGCCTCCCGACATGCTGATCCACCATCTGTCCACAGTTACACCAGAGTAAAGTCCCATCTTCGGACTGAGATGAAGTCATTTTAGTTGCAGCTTGAAACATAAAACATTTTTCTCCGAGTCCATTGCTCTAAACAGTGAAATGTGTTTCCTGTCCTCAGTTCTGCAGAGTGCACATGTAGCTGCATTTCTTTATTAACGTCTGCTTTTAATGTGCCGAAGCCAATGGCGATGTTTTTATCGAGTCTTTTCAAAGTCCTTTGAGGAGCATGAATAACATGTGATCTGTGGGGCGACGTCCTGATGTCTGTGGTTGCAGTCCCTGGAGAACCGGCGGGAGGAGGCGCGGGCCTACAGCAACCTGGGCAGCGCCTTCCACTCCCAGCGCGACTTCGACAAGGCCATATCGTACCACACGCGTGTGCTGGAATCGGCTCAGCAGCTGGGCGACCGGGCCATCGAGATGAGGGCGTACGCCGGGCTGGGCCACGCCGCGCGCTGCATGCAGGTTGGTGTCAACATCACGGAGGGCGACGCGGTCAGCTGTTTCTTTATGAATGTTCACGGTGGCCCTGAACCCTCAGGACCTGGAGAGAGCCCGGCTGCACCACCAGCACCAGCTGGACATCGCTCAGGAGCTGCAGGACCGAGCGGCTCAGGGCCGGGCGTCGTCCAACCTGGGTGAGTTCATCACGGGCCACGAGGAACACGCGTGTGTGACATTAACTTTTCTTCATGTCTGTGTTTGTTTGATGGTTTAAATTGAGATGATGTGACCAAGTAATGAACAGCAGTTGTGCTGAAGCTTTTTGGGGACGTTTCCCAAGGAAAAGTGAGGTCAACGCTGGAGAGTCTTAAAGCTGCATTCTCTCTCCTGACCACCAGGGGGCGACTCCTCTGGTTGGATAGAAGTCTATGCTTCATGTGTTAAAGCTGCATTCTCTCTCCTGACCACCAGGGGGCGACTCCTCTGGTTGGATAGAAGTCTATATAAATGACTCTACTTGATGTATTCCCTCAGTAAACATTGTAAACAGTTTATGTCTCAGTCTCTAGTTTCAAGTCTTCTTCAACACGTCCTTTGGGATTTACCTTGTTGGCCTCTTGTGTCATTAAATCTGGATTTGCTTTGCGCTGCTGTTGCATCTATTTTAGCAGCTTGTTTTAAAGAAGGAGAAAAACTAATAATGAGGAGGAGGAAGAGGAGGAGGGAGCGTCTCGTTATTCAGACTGCACCCTCGAGGAAACGTAGACGTCGTCGACGTAGATGACAACAAGCAGGGGGAGGGTGGCAGATTTCTTTTTCTGTAAAACAAAACAGGCGTGCATGTGCTCAATAAAAGAAGAAAAGACTTGAGAGTCAACAACAACAACAACAGTGTCTTTAAATAACTGGTTCATATTCAGTTCAATGCGATCTGAACCGACGGTGTGCTGTTTGAAACGGTTCATAGAAAATTCAATAAGGGAGCTTTAAGAAGAACTCTATAGAAACATCTCTCTGGTGTTTACTGATGGAGGTCCTACTTCCTCCTCCCTGGCCGTAGGTCATGTGACCGGTCACATGACTGCAGCAGTCGCCTCTCTGGCCGATCGACGTTCCTGTTTTATTAACGGGGTTCTGGTTTCTGCGGCCACAGTGATATCTGAGAGCTGGAGAACCCGACTCCGGTGCTGAGTGGACGACCTGTGTGTGTGTGTGTGTGTGTGTGTGTGTGTGTGTGATGTGAGCTCACTCTCCAGCATCAAGAACACATTTCCTGCTCTGACTACGATGGAGTCTCGTGTTTAGTTTCCGCAAAGAGTCTGAATAACACAAACCACTCGGCTCTGATGTTCCTCTACTAGGAAGTCGCTGAGGTTGTTGAAGTTGTTGAGGTTGTTGAAGTTGTTAAAGTTGTTGAGGTTGTTGAAGTTGTTAAAGTTGTTGAGGTTGTTGAAGTTGTTGAAGTTGTTGAGGTTGTTGAAGTTGTTGAGGTTGTTGAAGTTGTTGAGGTTGTTGAGGTTGTTGAAGTTGTTGAAGTTGTTGAGGTTGTTGAAGTTGTTGAGATTGTTGAGGTTGTTGAAGTTGTTGAGGTTGTTGAAGTTGTTGAGATTGTTGAAGTTGTTGAGATTGTTGAAGTTGTTGAGGTTGTTGAAGTTGTTGAGGTTGTTGAAGTTGTTGAAGTTGTTGAGGTTGTTGAGGTTGTTGAGGTTGTTGAAGTTGTTGAGATTGTTGAGGTTGTTGAAGTTGTTGAGGTTGTTGAAGTTGTTGAAGTTGTTGAGATTGTTGAGGTTGTTGAAGTTGTTGAAGTTGTTGAGGTTGTTGAAGTTGTTGAGGTTGTTGAAGTTGTTGAAGTTGTTGAGGTTGTTGAGGTTGTTGAGGTTGTTGAAGTTGTTGAGGTTGTTGAGGTTGTTGAAGTTGTTGAGGTTGTTGAAGTTGTTGAGGTTGTTGAGGTTGTTGAAGTTGTTGAGGTTGTTGAAGTTGTTGAGGTTGTTGAGGTTGTTGAAGTTGTTGAGGTTGTGGAAGTTGTTGAGGTTTTTGAGGTTGTTGAGTTTGTTGAAGTTGTTGAGTTTGTTGAAGTTGTTGAGGTTGTTGAAGTTGTTGAGGTTGTTGAGGTTGTTGAGGTTGTTGAAGTTGTTGAGGTTGTTGAAGTTGTTGAGGTTGTTGAAGTTGTTGAGGTTGTTGAAGTTGTTGAGGTTGTTGAAGTTGTTGAGGTTGTTGAGGTTGTTGACATTGTTGAGGTTGTTGACGTTGTTGAAGTTGTTGAGGTTGTTGACGTTGTTGAGGTTGTTGAAGTTGTTGAAGTTGTTGAGGTTGTTGAAGTTGTTGAGGTTGTTGAGGTTGTTGAAGTTGTTGAGGTTGTTGAGGTTGTTGAAGTTGTTGAGGTTTTTGAGGTTGTTGAAGTTGTTGAAGTTGTTGAAGTTGTTGAGGTTGTTGAAGTTGTTGAGGTTGTTGAGGTTGTTGAGGTTGTTGAAGTTGTTGAGGTTGTTGAGGTTGTTGAAGTTGTTGAGGTTGTGGAAGTTGTTGAGGTTTTTGAGGTTGTTGAGTTTGTTGAAGTTGTTGAGGTTGTTGAAGTTGTTGAGGTTGTTGAGGTTGTTGAGGTTGTTGAAGTTGTTGAGGTTGTTGAGGTTGTTGAAGTTGTTGAGGTTGTTGAAGTTGTTGAGGTTGTTGAAGTTGTTGAAGTTGTTGAGGTTGTTGAAGTTGTTGAGGTTGTTGACGTTGTTGAGGTTGTTGACGTTGTTGAAGTTGTTGAGGTTGTTGAAGTTGTTGAGGTTGTTGAGGTTGTTGAGGTTGTTGACGTTGTTGAGGTTGTTGACGTTGTTGAGGTTGTTGACGTTGTTGAAGTTGTTGAGGTTGTTGAAGTTGTTGAGGTTGTTGACGTTGTTGAGGTTGTTGACGTTGTTGAAGTTGTTGAGGTTGTTGAAGTTGTTGAGGTTGTTGAGGTTGTTGACGTTGTTGACGTTGTTGAAGTTGTTGAGGTTGTTGAGGTTGTTGAGGTTTTGTCTTTGACACTTTAGTGGCAGAAGACTTGCAGTCGGTTCAGATCAGTGATTCACTTCATCATTTATGGATGATTCTCTTTCTCTCTCAACGCTGACGTGACAAACCTTCATCCTCCTCTCCACCTTTGTTTCCTCCTCTCTTGTTTCCTCATCTCGTCCTCCTCTCCACCTTTGTTTCCTCCTCTCTTGTTTCCTCATCTCGTCCTCCTCTCCACCTTTGTTTCCTCCTCCTCTCCTCTCTTGTTTCCGTCTTACTGGTGTTGACTGGTGCTGATGGTCCCATTTAAAGCCTGACTCTTCACACACACACTCCCAGTACGATTGAAAGCTGTATTTTAGTATTATTTATTGCTGCATCTTTAACGGTCATGTGACCAGAGTGCTGATGCATGAGGCCGAACCCCCGTCATCAGATGTCACCTGACCTCAGATGTCACCTGACCTCAGATGTCACCTGACTTCAAATGTCACCTGACCTCAGATGTCACCTGACTACAGATGTCACCTGACCTCAGATGTCACCTGACTTCAGATGTCACCTGACCTCAGATGTCACCTGACCTCAGATGTCACCTGACCTCAGATGTCAACTGACCTCAGATGTCACCTGACCTCAGATGTCACCTGACCACAGATGTCACCTGACTTCAGATGTCACCTGACCTCAGATGTCACCTGACCTTAGATGTCACCTGACCTCAGATGTCACCTGACTACAGATGTCACCTGACCTCAGATGTCACCTGACTACAGATGTCACCTGACCTCAGATGTCACCTGACCTCTCATGCTCCTCCCCTCCAGCAGCGTTTAGGAGGCGAGACGTGTCACTGCAACAGATATTCCAGCCATCTCCGCAGGCCTCTCTGTAATCCTCTTAAGGAGACCCCGATGAACGAGGTCTCCTTATTCGCTGCCTCCTCCTCATCTTCTTCATCCTGCCTCCTCCTCCTCTTCCTTACGGTGCCTCGCCTCCTCCTCTTCCTCACTTAGAGTCTTAAAAACAGTTTTGGTTTCATTGCATTTTTTTCTAAACCTACATTTAATTTTTTTCCGCTATTTAAGCAAAAGCTGTGTGTGTGTGTGTGTGTGTGTGTGTGTGTGTGTGTGTGTGTGTGTGTGTGTGTGTGTGTGTGTGTGTGTGTGTGTCGCTCACGTATGGATGTTTCTTCTTCTTCATAAAAGCAGAACCTTCTGCACCTCGTCTTCCTCAAGTCGTTCAACCGCACGACTGGAATGAACAATAAAGATTAACTGAATTAATCGTTATTCTTTCACGGAGCGTGATTTGCTTGTTTTCCTCCTCCGGTTGCCCACTAATCTATAATACGCCAATTAAAGATGCAATTATTAATTTTAATGAATTGTCTTTTGTGCGACTGGTTTTATTATTCTTTCGTTCAGTCGGCTTTTGTTTGTTTTAAATTCAACATACCTTCTTATTTCCCTATGCTTTTGCTTTTTTGAATTATTATTATTAATTTTCCTTTAGTGTGAGACACTCTGTACAAAAACTGAATCATCATTGATTATAATGATTCTAGTAATAACATTAATTTGTATAGCAATCTTCTCAAAACATTGATTATTGTGATGAAATATTGAATTAATGCAAATATGAGTGCCATTTATTGCACTCTGTTTTATGTTTATTGTTCAATGTTAAATGGTATGCACCTCCCGTCAGGTCAATTTCCTTGTATGTGAAAACATACATGGAAATAAATGGTTCTGATTCTGATAAACAGCCAAAGCATTGTGGGAAATTGTGTTTTTCTTTTGGTTTGCTGGTGAGCAGCCTAACGTTATTTATTTGTTTTTGTATTTGTATAAACCAAATAATCACAAAATGATTGATCTTTATAAAACAGAAGTAAAGGCATTAATCTGACCAACACGCGTGACATTAACTGTGTCACGTTCAGCCCATTTGCTCTCAAATATAAACAGTATAGTGAAGTATTTAATTTCATCAAACAAACAGGGAGAAATGGTGCATTTGTTCGGGACTATTTTCAGTGGCGGATTAATCCACATTTGCTGCTCTTGCGTGTGTGTGTGTGTGTGTGTGTGTGTGTGTGTGTGTGTGTGTGTGTGTGTGTGTGTGTGTGTGTGTGTGTGTGTGTGTGTACAGGAGCAACAGTGAGGCTCATTGATGTGTTTTTTTATTTAAATGTTGGTCTTTTCATGGCATTTATTGACCAGATAAAACATAAATATCAACATGCGGATCGGGAAGAGAACAACAAAGCTGGAAAAGTGCCAAAGCTCCCCGTTTGAGTCCGACCGTGGTCTCCACCTCTCACCTCGTCCATCTGGTGTCTGGACGCCTTCCTTCATCCGTCCTCTCTCTACTGGAGAAACATGTACTTTTACTGCCACATGGTCTCAGGTCCAAGGGTTGCTTTAATTGTATTTGTTTTCTTACATTTATTTATTTATTCCCCACTGGCAAAATATTTTATTCTTTTATCTTAAAACAAGATTTATAAGTTTTTTATATTTACATTTATTTATTTTTTATTTATTTTACTTCATTATTGTAATTTAAACAATTTGAGACCAACGCATAATAGACAATAAAATATGATAAAAACAGCTTTATTTATTTATTAAAGACTGTGAAGTAGACGTGTAACATGACTATGTTATAATTTGGACCTTAATTAGACTGAGATAACTTAATTAAGGTGTTTACATGAGGCAATTATCACAGCGTTGCCTCAATCTGGTTATAATCAAGTTGTTAGCGTGTAAACACAAAAACTGTGGGAGGGAAGATGAAGGTGGCCCTTAACCCCAGACACACACACACACACACACACACACACACACTCACACTCAACTTTCTCAGCCGCTGTCTTCCTCTCTGGAGCTTCTCCCTTAACTTCCATTCCTTCTGTCCTAACTGGTGTACTCTGTAAACTCGGTTGTTGGTTGCTGGTTGCTGGTTGTGGGTTGTTGGTTGTGGGATGTGGGTTGTGGGTTGTCGGTTGTGGGTTGTGGGTTATGGGTTGCTGGTTGTGGGTTGTTGGTTGTGGGTTGCTGGTTGTGGGTTGTTGGTTGTGGGTTGGGGGTTATGGGTTGCTGGTTGTGGGTTATGGGTTGTTGGTTGTGGGTTGTTGGTTGTGGGTTGTTGGTTGTGGGTTGCTGGTTGTGGGTTGCTGGTTGTGGGTTGCTGGTTGTGGGTTATGGGTTGTTGGTTGTGGGTTGTTGGTTGTGGGTTGCTGGTTGTGGGTTGCTGGTTGTGGGTTGTTGGTTGTGGGTTGTGGGTTGTTGGTTGTGGGTTGCTGGTTGTGGGTTGTTGGTTGTGGGTTGTTGGTTGTGGGTTGTGGGTTGTGGGTTATGGGTTGCGGGTTGTGGGTTATTGGATGTGGGTTGCTGGTTGCGGGTTGTGGGTTGTGGGTTGTTGGTTGTGGGTTGCTGGTTGTGGGTTGTGGGTTATGGGTTGCTGGTTGTGGGTTATGGGTTGTTGGTTATGGGTTGCGGGTTGTGGGTTGTGGGTTGTGGGTTGCTGGTTGTGGGTTGTTGGTTGTGGGTTGCTGGTTGTGGATTGCTGGTTGTGGGTTGTTGGTTGTGGGTTGTGGGTTGTTGGTTGTGGGTTGCTGGTTGTGGATTGCTGGTTGTGGGTTGTTGGTTGTGGGTTGTGGGTTGCTGGTTGTGGGTTGTCGGTTGTGGGTTATGGGTTGTTGGTTGTGGGTTGCTGGTTGTGGGTTGCTGGTTGTGGGTTGTGGGTTGTTGGTTGTGGGTTGCTGGTTGTGGATTGTTGGTTGTGGGTTGTGGGTTGTTGGTTGTGGGTTGCTGGTTGTGGGTTGTTGGTTGTGGGTTGCGGGTTGTGGGTTGCTGGTTGTGGGTTGTTGGTTGTGGGTTGCGGGTTGTGGGTTGTTGGTTGTGGGTTGCGGGTTGTGGGTTGCTGGTTGTGGGTTGTGGGTTGCGGGTTGCGAGTTGTGGGCTGTTGGTTGTCGGTTGTGGGTTGTTGGTTGTGGGTTGTGGGTTGCTGGTTGTGGGTTGTTGGTTGTGGGTTGCGGGTTGTGGGTTGCTGGTTGTGGGTTGTTGGTTGTGGGTTGCGGGTTGTGGGTTGTTGGTTGTGGGTTGCGGGTTGTGGGTTGCTGGTTGTGGGTTGTGGGTTGCGGGTTGCGAGTTGTGGGCTGTTGGTTGTCGGTTGTGGGTTTACAACATTTTAATGTTCCTCAACAGCATCGTGATATTTCTGTTGCTCGCTCCTCTCTCCTCCCTCTCAGGCATCATCCACCAGATGAAGGGCGAGTACGAGACGGCGCTGAAGCTCCACAAAGCCCACCTGTCCTTCGCCCAGGAGCTGAGCGACTACGCCGCCCAGGGCCGGGCCTACGGCAACATGGGCAACGCTCACCACGCGCTGGGCGTCTACGACCAGGCCGTCCGCTTCCACCGGCAGGAGCTGCAGATCTCTCTGGAGGTGAACCAAACCCAGCAGCAGCTCCACTCGTGTTCATCACCGTGACGTCTCTTTTAACCTTTGAAAACACCTATTTTCAGGCCCTTTCCTCGAAAAGTGCATTCTCTAACCCAATATGTGAACATTCTCTCACCCAAATCATAGCACAATGTGAACATTCTCTAACCCAATATGTGAACATTCTCTAACCCAAATCATAGCACAATGTGAACATTCTCTAACCCTAATCATCGCTCAATATGTGAACATTCTCTAACCCAAATCATAACACAATATGTGAACACTCTCTAACCCAAATCATAACTCAATATGTGAACATTCTCAAACCCAAATCATAGCACAATATGTGAACATTCTCTAACCCAAATCATAACTCAATATGTGAACATTCTCTAACCCAAATCATAACTCAATATGTGAACATTCTCTAACCCAAATCATAGCACAATATGTGAACATTCTCAAACCCAAATCATAGCACAATATGTGAACATTCTCTAACCCAAATCATAACTCAATATGTGAACATTCTCTAACCCAAATCATAGCACAATATGTGAACATTCTCTAACCCAAATCATAGCACAATATGTGAACATTCTCTAACCCAAATCATAACACAATATGTGAACATTCTCTCTGCAAAGGTTGACTTTGATAAAGTGAAGCAGAACAGAGTTAGAGAGGGTTTAGAACAGAGAACATTCAGACAAGGTCTCCACAATTTGTATTTGCGCACATCTGTGACATTTTAATTTTCTCATGTACCAAACCATATATTTCACTTGTATATTACTTATGGTGTTCAATACATCCAAATACAGCAGTTTGGGGCTTTTTAAATAAAACAAGCTATGATTTAAAGTTTTATATAACAATCGCCTAGTCTTCCCCCGTAGGGTTTCTATTAATGTTTTGTTTTTTGTTTTTTTGTTTCCAGGTGAACGATCGCCCGTCCCAGGCCTCCACGCATGGCAACCTGGCCGTGGCCTACCAGGCGCTGGGCGCTCAGGACCGAGCCCTGCAGCACTACCTCCACCATCTCGCCATCGCACGGGAGCTCCAGGACACCCAGAGCGAAGCCAGAGCACTAGGCAAGCCGGACCAGAGGCACAGGCGCTTTCAAAGGACGGAAGAGCGGGAATCTTGTGTTTTTATTGATTCATGACTGTTTTCTTCCCTTGCAGCAAACTTGGGCAACTTCCACAGCTGGAGAGGCGAATACGCTCAGGCCTTGCCGTACTACCAGCAGTACCTGGCTCTGGCTCCGGGCCTGCAGGACCTGGAGGGAGAAGGGAAGGTTTGCCACAACCTCGGCTACGCTCACTACTGCCTCGGACAGTACAGAGACGCCGTCAGGTCCGAGACCCACTTCCTCTCACCAAACACAAACCGTTTATGACGTTTGTCTTCAAAGAGAAATGAGAAGCTGACTGTTTTTATAGTCCAGTGGAGATTTAAAAGTTTTAAAAATATATGTTAAATTCTTCTGATAAGGCGTCTTAAATATTTCCATTTGATTAAATGTTACAGCCATAAAAAAACATGGAATGTTGGGGTTTGATTCGGTCGGCAAACCTCCGGTTCTGAAAAGTGAAGACCAAAGCTTCTTGTTGCATTCTCTCTCCTGACCACCAGGGGGCGAATGCTCTGGTTGTATAGAAGTATATGCTTCATGTGTTAAAGCTGCATTCTCTCTCCTGACCACTAGGGGGCGACTGCTCTGGTTGTATAGAAGTCTATGCTTCATGTGTTAAAGCTGCATTCTCTCTCTTGACCACCAGGGGGCGACTGCTCTGGTTGTATAGAAGTCTATGCTTCATGTGTTAAAGCTGCATTCTCTCTCCTGACCACCAGGGGGCGACTCCTCTGGTTGTATAAAAGTATAGAATAGTTTATGTCTCAATCTCTAGTTTCAAGTCTTCTTCAATACAGCATGATGTTCATTTAGTAAATTATGGTCATTTAGAGTCAAACAGACCATAAAGCAGGGGACGCTTTAGGGCGGGACTACAAGGTGATTGACAGGTTGTTACATGGCATTGTCTTTACACATGTTCACAGTGTGTTTTCACTTCAGGAAAGTAAGCTCCACCCTCTTATGTCACTTCTGGTTGAACAAACACTGATGTCCAACAGTGGATGAGAGGTTTTTTTAAGCCTTAAAGTGACATAAGCGGGAGAACAAAGGAAATCAACGTGTCAAGAGGGTTAAAGGCACGATCCTGTGTTGCATTCCTGTTCATATTCACTTTTCTGTCATGCTTTGCATTCCCCCAGGTACTACGAGCAGGACCTGGCCTTGGCGAAGGACCTCCAAGACAAACTCGCCCAGGCCAAAGCCTACTGCAACCTGGGTCTGGCCCACAAAGCACTGGGGGAGCACAAGAAGGCCGAGGACTGCCAGAGATACCTGCTCTCTCTAGCCCAGGCCTTGGATAACACACAGGTCACCCACCACCACTACTGCTGCTGTGCTCAGCGTACTGCATAGAGAAAGCACTGTGTCCCGCACACAGGAAGTGGTTGTTGATCATGTGATTGTGCTCGTCGGCAGGCGTTGTTCAGGGCCCTCGGGAACCTGGGCGACGTGAGTGTGTGTCGCGGCGATCTTCCGGCAGCGCTGAGGTTCTACCAGCAGCAGCTGAGTCTGGCCCAGAAGGTCAGCGACCAGAAGATGGAGGCGGACGCCTACTCAGCTCTCGGATCAGTTCACAAGTAATTCAAATCGCCAGAGAGTTTCAACGGTCTTCTTCTTCTTCTTCTCTAATGCTGCGTTCACACCAAAAGCATTGCGAACGCAACATCTCTTCCTTTGCCTCCGTCAGGCTTCTTCTTCTTCTTCTTCTTCTTCTTCTTCTTCTTCTCTAACATCTCTTCCTTTGCCTCCGTCAGGCTTCTTCTTCTTCTTCTTCTTCTTCTCTAACATCTCTTCCTTTGCCTCCGTCAGGCTGCTGCGCCAGCTGGACGCAGCCCTGTCTTTCCACAGCCGGGAGCTGACCGTCCGAAAGGACCTGGGCGACCAGCAGGGGGAGTGCCGGGCCCTCGGCCGCCTGGCGGCCGTCCACATGGCGCTGGGAGACTACGCCACGGCCTTCCAGTGCTACCAGGCCCAGCTGGGCCTGGCGCAGGGGCTCAGGGACGCCCGCCTGGAGGCGCAGGTGCACGGCAACATGGGCATCACCAAGATGAACATGGGGGTGTTCGAGGAGGCCATCGGCTACTTCGAGCAGCAGCTGGCCATGCTGCAGCAGCTGAGCGGGACCGAGAGCGTGCTGGACCGAGGCCGGGCTTACGGGAACCTGGCGGACTGCTACGATGCCCTGGGAGACCACGAGGAGGCCATTCAGTACTACGAGAAGTACCTGACGGTGGCTCAGAGTCTCAACCACGTCCAGGACCAGGGGAAGGCCTACAGAGGACTCGGCAATGCACACAGGTACATGGAGGCAGAACGAAGCTCCAGCTGGTTAGCTTAGCTTAGCATAAAGACTGGAAACAGATGGAAGCAGGCTCTACATTGCATTACATTTCATTTAGTTGACGCTTTTATCCAAAGAGACTTACAATAAGTGCATTCAACCATGAGGACAAACTCAGAACAACAAGAATCAAGAAAGTACAATTTCTTCAACAAAGTTAAACTACAAAGTGCTATCAGTAAGAGACATCTAAGTGCTACTAAAATGCTACTACGGTGCTACCTAAGGTGTAGTCGAAAGAGATGTGTTTTTAGTTTGTGACAGGAGATGTAGAGGCTTTCTCTATCCAAAGGTAAAAACAAATCCGCCAATCAGCATCTCTGAAGCTCACTAACTAACACTTTCCATCTTGTTTCTTTCGTCTCGTTTAAAAGGGTAAAACAATGAGGTTTTATTTGTCATATGTCACATTGCACAAAAGAGACATAACATAGCTGCTCCCCCACTTTCTGTAGCCTCATAATCACCATAAGGACGTACAAGTGGTGTCGATCCTCTCGTCTCACTCAGCAACAAAGCCAACAAGTGCATTTCTTCGAAATGTCGAACTGATTTAATTTGTCTTTAATTATTCCTGCTCTGTCTGGAGCTGCAGCACATGATTTGCTTCCCGTAAAACGAGCCTCAATAAGACGGAGAATCCATTTTACTCGCTGATTGTCGTCTCATTTAGAGGTCTGGTAGTTAAACATCAATAGATCAGTTAGAATCTCCATGATTCAATCGTTCAGATCAGTTTATTCAGATTTTACCGGCATGATAAAAAGGAGAGAGATGAAAAGAAGGTGGTGACTCATTACCTTTGAAGTGGTCATTAAGTCTTAACATGAGTCCACTCCTGATTATTTATATTCCTTTAGTGTGTGAGGGTCCACTGATCAAAGAAATCAAAACAGTTTTTCATACAAATTAATCCAAGTTGTGAATATCGTCTGTTGAAGTTCATCGCTCACTTTCTGCTGACTTTGTTCCTCAAACGAATGGACTTTTAGAAAAGTAGTCATTTTCTCATAGACTTCTATACAACCAGAGAAATCGCACCCTGGTGGTCAGGAGAGAGAATGCAGCTTAAACACATAGACTTCTATACAACCAGAGGAGTCGCACCCTGGTGGTCAGGAGAGAGAATGCAGCTTTAACACATGAAGCATAGACTTCTATACAACCAGAGGAGTCTCCCCCTGGTGGTCAGGAGAGAGAATGCACCTTAAACACATAGACTTCTATACAACCAGAGGAGTCACCCCCTGGTGGTCAGTAGAGAGAATGCAGCTTTAACACATGAAGCATAGACTTCTATACAACCAGAGGAGTCGCCCCCTGGTGGTCAGGAGAGAGAATGCAGCTTTAACACATGAAGCATAGACTTCTATACAACCAGAGGAGTCGCCCCCTGGTGGTCAGGAGAGAGAATGCAGCTTAAACACATAGACTTCTATACAACCAGAGGAGTCGCACCCTGGTGGTCAGGAGAGAGAATGCAGCTTTAACACATGAAGCATAGACTTCTATACAACCAGAGGAGTCGCCCCCTAGTGGTCAGGAGAGAGAATTCAGCTTTAACACATCGCAATTAATACTATTCTAATTTTCATACAAGTAAAGTTCAAACTAGTTTAAATACACATTTGATTCCTTGTCTTTGTTGAGCAAAAGTTGTTGTGCAAAAGTAATTAAAGGTATGTTCCAAATATCTGCTGAGTTCAGTTGAATTAATTGATAAATAAAAGCCTGGGTTATCAATTGTAGCGTATGTACATATCCCAAAATGTCGAACACATTTAATTAGTATATTTCATTATCAGCATTGTGACTGTATTCCCTCGTCTGGTGGTGGAGTGAGTGGAGCACATGCATCATGTTCTCCGTTACAGACTAGTAAACAGCAAGCAAGCAAGACATGTCATGTGATCTACTTTTTAACAGGTGTTTGTGACATTAAGTCCATCAAAAGGCGACTTCATGCAGTAAATGCATGCAGCAGCCGTATCGTCTTTAATGTTTGTATTCACATCTGTGTTTATGTGTTTATGTTCCGCTCTCCAATTACTTGGCCAGGACAACGCTCATGCACGGAAACCTTCAAATTAGCTTTTTCTCGCCTCGGGCGTACACATTTTTAAATTAGCGCCGTTTCATAATAAAGACAATAATAATTAGTTTCAATAACAGTAACGAGCTGCAGTAGAGGAAGTTCCCTCGCTTTCTGGTGCTGCTCTCTGGAGCGAGACGGAGAGGGGAGTCGTGAGTTATCTCCACGAGCGCCGCCTTTGTGGATGTTTCTACTTCTACTCGTTCTCTCGGAGGACACTGAGCTGATTTTACAGCCCGTAATCTAAATTATTAACCTATTTGAATGCTTAAATTGCCTGCATTGGTCTCTCTGGAAGAAGAAAAAAGAAAAGAGGGCTTTGATAGAAGGAAACGACAATGGTATGTAAAAACAGACAAAACGATCACGTCCTTTTTGCTTTTCCCGCCCTTCTCCTCAGGTCTCTGGGGAGCCTCCAGCAGGCGCTGGTGTGCTTCGAGAAGCGTCTGGTGGTGGCCCATGAGCTGGGAGGGGAGGGCGGCGGCAAGGCGCAGGCCTACGGGGAGCTGGGCACGCTGCACAGCCAGCTGGGCAACTACGAGCAGGCCCTGTCCTGCCTGGAGCACCAGATGAACATCGCCCGTGTGGCGGCGGTAAGGGTTCACCTCTTGCCTGTTATTATGAAAAGTACAGTATATCTGTATTGAATCCTGCTTTGAACGACAGGATAAATCCCTGGAAGCGGAGGCGAGCGACGCACTCGGAGGCGTTTACCAGCTGATGGCCGACAACGAGACGGCGCTTCAGGTTTGTGCAGATTCGTAACGCGTCGTTTTAAAGAATGGATTTTTCTTTTTCCCGCTTATTCGCTTTCTCGCCGAGATACGAGAAGATTGATGCCACTCTCGTCCCAGAATCAGAATCTGAATCAGAAACGGTTTCATTGCCGAGTACGTGACACATACGCGGACTCTGGCTTCATGATTGATGGTCTCCGACAATAAACATTTAAACTACATAGAAAATGTGCAAATTTACGATAAAATACGATAAACTAAAATATTAAAAGGATGTTTAAAACAAGTGTGTTTATTATAGTGTCAAGTGCAGTAGAGTTGGATAGTTAAATATGAAGCTACAGCCAGCGGGTTTAGCTTAGCTTAGCATAAAGACTGGACGCAGGTGGGAACTAGTAGCTGTAAAACCACAATTTATCATGTTGTTTTTTACGGATGGTTGGTGGATTTTGCAGAGCCGGGCTAGCTAGCGTTTTTTTAATGCTAAGCTAACCGGCCGTGGGTTTACATTTAGCACACAGACATGAGAGTGGTGTTGATCTTCTCATCCAACTGTCGGCGGGACGATCGTACCTCCATTAAAATGTCCAACCGGTCCCCTGTGCGGCTCTCTGCTGCAGTGGCACCAGCGGGCGCTGGACATAGCGGAGCAGACGGGCTGCGTGAGGAGCCAGGGCCGCGCCTACGGCAACCTGGGGCTCACCTACGAGGCTCTGGGGAAGTACGAGCGGGCCGTGGTCTTCCAGGAGCAGCACCTGAGCGTGGCGGCGCAGACCAGCGACCTGATCGCTAAAACTCTGGCCTACGGGAGCCTGGGCAGGACACACCACGCGCTGCAGAACTACGCACAGGCCGTGATGTACCTGCAGGAAGGTAAGCAGCGGCTTTCAACAAGACTCAGGTTTGGGTTTCGAAGTTGCCGATTGATTGGTTGTAAGAACACTTCATATTTAGTTTTACAGGAAGGAAAGATTATTTGTTTTGATATGAAAATACGAAGAAATCATTTAGGTTTCTTTTCCATATTGAAAAGTTGCACAATTTGACTTCCTATTGCTATCACCGGAGTGCAAACTTTTTTATTTTGGGCTCATTTTCTGTATGTTTGCGTAGCACGAAAGCATGGTGAAATTAGCAAGCTAGCTATCTTGCTAATTTCACCATGCTTTCGCTAACGTAAAATAAAATAGTTTGGACTCCGGTGATAGCAATGTGAGGTCAAATTGTGCTAGCCAGCTTGCTAGTGAGCTAACTAGCCAGCCGCTAATCAGTAGGCCTGAGGAGCACAGAGAAACGACACAAATCCAGAAAAACAAGAAAAATAACCAAAACTATTCTCCCTCGGGCAGAAAGGTGTGTTCGTAGGATCCTGTTGTTTATAGAAAATATTGTTTTTCAGAGTCATATTCTAAAGTGAGCTACACGGATTGTTTTCAAATTGATTTAAAGATATCTAAATGTCTAAATCTGCTTTGATTAATTGTTTAGACTATAAAATATCAGAAGTACAATATGAATTAACTGCCAGCTGATTTGATTATGAACTCATAATTTGAAGCTCGACTAGAAAGAGACACAAAACGACCACAAAGAGATACACAATGACCACAAAGAGACACAAAAGGACCACAAAGACACACAAATCATCATCAAAGAAACAAACAAACGACTACAAAGAGACACACAATGACTACAAAGAGACACAAAACAACCACAAAGACACAAAATGATCAAATAAATCCCAAAACGTCCTCAAAGGGACACACAACAACACCAGAAACAGGTTAAACCCCATAAAGGGGCGGGGCCTCTTGCAGGCCTTCATTTTATAATCCCATGTGCTGAACTCTCTTTTCTACACACACACACACACACACACCGGCGCTGGGCCTGTCCGGCTGTCACTGAGCTCACGGAGACGCTTGATTTTAATTGGTCATTAACTCCAGAAGTCACTCGCCGGGTGAAGACGCAGAAACGTTGGTTAATTAACCTCCTGACCAGAGGAGAGGAAACACGGTCCATGCAGAGGACTGATGAGAACTGAGGAGCCGCACGGCGGGTCAGAGGTGAAGCGCCTGCAAGACAAGCTGAGGGGCAGAGAGATCCCTGAGGAAGAGGAAGAGGAAGAGGGAGAGAGGAAGAGGATGGAAATGTGAGCTGTTATGAGACATCAGAGACATGATTCTCAGATCTCCTCTTCCTCTTCCTCCACATCCCCTCCTCCTCTTCTTCCTCCTCCTTCTCTTCTTCCTTCCCTTCTTCCTTCTCCTCCTCTTCAACTTCCTCTTCCTCCTCCTTCTCATCC
>NC_136607.1:21838555-21878555 GCF_910589615.1 Taurulus bubalis
GAAGCTGCCGCAGCGTGACGAGCCTCTACAGCGCCACGGTGTCTCCGGTGAAGGACGCCTACCGGCCGAGTGCCGCCGGCAGGGCTCCTCTCAGGGCGCTCTACGACCTCCTCATCGCGCCCATGGAAGGGGTGTGTGTCCACCTGCACGGCCGCATTCCATTCCTTCTCACCTTGTATCTTCCTTTACCTGAACCCTTTTCTCTTCCTTTACCTGAACCCTTTACCTGAACCCATTTATCTTCCTTTACCTGAACCCTTTTCTCTTCCTTTACCTGAACCCTTTTCTCTTCCTTTACCTGAACCCTTTACCTGAACCCTTTACCTGAACCCATTTCTCTTCCTTTACCTGAACCCTTTTCTCTTCCTTTACCTGAACCCTTTTCTCTTCCTTTACCTGAACCCTTTTCTCTTCCTTTACCTGAACCCTTTACCTGAACCCATTTCTCTTCCTTTACCTGAACCCTTTTCTCTTCCTTTACCTGAACCCTTTACCTGAACCCTTTTCTCTTCCTTTACCTGAACCCTTTTCTCTTCCTTTACCTGAACCCTTTTCTCTTCCTTTACCTGAACCCCTTTCTCTTCCTTTACCTGAACCCTTTACCTGAACCCTTTACCTGAACCCTTTTCTCTTCCTTTACCTGAGCCCTTTACCTGAACCCTTTTCTCTTCCTTTACCTGAACCCTTTACCTGAACCCTTTACCTGAACCCTTTTCTCTTCCTTTACTTGAACCCTTTTCTCTTCCTTTACCTGAACCCCTTTCTCTTCCTTTACCTGAACCCTTTACCTGAACCATGTTCTCTTCCTTTACCTGAACCCTTTTCTCTTCCTTTACCTGAACCCCTTTCTCTTCCTTTACCTGAACCCCTTTCTCTTCCTTTACCTGAACCCTTTACCTGAACCATTTTCTCTTCCTTTACCTGAACCATTTTCTCTTCCTTTTCCTGAACCCTTTTCTCTTCCTTTACCTGAACCCTTTTCTCTTCCTTTACCTGAACCCTTTACCTGAACCCCTTTCTCTTCATTTACCTGAACCCTTTACCTGAACCCTTTTCTCTTCCTTTACCTGAACCCCTTTCTCTTCCTTTACCTAAACCCTTTACTTGAACCCTTTACCTGAACCCCTTTCTCTTCATTTACCTGAACCCTTTTCTCTTCCTTTACCTGAACCCTTTTCTCTTCCTTTACCTGAACCCCTTTCTCTTCCTTTACCTGAACCCTTTTCTCTTCCTTTACCTGAACCCTTTTCTCTTCCTTTACCTGAACCCTTTTCTCTTCCTTTACCTGAACCCTTTACCTGAACCCTTTACCTGAACCCTTTTCTCTTCCTTTACTTGAACCCTTTTCTCTTCCTTTACCTGAACCCTTTTCTCTTCCTTTACCTGAACCCTTTTCTCTTCCTTTACCTGAACCCTTTACCTGAACCCTTTTCTCTTCCTTTACCTGAACCCTTTACCTGAACCCTTTACCTGAACCCTTTTCTCTTCCTTTACCTGAACCCCTTTCTCTTCCTTTACCTAAACCCTTTACTTGAACCCTTTACCTGAACCCCTTTCTCTTCCTTTACCTGAACCCTTTTCTCTTCCTTTACCTGAACCCTTTTCTCTTCCTTTACCTGAACCCTTTACCTGAACCCTTTTCTCTTCCTTTACCTGAACCCCTTTCTCTTCCTTTACCTGAATCCTTTACCTGAACCCTTTACCTGAACCCTTTTCTCTTCCTTTACTTGAACCCTTTTCTCTTCCTTTACCTGAACCCTTTACCTGAACCCTTTTCTCTTCCTTTACCTGAACCCTTTTCTCTTCCTTTACCTGAACCCTTTACCTGAACCCTTTTCTCTTCCTTTACCTGAACCCTTTACCTGAACCCTTTACCTGAACCCTTTTCTCTTCCTTTAGCTGAACCCCTTTCTCTTCCTTTACCTAAACCCTTTACTTGAACCCTTTACCTGAACCCCTTTCTCTTCCTTTAACTGAACTCTTTTCTCTTCCTTTACCTGAACCCCTTTCTCTTCCTTTACCTGAACCCTTTACCTGAACCCTTTACCTGAACCCTTTTCTCTTCCTTTACCTGAACCCTTTACCTGAACCCTTTACCTGAACCCTTTTCTCTTCCTTTACTTGAACCCTTTTCTCTTCCTTTACCTGAACCCCTTTCTCTTCCTTTACCTGAACCCTTTACCTGAACCATTTTCTCTTCCTTTACCTGAACCATTTTCTCTTCCTTTACCTGAACCCCTTTCTCTTCCTTTTCCTGAACCCTTTACCTGAACCCTTTTCTCTTCCTTTACCTGAACCCCTTTCTCTTCCTTTACCTGAACCCTTTACCTGAACCCTTTTCTCTTCCTTTACCTGAACCCTTTTCTCTTCCTTTACCTGAACCCCTTTCTCTTCCTTTACCTGAACCCCTTTCTCTTCCTTTACCTGAACCCTTTACCTGAACCCTTTTCTCTTCCTTTACCTGAACCCTTTACCTGAACCCTTTTCTCTTCCTTTACCTGAACCCTTTTCTCTTCCTTTACCTGAACTCCTTTCTCTTCCTTTAGCTGAACCCCTTTCTCTTCCTTTACCTGAACCCCTTTCTCTTCCTTTACCTGAACCCCTTTCTCTTCCTTTACCTGAACCCTTTACCTGAACCCTTTTCTCTTCCTTTACCTGAACCCTTTTCTCTTCCTTTACCTGAACCCTTTTCTCTTCCTTTACCTGAACCCTTTACCTGAACCCCTTTCTCTTCATTTACCTGAACCCTTTACCTGAACCCTTTTCTCTTCCTTTACCTGAACCCCTTTCTCTTCCTTTACCTAAACCCTTTACTTGAACCCTTAACCTGAACCCCTTTCTCTTCCTTTACCTGAACCCTTTTCTCTTCCTTTACCTGAACCCTTTTCTCTTCCTTTACCTGAACCCTTTTCTCTTCCTTTACCTGAACCCTTTACCTGAACCCTTTTCTCTTCCTTTACCTGAACCCCTTTCTCTTCCTTTACCTGAACCCTTTACCTGAACCCTTTACCTGAACCCTTTTCTCTTCCTTTACTTGAACCCTTTTCTCTTCCTTTACTTGAACCCTTTTCTCTTCCTTTACCTGAACCCCTTTTTCTTCCTTTACCTGAACCCTTTACCTGAACCCTTTTCTCTTCCTTTACCTGAACCCTTTGCCTGAACCCTTTTCTCTTCCTTTACCTGAACCCTTTTCTCTTCCTTTACCTGAACCCCTTTCTCTTCCTTTACCTGAACCCTTTACCTGAACCCTTTACCTGAACCCTTTTCTCTTCCTTTACCTGAACCCTTTTCTCTTCCTTTACCTGAACTCCTTTCTCTTCCTTTACCTGAACCCCTTTCTCTTCCTTTACCTGAACCCCTTTCTCTTCCTTTACCTGAACCCTTTACCTGAACTCCTTTCTCTTCCTTTACCTGAACCCCTTTCTCTTCCTTTACCTGAACCCTTTTCTCTTCCTTTACCTGAACCCCTTTCTCTTCCTTTACCTGAACCCTTTACCTGAACCCTTTACCTGAACCCTTTTCTCTTCCTTTACCTGAACCCTTTTCTCTTCCTTTACCTGAACTCCTTTCTCTTCCTTTACCTGAACCCCTTTCTCTTCCTTTACCTGAACCCCTTTCTCTTCCTTTACCTGAACCCCTTTCTCTTCCTTTACCTGAACCCCTTTCTCTTCCTTTACCTGAACCCTTGTGTCTTCCTTTACCGGTTCCTTACCTGTCTGCAGGGCCTGATGCACAGCAGTGGCCCCGTGGGCCGGCACAGGCAGCTGGTGCTGGTGCTGGAGGGGGATTTGTACCTCATCCCGTTCGCCTTGCTCAAAGGCAGCTCCTCCAACGAGTACCTGTACGAGAGGTTCAGCCTCCTCTCCGTGCCGTCCTTAGGCAGCCTGGGAGCCGCCAAGGTAGAGTCAGGTTCATGATACGAAGGGTTCTTAACAGTTTAAATACGCAACGGAGGCTTTATCTTATTAGATTTCTGCTTATTTTCATACATTTCCACAACATAAATGTGAATGTTGGATGAAGTCAGCTTCAAAATTATTGTTTCATTTTGTCAAAGGTTTTTACAGAAGGAGTTTTGGATATCTCTTTGATAAATAACATTAAACAAATCTATTTCCTCCATGTTTTAATACTAAATGAGCCCTTCGTCGTACGTCTTCATCGGGCGAGTCCATATATGGGCCTCTGGTGTGATACAGCAAAAACAACGGCACATCCTGGCCTTACAAGTCAATATAAGTTTTTCATGTTTATGACACTATTCCATAATAAATGTGAACAGTCTGGAGAGCACCCAGAGCTTTAAAAAACCTCACACAGATACTCCTTACATATAGATTAGTATAGTATTTATTAGATAGTTATATATTAAGCGTTAATTAATATAGTTACGATAAGAAAAAAACACTTTTAGTTGTTTGTTTTTTTAGAAATGTTTTCTGTAATTATAGCTTTTTAAATTATTCAAATAGACTTTGGGGTTGAGGAGATATTTAGTATTTAGTTGAATGAAAACCATTTGCAATTTTCGCCATTAAATAGCGAAATAGCTGGGCAGAAAAGGGTACATGAGGTTATGAATGTGTGAACAAACCCCTCTGCATAAACCCTCAGAATGCATGTATGAATGAAAGAGTAAAGTGTGAACAAACCTCTTTAAAGAGACGTTACACACATTCTGAAGAGTGTTATGAAATGTTGTGTTTAAATATGCAGATGAGGCCTTATGTAATGGTAACTTTTGGTGAATTTAAGACAAATCTACAGATGCAAACAGACAAAGTAGTAAAATAAATGTTTGTTATTGATACACCAAAAAAAAATAACCCTAACCCACCAGAAAACTGTAGTAAATCTCTGTAAACATGTGACCTCTGACCCGCAGCCTCAGCCTCGCCGCGGCGGGCCCTTCCCGGGCTCCGACGGCGGCTCGGTGGCCACGGTGGTGGGGGCCCCCCGGCTGCCCTCCTCTGTGATGGACCGCTGGCTGTGGGGCCCCTTGCCCTCGGCCCAGGACGAGGCCCTGTGGCTGGGCGAGCAGATGGGCTGTCGGCCGCTGACCGGCGCCAGCGCCACCAAGGAGCGCGTGCTCGCGGCCCTCGGCCAGGCCGAGTGCGTCCACTTCGCCACGCACGTCTCCTGGAAGCTCGCCGCCTTGGTTCTCGCCCCCAGCAGCCAGGAGGGGGAGGGGCCGCGCGGGAGGAGGTTGACGTCCCGGGACCAGAAGACCCGGGGTTCGCGACTCAGAGGGCCGGACGACCACGACGACGGCACGAGCGAGGACGGGGAGAGTGTGTGTGACGCGGACAGCGTGTGTGACGGCCCGCCGCTCCACGACTTCCTCCTCACCGCCGCGGACATCCTGGACATGCGCTTGACCGTCAAACTGGTGGTCCTGAGGTACGCTTCTAGTGGAGTCAGCATTTCTCTAGAAGCCCCGTGAGGCTCCAGCTGACCTCTGACCCCTTCCCCCCTCAGGTTGTACCCGGAGTCCGGCAGCAGGGCGACGGCCGACGGGGTGGTGGGTCTGACCCGGGCCTTCCTGGCCGCGGGGGTGCAGTGTGTGTGTGTGTCTCTGTGGTCGGTGCCCGTCGCCGCCTCCAAGCTCTTCACACACAGCTTCTACGCCGCGCTGCTCAGCGGCACCAAGGCCAGCGCGGCGCTGACGGAGGCCATGAAGGCCCTGCAGAGCAGCAAGCACTTCTCACACCCCTCCAACTGGGCCGGTGAGAGACACACACACACACACACACACACACACACACACACACACACACACACACACACACACACACACACACACACACACACACAAAGGAATGTGGCCTAAACCACTTTTAAATAAACTAAAAGGACTCAATCTAGTGTTTGCATGTCTTTCTTTAATGTGTGTGTGTGTGTGTGTGTGTGTGTGTGTGTGTGTGTGTGTGTGTGTGTGTGTGTGTGTGTGTGTGTGTCCAGGCTACATGCTGGTGGGCGCTGACGTGAAGCTGAACAGCCCCATGTCTCTGGTCTCTCAGGCCCTGGCTGACATCCTGCAGCACCCGCAGCGGGCGAGGGACGCCCTCAGGGTGCTGCTGCACCTGGTGAGGTCACACTGCTCACCTGCACCTGTCCGTCACCCGTTTAACACCCCGAAGCCACGCCCACTAGCTCTCTGCCACAGCGCGTGGTTTTATTAGAGGTAGTACACGCTTGAGGTATCTCAGAGGGAAATATTGTACTTTTTACTCCACTTCCCTTTTATTTCTGGTAGTTAGATGTTATCTTACAGAACATATTAATATTCTAATGAGAGAATACTTTCACTACATTTCCCTGATCTTCCTTTCCTTTGCATTGGATTATATATAAATATGACTAAATGCATTTGATGAAGAGTTGAAATAATCCAGATCGTTCCTTTCAGAATATTAACACAACTGTTAATAAAACAAATGTTTTCATTCCACTTAAAATATTTAAAATCTTTCTTCTGACCACTTTTATTTATTTTACCTGTAAAAGGAAGTTATTTATAAAAAGAAAAATGTTGAATTACTTTTCAACACTTTGAGCTTCAAAGTCTGTATGAAATGTGCTTTTGGATGGACCAGGACTATTGATCCGGTCGGTTGATCTCTTTCTCTTCTTTCTCTTCTTTCTCTTCGTTCTTTTCTCCAGGTGGAGAAATCTCTGCAGCGCATCCAGAGCGGCCAGTGCAACCCGATGTACACGTCTCAGCAAAGCGTGGAGAACAAGGTGAGCGAGCCGCTCCTCCATCAGCCCTTCCTCCATCAGCCCCCCCTCCGTCAGCCCCTCCTCCATCAGCCCTTCCTCCATCAGCCCCTCCTACGTCAGCCCTTCCTCCATCAGCCCCCCCTCCATCAGCCCCTCCTCCATCAGCCCCTCCTACGTCAGCCCTTCCTCCATCAGCCACTCCTCCATCAGCCCCCCCTCCGTCAGTCCCTCCTCCATCAGCCCCCCCTCCATCAGCCCCTCCTACGTCAGCCCCCCCTCCATCAGCCCTTCCTCCATCAGCCCTTCCTCCATCAGCCCTTCCTCCGTCAGCCCTTCCTCCATCAGCCCTTCCTCCATCAGCCCTTCCTCCATCAGCCCTTCCTCCGTCAGCCCCTCCTCCATCAGCCCTTCTTCCATCAGCCCATCCTCCGTCAGCCCTTCCTCCATCAGCCCCTCCTACGTCAGCCCTTCCTCCATCAGCCCCCCCTCCATCAGCCCCTCCTCCATCAGCCCCTCCTACGTCAGCCCTTCCTCCATCAGCCACTCCTCCATCAGCCCCCCCTCCGTCAGTCCCTCCTCCATCAGCCCCCCCTCCATCAGCCCCTCCTACGTCAGCCCCCCCTCCATCAGCCCTTCCTCCATCAGCCCTTCCTCCATCAGCCCTTCCTCCGTCAGCCCTTCCTCCATCAGCCCTTCCTCCATCAGCCCTTCCTCCATCAGCCCTTCCTCCGTCAGCCCTTCTTCCATCAGCCCATCCTCCGTCAGCCCTTCCTCCATCAGCCCCTCCTACGTCAGCCCTTCCTCCATCAGCCCATCCTCCATCAGCCCTTCCTCCATCAGCCCCTCCTCCATCAGCCCTTCCTCCATCAGCCCTTCCTCCGTCAGCCCTTCCTCCGTCAGCCCCTCCTCCATCAGCCCTTCCTCCATCAGCCCTTCCTCCATCAGCCCCTCCTCCGTCAGCCCTTCCTCCGTCAGCCCCTCCTCCATCAGCCCTTCCTCCATCAGCCCCTCCTCCATCAGCCCTTCCTCCATCAGCCCTTCCTCCGTCAGCCCCTCCTCCATCAGCCCTTCCTCCATCAGCCCCTCCTCCATCAGCCCCTCCTACGTCAGCCCTTCCTCCATCAGCCTCTCCTCCATCAGCCCCTCCTCCATCAGCCCTTCCTCCGTCAGCCCCTCCTCCATCAGCTGCTCCTCCATCAGCTGCTCCTTCATTAGCCCTTCCTCCATCAGCCCCTCCTCCATCAGCTGCTCCTCCATCAGCCCTTCCTCCATCAGCCCCTCCTCCATCAGCCCTTCCTCCATCAGCTGCTCCTCCATCAGCCCCTCCTCCATCAGCCCCTCCTCCATCAGCCCTTCCTCCATCAGCTGCTCCTCCATCAGCCCCTCCTCCGTCAGCCCCTCCTCCATCAGTCTCTGCTCCCGCATCACCACCTCTAATGACCTCTGTTGCCCCCTGAAGGTCGGCGGCGTCCCCGGCTGGCAGGCGTTCCTGTCCGCGGTGGGTTTCCGGCTGGACTTCTCCGTCGGCGGCGCCGGTCCTCCCGCGGCGGTTTTCTTCCCCACGTCGGACCCCGGGGACCGGCTGCAGCAGTGCAGCGGCACCCTGCAGGCTCTGCTCGGTACGACCGGGCCCTCCATGGCCACAGAGACTCTGCACCTGCAAAGCTCTGACCGCTTCACGGAGACGGAGTCACTAATAACCCTCTGCTCGTCTCCTCAGGTCTCTCTCCTCCGGCTCTGCAGGCGCTCTGTAAGCTGGTCACCGTGTCCGAGGCCGGGGAGCCGCTCATTCACAAGGTGCGGCGGCCATGTTGCTTTCTAGTGGCTCGTTCATACCAGTAGTGGAAGAAGTACTCAGGTCCTGTACTGAAGTAAAAGTACACAACAATGTAGAATACTCCATTATACTAGAGTCCTGCTCTCTTTGTTTAAAGATACAGTACCTTTAAATCCTGTTAAAGTACAGTACTTGAGTAAATGTACTTAGTTACTTTCCACCACTGGTTCACGCCTACAGACATGTGTGTATATATATATATATTTATATATATTTAGTATTATGTTATGCATGTGAGGGTGTAGATCAGGGGTGTCAAACTCATGTTAGTGAAGGGGCCGTATGCTGCCCAATTTGATCTCAAGTGGGCCGGACCAGTAAAATCACAGCATATTAACGCATACATAATGACAATATTTCTCTATGTTTAAATCTTTGGTGAAGGTTTTTGGATGATAAACCCTATTTTAAGGTATTTTTACAATAAACTAGAAACATAAAGACCAAAAATTCAGACATCAGCCCACTGTTTACCTGCCTGGGCTCTCCTCTGCAGATTCCCTGCAGTTGAGCAATATGTATAGTAATGTCAGTGGTCTAATGAATTCTGACTCTGGGTCAATGTATAGCCAAAAATTCATATCACGGTATTTTGTAAGATTCTGGCGGTTTCACGGTATATCACGGCATTTTTTTTCCAAATAAACACATTAATTTATTGACGTCGTAAAGGACCGCCATCGTTATTCACCATCGTTATTCACCACTCGCTCGCTACTGGCCAGCAGCTGTTTTGATTGGTACATAGGGTGCTAACCTGGAGGGATTTAGGACCCAGGGGGTTACCTTGATACTAGTGGCGCATGCGAGGCCGTAACGACTATTGTCATTCTCCAGCCGGCAGCAACATTTAATGTTTACAGTCACAGATACGTGTACAGCGGTCTGAGCTGCTTACGTCTCACGGATATAAGTTGACTCAGGGTGTGCAAGACATGACATCGCCAAAAGGCATGATGGGTAAAGCCCGCCCACTGTGCTGCACAGGAAAAGACTTCTTCCTTCACAAGAAAAGTCTTCCTGTGTGGGCGGTGCCATTTACCCAGCATGCCTTTTGGCGATGTCATTTTTTGCACACCCTGAGTCACATGAGTTAACATGAGACGTAAGGAGCTCGGTCCGCTGCTCCTTCAGCTTCTAGCTGTGACCATTAAATGTTGTTGCTGCCAAACAGCAGCGACCGGTATGACGGGATGTGAACAATTCATACCGTAGCACAACTGAGACTGTATACCCGCGGGCCAGACTGGACCCCCTGGCGGGCCGGATCCGGCCCGCGGGCCGTATGTTTGACACCCCTGGTGTAGATGAAGCAGAAACACTCTACAGACAGTCTCTGATCAATAATCTATAATAGTCATGGAGCTGCTGTCTGCGCTTCATGATCAATAATCTATAATAGTCATGGAGCTGCTGTCTGCGCTTCATGATCAATAATCTATAATAGTCATGGAGCTGCTGTCTGCGCTTCATGATCAATAATCTATAATAGTCATGGAGCTGCTGTCTGCGCTTCATGATCAATAATCTATAATAGTCATGGAGCTGCTGTCTGCGCTTCATGATCAATAATCTATAATAGTCATGGAGCTGCTGTCTGCGCTTCATGATCAATAATCTATAATAGTCATGGAGCTGCTGTCTGCGCTTCATGATCAATAATCTATAATAGTCATGGAGCTGCTGTCTGCGCTTCATGATCAATAATCTATAATAGTCATGGAGCTGCTGTCTGCGCTTCATGATCAATAATCTATCATAGTCATGGAGCTGCTGTCTTGCTCGATCAGCTTCTGCTGTCTGCATTCCAGCAGCAGAGAGTTTTAAAAGGTTCAGATCCCTGTCGAGGTTCACGTCCTCGAATGCGTCGCCGTGCGCCGCTCGTGCGCATGGAGGCCGTCGTCGTCGGTAACCAACCACTAAACTGTGTTTCCTCCTCTCTGTACGCACCCTCAGGCGGTTAGGAGCATGGTGGCGACGGTGAGTGTTGATCCAGACGCCGACTCCGCAGCGCTGGCCGGGCTCCAGAGTGACGCGTGTGTTCTCTCCCCACAGCTCCACCAGGTGCTGGTCCAGCTGCAGGCGGGCGACCGGGACCAGGACTTCTCTCTGGCGCCCATCCAGGTGTCCATCGGCGTGCAGCTGTGGAGGCTGCCGGGCTGCCACGAGTTCCTGGCCGCGCTCGGTGAGTCCTCCGCCCGCCGGCCTCTGTGTTGCTGAGGAGGAGCTCAGAGGAAACAATAAGCATCCATGATGAATGAGAGCATATTGCTGCTTATGAAATACATGCATATGGGAGGAAGTATTCAGATCCTCTACTGAAGTAAAAGTAGAAATACTACACAGTAAATTACACAACACTTTGGACCATTTTCTAATGAGGTATCCTCTCTTTCTTTCATAATGACAGTAAGGCTTCATCACTGGTTGTTACATCACATCTTAAGGCTTCAGAGTCGTTATCAAGGACAGTTTTTGTGTCACCAGGTTGAAAAGATTTTTAATGCAACTGTGGCCTTGTTTATTGCATGCCTGTCTTTCAATCAGAGGGTCGGTGGCTCGAGCCCCGGCTCTGCTCGTCCATGTCGTTGTGTCCTTGAGACTCTTAACCCTAACTGCTCCCGTTGCTATGACTACGGTGTAGAGAGCAAACATGTGAGTCTCTTTGGATAAAAGCGTCAGCTAAATGAAATGTAATGCATCCGGAGGAATGTTCACACTTTAAACCTGAAAGTGCTGCTGGACATTTTCATTTGAGAGTTTATAGCTGATTATACTTAAATGGAAATACAATAAAATACACACCACATGCACCTTTTTCCATCTGCACGTCAGAGTTGGAGGAATGAATGATCATGAAATGGAAAGTACTTGTAAATGTACTGGGTGTAATGTACTTGGTGTAATGTACTGGTTGTAATGTACTTGGTGTAATGTACTGGGTGTAATGTACTTGGTGTAATGTACTTGGTGTAATGTACTGGGTGTAATGTACTGGGTGTAATGTACTGGTTGTATTGTACTGGGTGTAATGTACTTGGTGTAATGTACTGGTTGTAATGTACTGGGGGTAATGTACTGGTTGTAATGTACTGGGTGTAATGTACTTGGTGTAATGTACTGGTTGTAATGTACTGGGTGTAATGTACTGGGTGTAATGTACTGGGTGTAATGTACTGGTTGTAATGTATTGGTTGTAATGTACTGGGTGTAATGTACTGGGTGTAATGTACTGGTTATAATGTACTGGGTGTAATGTACTGGTTGTAATGTACTGGGTGTAATGTACTTGGTGTAATGTACTGGGTGTAATGTACTGGTTGTAATGTACTGGTTGTAATGTACTGGGTGTAATGTACTGGTTGTAATGTACTGGGTGTAATGTACTTGGTGTAATGTACTGGGTGTAATGTACTGGTTGTAATGTACTGGGTGTAATGTACTGGGTGTAATGTACTGGTTGTAATGTACTGGGTGTAATGTACTGGGTGTAATGTACTGGGTGTAATGTACTGGTTGTAATGTACTGGGTGTAATGTACTGGTTGTAATGTACTGGTTGTAGTGTACTGGTTGTAATGTACTGGGTGTAATGTACTGGTTGTAATGTACTGGGTGTAATGTACTGGTTGTAATGTACTGGTTGTATTGTACTTGGTGTAATGTACTGGGTGTAATGTACTGGTTGTAATGTACTGGGTGTAATGTACTGGGTGTAATGTACTGGTTGTAATGTACTGGTTGTATTGTACTGGGTGTAATGTACTTGGTGTAATGTACTGGTTGTAATGTACTGGGGGTAATGTACTGGTTGTAATGTACTGGGTGTAATGTACTTGGTGTAATGTACTGGTTGTAATGTACTGGGTGTAATGTACTGGGTGTAATGTACTGGGTGTAATGTACTGGTTGTAATGTATTGGTTGTAATGTACTGGGTGTAATGTACTGGGTGTAATGTACTGGTTATAATGTACTGGGTGTAATGTACTGGTTGTAATGTACTGGGTGTAATGTACTTGGTGTAATGTACTGGGTGTAATGTACTGGTTGTAATGTACTGGTTGTAATGTACTGGGTGTAATGTACTGGTTGTAATGTACTGGGTGTAATGTACTTGGTGTAATGTACTGGGTGTAATGTACTGGTTGTAATGTACTGGGTGTAATGTACTGGGTGTAATGTACTGGTTGTAATGTACTGGGTGTAATGTACTTGGTGTAATGTACTGGGTGTAATGTACTGGTTGTAATGTACTGGGTGTAATGTACTGGTTGTAATGTACTGGTTGTAATGTACTGGTTGTAGTGTACTGGTTGTAATGTACTGGGTGTAATGTACTGGTTGTAATGTACTGGGTGTAATGTACTGGGTGTAATATACTGGTTGTAATGTACTGGGTGTAATGTACTTGGTGTAATGTACTGGTTGTAATGTACTTGGTGTAATGTACTGGTTGTAATGTACTGGTTGTAATATACTTGGTGTAATGTACTGGTTGTAATGTACTGGGTGTAATGTACTGGGTGTAATGTACTGGTTGTAATGTACTGGGTGTAATGTACTGGGTGTAATGTACTGGTTGAAATGTACTGGGTGTAATGTACTGGGTGTAATGTACTGGTTGAAATGTACTGGGTGTAATGTACTGGGTGTAATGTACTGGGTGTCGTCTCAGGGTTGGACCTCTGCGAGGTGGGTCAGGAGGAAGTCCTGCTGAAGACGGGGAAGCAGGCCAGCCGGCGCGTCATGCACTTCGCCCTCCAGTCCCTTCTGGCCCTGTTTGGTGAGAACCATTCCTGCTGTTTATTACAGAGTAATGTTGCTTATGAACCAGTAAATGATGATCTAGCTTCAATAACACGTCTTCTTTGAGAAGAGAGGAAAGACAACATTTAGATTTCTCCTAAATTCACCAGAAGTTACCAATACATGAATAATGCCTCATAGCATATTTAAACACAACATTTAAGTAAACTACAAAAAAGAATAGTCTTAATATCAGTAATAACCTGGTGAAGTTTCATTCTTAATGCTTTATTTGATAAGGGGACAGAGTCATTTAAGGTTTACTATATGCTTTGTATTTTCATTGTTAGTTTAAATACTACATTTACTCACTTTTTACTGTTTACACCCAGATTTCACTAAATGTTTGTCATGACATTTGGTTTAAAGTCATGAAATGCACTGGTCACACACAAAAAAAATAAAATGAGTGATATCTATGAGTTTATTTTTTTACCTGCTCACCTGTCGCGTCTTCCTCCTCCTCCTCCTCCTCTTCCTCCTCCTCCTCCTCCTCTTCTTCCTCCTCCTCCTCATCATCTTCCTCCTCCTCCTCCTCCTCCTCTTCTTCCTCCTCCTCCTCATCATCTTTCTCCTCCTCTTCCTCCTCCTCCTCCTCCTCCTCCCAGACTCCACGGAGCTCCCCAAGCGTCTGAGCATGGACAGCTCCTCGTCCCTGGAGTCCCTGTCCTCCTCCCAGTCGGCCTCCCAGTCCTCCCAGTCGGCCTCCCAGCCTCACTCCTTGCCCCTCTCCTTCGGGTGCTACCCCCCCCAGCCCTCCTTCCTGCCCCCGGTCTGCCCAGACAGCCTCTCCTGCGACGCCATCTCCGTCTACAGCCTCAGCTCGCTCGCCTCCTCCCTCAGCTTCCTGTCGCGGCCCGAGCCGGCGGGCAGCGACGTCATCAGCCAGCGCTCGCACCACCAGGTGGAGCCGGAGAGGCCTCGCGGCGGTGGGGGGGCGGGGCTCTACGCGCCGCAGCGCCACCCGGGCGGCCTGTCGAGAGGTCGACTGACCAATCACGGAGGAGGAGGAGGAGGAGGAGGAGGAGGAGGGGAGGAGGAGGAGTACGAGGGGTTCTCCATCATCAGCAGTGAGCCGCTGGGGCGAGGGAGGAGGGAGTGCGACACGCTGCCTCTCCCCGCCGGACGCCGGCACGCCAGAGGCGGCGCCGGGAGAGCGTCAGCCGGGGGTCACGGGTACCCGGCCACGATGTCCTCCAAGGGGAGCATCAGCACGCCCACGTCTCCCATCAAGGCTCCGCCCCCGCCACCGCCGAGGGCCGCCGCCAAGCAGGAAACGTAAGTCCGCTGTCACGCTGCGTTCACACCGAAAGCGTTGAGAATTATTCGCACAAGTAGATGCATAAGTAAGTACATGCAAAGTCTTTGTATGTACATACAAAGCAATGCGCAGACGAATGGTTGCAGACGGATAATATTGTGAACCCAGACACGGTGGCGTTTGATGTTCCGACACCATGGAAAAGCCACGCCCCCTTTCTGACGCGAAAAGGCGAATGACGCGAATTTACCACATAAAGTCGAGCGAGTAAACTCAGACCAAAAAGTTTTTCTTTTGGTGTGAACACGGCATTCGTGTCGGAAGGAAGCGCCAGGTGGATTATCGTGAGGTAACCTGAAGAGACGGCCTGACTTTTCCTCTTCCACGTGCAGCAGAATTACAGTTCTTTACGTTATGTGCAGAACAATTACAGAGAACGTCGGTCATGAAAACGCTTCTTATTAAATACGTTTACGAAGAAGAATCGCGCAGGAAAAAATTCGAATCTGAGACGTAAAATAGTGCAGAAATCAAAATAGTCATGTAAAAGTCATGTAAATCCAGTTAAAAGTCATGTAAATCCCTGTCAGAAGTGTATGAACTGTCTTCTGTCCGCAGCGCTCCTGCTCAGCGGTCGGCCGCGGGGAAGGCGAGCGGCTCCGAGTCGGACCAGTCCAGCACCGAGACCGACAGCACGGTGAAGTCCCAGGAGGAGCGTCTGGACCCGCAGGAGCTGGCCCAGAAGATCCTGGAGGAGACCCAGAGCCACATGCGGGCCGTGGAGAGCCTGCAGACGGCCCCGAGGACGGCGTCGAGGTCGACTCCCACCACGCCGTCCTCGACTCCCGCCGGCGGCGGGGCGCGAGGCTTTCAGTCGTCGGCGAGCAGCGCGTTCAGCCGGCCGCCCAGCCGGGCCGGCATCAAGCCGCCGGCCTCGTCCCCGCCGGCCTCCTCCCCGCTCTCGACTCGGCCCAAACCGCCGTCCCGCTGCTCGTCGCTGCAGAGGATCGGCGGCCCGGCTCCCTCGTCTCCCTCCTCCTCCTCGCCGTTCCCCGCGAGGCACCCCACCTCGCCCTCGCGCTCCCCGGCCGATAGCGCCCCGTCGCCGGCCCTCTCCTGCTCCTCCGCGGGCTCCGTCTCCTCCCCCAGCCCGACCGACACCCCCGAGCTGCGCCGGTCCAAGCGGGACCACAGAGTCCAGGCGGTCCACGACCTGAAGACCTTCTGGGCCAACGGCGCCGGCCAGAAACACGAGCTTCCCCTGGGCGGCAGCGCCAGGATGAGCACGGTTCAGAGGGACGTGTTGGGGCTGATGAACCTCTCGCCGAGACGCGAGACCGTGGGCAAAGACGCAGAGGGGTCGGCGGGTCAGGGGTCGGCGGTTCAAGGGCCTACGGCCCCCAAAGGAGGCGTCAAGCTGCCCTCGGGCAACGGGTTCAAGTTCCTCTCCCCCGGACATTTCTTCCCCTCCTCCAAGTGCTGAGGGTTCTGGGATCTTCTTCTTCTGTCGTCCTCGGTGTTTGTCCTTCGACAGAATATGACCGCCATGTTTGTTTTTGTAAAGCAAAACCTGCTGATTTTAACAAAGTACTGTTTCATACTGACGGGGTTTTTAAACGTGTAATTGTTTGTTGGTGACGAGATGTTTTGATGCCGGTGCCTTCTGGAGAGGACGAGACGACTTCTCAGGGGACGAGACGACCTCTGAGAGGACGAGACGACCTCTCAGGGGACGAGACGACCTCTCAGGGGACGAGACGACCTCTGAGAGGACGAGACGACCTCTCAGAGGACGAGACGACTTCTCAGGGGACGAGACGACCTCTCAGGGGACGAGACGACCTCTGAGAGGACGAGACGACCTCTCAGAGGACGAGACGACCTCTGAGAGGACGAGACGACCTCTCAGAGGACGAGACGACCTCTGAGAGGACGAGACGACCTCTGAGAGGACGAGACGACCTCTCAGGGGACGAGACGACCTCTCAGGGGACGAGACGACCTCTCAGAGGACGAGACGACCCCTGAGAGGACGAGACGACCCCTGAGAGGACGTTGAGTCTCTGGCTTTAGTCTCTGTCTCTCTCCATATCTCCTTGTGTCCATGTCCATGTCTCCTTGTCCATGTCTCCTTGTCTATGTCTCCTTGTCCATGTCTCCTTGTCCACGTCTCCATGTCTCCTTGTCCTCGTCTCCACGTCTCTGTCTCCATGCCTCTATGTCTCCATGTCCATGTCTCCTTCTCTGTCTCCTTCTCTGTCTCCTTGTCTCCGTCTCCTGCCTGAGAACATTTCCCGTCCCCTTAAATGCTCGCTATACGTTACGCTGAACGCTATACGTCGGTTTTGATCTTGATTTATTTGTGTATTAATTATTGTTGAACGTCACCACGATTGCTGTTGTTCACTCTGTAAAGAAAGCCGTGTTTTCCAGTCATCGCGACACATTTTATACAAAGACGATTGAAGGAAGACTGAGGACAAGGTTTTGATATTTTGTACTGAGCTGAGTCTGAATGTGTGACGTCACACGGCTCCGTCAGGCCTCCCGGACTTTATAACGGACGACTTCTGCAGCGGTGCCAGACTCATATTTAGAAATATTGAAAGACGTGGACAAATAAAAATGTTCCTTTCCTTGTTTTTGGTTTCATAATCAATTCTCTTTCCACTCATAATAAACACAGTATTCTAGAAGTAGTAATATTCATCTGAAGCTCCCTCTGATCTGGTGGAAAAGAACTAAATACATTCACCCAAGTATTGTACTTAAAAGGCACTTTTTCGGTACTTGTACTTTCTACTCCACAACATTTCAGAGGGAAACGTTGTACTTCTTACTTCACAATTTGAATTAAATTGCTAGATTTGCTAGTTACCGTAAAAGTCAAGTTATAAGCCGCTTCTACTTCCGGTGGGTGTCCCCGCTGTAGCAAGCTAGCAGCAGCGCAAGCTAGCAGCAGCGCAAGCTAGCGCTGCTGCTGCTGCTGCTGCTGCTGCTAGCTCCCTGCTGCCCGAGTCGGGTGTCGAGCCGGGGCTGGTCCCGCTACCTTCTGCGGTTGTCGGGGAGCTAGCGGAGAGCTAGCTGGAGCGCTAGCTGGCTACAGCGGGAAGCTAACGGGGACACTGACCGAAATTAGTAGCGGCTTGTAACCCGACTTCTACGGTACTTTATATATTTATATTTTACACAACATGAGATCAGTTAATGAAATATGATAACTTGCAGAATCTTTGCACATGTGAGTATCACTAAAATCATAATAACTCTTACTGGATAATTTATACAAAAGTCTGTGTATTAAACTATTTAAATATAATATTTTGTCCTCACGCATCCACATTATGTGTAAATCTGTGTTTGTTGTGTCAGATAAACATTCTACCCCTTAATGGCAGTATTTCTGCCGAGTATCAGATAAAGTTTTAGTACTATAATACTGTGTATAATGTTTCCAATAACTCCAGAGAAGTGAAGTCCCGCAGGACGCAATCACTTTATTTATTTAGTTGATTTAAAAACAACAATTTTTCTTTTTTTTGAGAGATGAAGAGCCAAGATGGCGGACACTTTTCTTCGACACAAGTAAGTTTTAAACTAGCAAACAGTATAAGAAGCGTTTAAAATGTTGATGCATCGATGATCACGATCCAAAAATCAAGACAACATTCTGTGTGAAGTATTTATATAAATACTGCATTTGATTTACGATAGAGATTTGATAAGTGATTAGCTGGTAGAAGTTTATGATTGTTAAAAATAATTGTTTTAAATCCTGAGATCAGTTAGAAAACTTTTTATTTTTTTTATATTTGTAATGAAATAATTCCAACATAAAAGATCATTAAAAACCTATTTTGACATATTCTTGTTTATATATATATATATATACAATTTAATAATAATTTAATACATTTGTTTGTACTTAATTAAAAAAGGTACTCAAGGCACTATATGTATATAAATAAATATATATAAATATGTGTAGGATTTGCATAAACATTTGATCAAAGTAATCATATTTCAGAATCACAATCAAAGTAAGTAAGAACTCAGATCTTTTACTTAAGTAAAAATAGTAATACCACAGTGTATAAATACCCTGTTAAGTAAAATTTGAAAATCCTACTTGCTTAAAGGTACGAGTATTAGCATTAAAATACACTTAAAGAACGAAAAGTAAAAATACTCTATTATGCAGAATGTTATATATTACATATATATAGATTATAATTATCAATGCATTAATGTGTTCACTTTAATGTTGCAGCTGGTAAATCTGGAGGTCATTTTGATTACTGGGTAACTTAATCAATAATATGATATATACATTAATTAGCCTTAATAATCTGAATTTAATCCGCATGATGACAAATAAATGTAGTCAAGTAAACAAAAAAAACATGATATTGGCATCCAAAATGTAGGAGTTGCATGAAATGGAAATAGTGTATTTATTGTGGCTTTTCTTTATTTCTTTCTTTCCATCCAGTGTCTCTAGTTAAGTAAATATAGAATGATATCAAAGTCAGTAAATCACATTGTCTAAAAAGGTTTTAATTGTTTCAGCCAATCGTATTTTTCCTGGAGGGCGGACCGAACTTGTTGATAATTCTATCTGGTGTCCGTCCCCAGTGCGCAGGCGCAGCCCGGGTGACGAAGATGGTGCTCATCAAGGAATAGTGAGTCCGATATGTCTTTTTTAAAAACGTATTTTGGTGGGTTCGCGGTCGCGTTTTCGTCCATCCGAGTGCCTAATATCGTTGACTAAACACGGGCGCGTCGTTCGGCGCGGTCGGCCGCGGGGTGTTACCCCCACGCAGTCCGCCAACCGGCCCCCGCTTTGAGCGAGGTGGATCGGGACTCGGATAACGGGACACGCCGGTCTTTGGCGCTGCTAGCTCCAAGCTAACGCTAGCGAGCGGATAATTAGCTTCCTAATGGACACGAGTTCCGTAAATAAAACCACACAAACGCGTGCAGGTCGCCTGTGGGACGTTGACGGGTCGGAAACCGGCGTCGCTGCCCGGGTATCGGCGCGTTATATCCCCGAGGAAGTGTTAAGCTTTTGAGTGACAGATTAAGGCTCCTTTAGCTGCAGCCGCTAGCGTGACAATTCTCTCGCTCTCCCTCCGCGACAACGCGCGTTCACGTGAGGCTCGCGCCCGTTTTAACGCCCGTTAACCGCCCGCGTGGGGTCCAAACGGAACGTGGGCGTCGTGGGAAGAATTCGGCCGCAGTCCAGCTCCGTTACCGGGTCGCACCGCGTCGCGGTTGTGCCCTTCAAGCCGGATAACGGGACCTGTTGTAGCTGAGGGGCGTTAAGCTAGCTCTGGCTGACCCGCTCCCTGTGCTGCTCTCAATCACAGCAGGGAAACGGGCCACTAGCGTGCCTCTAACGGAGCTACCTGTCCGGGAACACATGCACCTGCAGCCAGCTGGAGCTCTGCATGCTGTGTTTCTGCAGCGGGGACACCGTCCAACGCCATGTAGTATTATAGCAATAATAATAATAATAGCAATGTAATTAACAAGGTGCTCCAACAATTAACCCGAGAGAGGCATGACACTATTCAGTAAAGAAGTAAAACCAGATATATTACATGAAATAATACGTATAATAAAGGTGATCTTGGCCCAAATGGTCAGTAAAATAAAAAAGGTTAATTTAAGATTAGATGATGGAGAATAATCTGCTCTCTAATCTAGTTAATAGAGGAAACACGTTCCTGTTATTAACCTGGGTCACGTCATAGCAGGCGTCTTGTTTACTTTATACTGCGGATAATGAACTGAAAACATGGTGTCCTATCATGGAGGAGAGCCGGGTGTAATGTGGAGGCCTGCATGTTGAGTACATTCAAGTAGTGTTGACAACTAGTTGTCTTTGTGCACGATGGAGACGTCATGGAGACGTCATGGAGACGTCATGGAGACGTGATGGAGACGTGATGGAGACGTGATGGAGACGTGATGGAGACGTGATGGAGACGTCATGGAGACGTCATGGAGACGTCATGGAGACGTGATGGAGACGTGATGGAGACGTGATTGAGACGTCATGGAGACGTCATGGAGACGTCATGGAGACGTCATGGAGACGTCATGGAGACGTGATGGAGACGTGATTGAGACGTGATGGAGACGTGATGGAGACGTCATGGAGACGTGATGGAGACGTGATGGAGACGTGATGGAGACGTCATGGAGACGTGATGGAGACGTCATGGAGACGTGATGGAGACGTCATGGAGCGCCGTACAGCGCCGTGGTTCTGTGTTTTATTCGGGATGTTTTAGGATTGTTAGTGTTCTATGTATGGGATGGATCTACAGTGAAAATACCAATTTAAAGGAGTTCATACGTTTGCTTTTGTTTACTGCCAGCTGTTGATTCAACTTTGTGGTCCTTTTAAAACAAAAAATGTATTCAGTGAGTTTTTAGGCACCGAATCAAACGGCATCTCTTATAAATATAAAAAAATAGTTTTAGTGCACCTAGTTTCTGAGAGAGAACAAACAGTTGTAAACTCTTAACACTTTAGTGGCTAGCTTTGTTCCACAGAAGGCTGCCTGCAGACATCTTCTAGACATTATTTCATAAATGTCATGAATCACTCAAAGATATCAGATCCCTCTCACTTCTGCCATCAAAACACTTGCTCTTTAATTTCCTGTCGCTCCGTCAGCTCTAGAATGAATGCAGTGGTTTCTGTTTTAAACTCTAACTTTTGTGAAGGCAGATTCCCTCCCGTGCGTCTGAGCTCGCAGCAGCTGTGCTGCAGGCGTCCGCCCCGTCTTCAGAGGACTTAGTCGGGGTCTTACCTAGCGACGCGTTAGCTGCACCGCGCGACCACTTGACCTGAGACTGCCTGACCTTTGTCGACCAGTTCTGCCCTCTTTATAATCCAACAAGCTATTTCCAGTGCTGACCCTGCTGCAGTCGCTCTGGTTAGTCTCTGTTAACGCAGTTATTTTGGATCCATGATGAATATTGTAATGCGTGACTGTTATGGATGTGATTGGACAGACTCTGGCCACAGAGACGTGCGTGTCTCTCCTGGAGCGACACAATTCAATTTCTCAAAGCAGGTCCACGTTTTTACCGGCTAACGTTTGATCTCTTTAACGAAAACACAAATGCTGTTGATTCTTTTGAATCCTTGAGACTGATGTAAAGGAATCTACAGTAAACCTCACTGGAAGCGAGCGCGCCGCTGGTGGGTTCACTGATTAATTTCTCATCTCGTGCCGAGTTCGGCGGTATTAACAGGTGTGTTCAGTGGGAGTAAAGGCTCTCAGGTCTTCACCCTCTGCTGTAACATGGTCACTGTTCTTTATTTGACTTCACGATCTCATGCAGTGGATGCTTCTTTCTTTTTTTTTGCACATTTTTGCCGAACCAGCGCACTGCCCTGTTTTTCCAGTTGAGCTTCATTGTTCAGTGACGTGACGGCCAAAAGCACAACGTGGTTGTGTCTTTGAATCTGCAATCTGTCATAACGAGGTTATGTGTCTGTTGTTAAGTTGTCTTTGTGTAGCAGGACAATAAGTCATGTTGTGGTTTAAGCCTTTTTCTCAAAGGTGAAAGGAGAGCGGAGAGAAACGGATGTTGAGGATGTTCTGTTGGTGAAACGGACCAATATTTACAGCATTGTTTTCTCTACGTTTACTCCATGAAATGTCTTCAATTACAGATAACATTTTGATTTCCTAACCCTAAAATGACTCTTAATTTAGTCTGACACACGGTCCAAAACCTTCAGTTTACTATTACATAAAAACACAATAAAATACTGAGAATTTAGACGCTGAGATTTTTTATTTATTTAAATTTTGCCAGAAAAAAATAATCTTTCCTCAAAAAATATGCAGATTTATTTTCCTCCAATCGCTGGTCTCTGCTGTAAAGTTGTGTTGTGCGCATGATTGGCCGTATCCACCATCTTTACACGGTTTTATATTCTGTTCTGCACGCCTCTCCTGAGTCTCTTGCTGTAATTGCGTTGTGTAATAGCTTTCAGGTTGTTTACATCATAGACGCAGGAGCGTGTCAGGCTGCATATTTTCGGCCCGAGCTCCATCAATCAGTTAGTGTTCAGGTCAAAGGTCACGAGTGCCAATCTTCTCTCAGGATTTGAAAGTGAATTCCTTCATGCCGTAATATTTAAATATAGGCTTTTTGTAATGAATCCCTGCTCGTGCTGCTGTTTGAGTCTAGTCTGTTTGTACAAGATATTTAATTGATTTCAAGTGGAAAAGATATTTGTTGGTAAAAGCATGACAATATCTCATTTTGACCTGCGATAAAACGCAGAACTTTTCAAGCAGCTGTGATTATCCTGCTTTTATAGTTGATGCAGATTATGTCGTGGTTTTAGGAAACCCTTGTGCATAAATTCATAGTCCATGTAGTCCGGCCGTAAATACAAAGCCTCCCTCCTCGACTATGAGGAATTATTGTGTTTATTACAATCGCCGGGTAGCTGCAAACATATGCTGTTTGCAAATTACATACTTCTGGGGACTAAAGCAGCACTTGAGACATATTTTCCTCTTTTGGAAACACAGAGCGACTTCATATTTTCCCTAAAGATGGTCAGATGGTTCCTCCGCACACGCTTCATGCTTTGGCATCTTTAGGAGGTCACTCGCTGCCATGCACACACTGAAACATTGGGATGTTGTTGTTTATTACATCTTCTCTACTCTGATGTGTTGAACTTTGTTTGTTTCTCTCTCCACTTCCTGCCCCACCTCTCCCTTCTTCTTCCCTCTCTCAGCCGTGTAGTGTTGCCAGTCTCTGTGGAAGAGGTGAGTAACCGTTACCTCCGTCACAAGCTATTTCTTCCACCATAAAAGTATTGCATGTTGCAGCTAAAGCCTAATGTGTTGCATTTCTCTCCTGAACGCTCGTCCGCCCAGCAACCCTCGTCTGGGTCGCAAACCCAGACAGAATAGCCTTTGTTAGAGAGCGCTGGTGTTGGCGTGACAGGCCGGTGTTTGCAGAGGGAGCTGGACTGTGAGCTCAGCCTTTAAACACTACAATCTCTCTGGTCGTCTTTCTCTTCATAGGAATCACTTTTCAGATTTTCTGCTTTTATCGACCCTCAAAAACAGACACAGCCCAGGCCGCAGTTTGCGGTCCGGTGGCGTCGAGCATTGGCTTTATTTCACGGCCTTCTCCACAAAAGGGACAATCGTTGTGGCCGGCAGTAAAAGCATTTTGTTTTTATGGGTTTTCTGTAGAATGAGCACAAGCATGTAACAATAATAGTGTCAGCAGTAACGTCCGAACCAAAGTCTGTTGTTCATACTCCATCTCAAAATGTCGGCCTCTGGGGCCTAATGAGGGCACGAAGATTCATGGAAGTTACTTCCTGTTGTCTGAAGGAAACATGGATGTTACTTCCTGTTGTCTGAAGGAAACGTGGATGTTACTTCATGTAGACTGAAGGGAAACATGGATGTTACTTCATGTAGATTTAAAGGAAACATGGATGTTACTTCATGTAGATTTAAAGGAAACATGGATGTTACTTCATGTAGATTTAAAGGAAACATGGATGTTACTTCATGTAGATTTAAAGGAAACATGGATGTTGCTTCCTGTTGTCTGAAGGAAACGTGGATGTTGCTTCATGTAGATTTAAAGGAAACATGGATGTTACTTCCTGTTGTCTGAAGGAAACGTGGATGTTACTTCATGTAGATTTAAAGGAAACATGGATGTTACTTCCTGTTGTCTGAAGGAAACGTGGATGTTACTTCATGTAGACTGAAGGGAAACATGGATGTTACTTCATGTAGATTTAAAGGAAACATGGATGTTGCTTCCTGTAGATTTAAAGGAAACATGGAAGTTGCTTCCTGTAAATTTAAAGGAAACATGGAAGTTGCTTCCTGTAGATTTAAAGGAAACATGGAAGTTGCTTCCTGTTGTCTGAAGGAAACATGATAGTTACTTCCTGTTGTCTGAAGGAAACGTGGATGTTACTTCCTGTTGTCTGAAGGAAACGTGGATGTTACTTCCTGTTGTCTGAAGGATATATGGATGTTACTTCCTGTTATCTGAAGGAAACATGGATGTTACTTCCTGTTGTCTGAAGGGAAACGTGGATGTTACTTCCTGTTGTCTGAAGGGAAACGTGGATGTTGCTTCCTGTTGTCTGAAGGGAAACGTGGATGTTACTTCATGTAGACTGAAGGGAAACATGGATGTTGCTTCCTGTTGTCTGAAGGGAAACATGGATGTTGCTTCATGTAGACTGAAGGGAAACATGGATGTTGCTTCCTGTTGTCTGAAGGGAAACATGGATGTTGCTTCCTGTTGTCTGAAGGGAAACATGGATGTTGCTTCATGTAGACTGAAGGGAAACATGGATGTTGCTTCCTGTAGATTTAAAGGAAACATGGATGTTGCTTCCTGTAGATTTAAAGGAAACATGGATGTTGCTTCGTGTAGATTTAAAGGAAACATGGATGTTGCTTCCTGTAGATTTAAAGGAAACATGGATGTTGCTTCCTGTAGATTTAAAGGAAACATGGATGTTGCTTCATGTAGATTTAAAGGAAACATGGATGTTGCTTCCTGTTGTCTGAAGGAAACGTGGATGTTACTTCATGTACACTGAAGGAAACGTGGATGTTACTTCATGTAGATTTAAAGGAAACATGGATGTTACTTCCTGTTGTCTGAAGGAAACGTGGATGTTACTTCATGTAGATTTAAAGGAAACATGGATGTTACTTCCTGTTGTCTGAAGGAAACGTGGATGTTACTTCATGTAGACTGAAGGGAAACATGGATGTTACTTCATGTAGATTTAAAGGAAACATGGATGTTGCTTCCTGTAGATTTAAAGGAAACATGGAAGTTGCTTCCTGTAGATTTAAAGGAAACATGGAAGTTGCTTCCTGTTGTCTGAAGGAAACATGATAGTTTCTTCCTGTTGTCTGAAGGAAACGTGGATGTTACTTCCTGTTGTCTGAAGGAAACGTGGATGTTACTTCCTGTTGTCTGAAGGAAACGTGGATGTTACTTCCTGTTGTCTGAAGGATATATGGATGTTACTTACTGTTGTCTGAAGGATATATGGATGTTACTTCCTGTTATCTGAAGGAAACATGGATGTTACTTCCTGTTGTCTGAAGGGAAACGTGGATGTTACTTCCTGTTGTCTGAAGGGAAACGTGGATGTTGCTTCCTGTTGTCTGAAGGGAAACGTGGATGTTACTTCATGTAGACTGAAGGGAAACATGGATGTTGCTTCCTGTTGTCTGAAGGGAAACATGGATGTTACTTCATGTAGACTGAAGGGAAACATGGATGTTGCTTCCTGTTGTCTGAAGGGAAACATGGATGTTGCTTCATGTAGACTGAAGGGAAACATGGATGTTGCTTCCTGTTGTCTGAAGGGAAACATGGATGTTGCTTCCTGTTGTCTGAAGGGAAACATGGATGTTGCTTCCTGTTGTCTGAAGGGAAACATGGATGTTGCTTCATGTAGACTGAAGGGAAACATGGATGTTGCTTCCTGTAGATTTAAAGGAAACATGGATGTTGCTTCCTGTAGATTTAAAGGAAACATGGATGTTGCTTCCTGTAGATTTAAAGGAAACATGGATGTTGCTTCCTGTAGATTTAAAGGAAACATGGATGTTGCTTCCTGTAGATTTAAAGGAAACATGGATGTTGCTTCATGTAGATTTAAAGGAAACATGGATGTTGCTTCCTGTAGATTTAAAGGAAACATGGATGTTGCTTCCTGTAGATTTAAAGGAAACATGGATGTTGCTTCATGTAGATTTAAAGGAAACATGGATGTTGCTTCCTGTAGATTTAAAGGAAACATGGATGTTGCTTCCTGTAGATTTAAAGGAAACATGGATGTTGCTTCATGTAGATTTAAAGGAAACATGGATGTTGCTTCATGTAGACTGAAGGGAAACATGGATGTTGCTTCCTGTAGATTTAAAGGAAACATGGATGTTGCTTCCTGTAGATTTAAAGGAAACATGGATGTTGCTTCCTGTAAACTAGATGGATAAATGTCCCATTGGACTAAAAAAAGTCCCCAAAACTAGCGGCCATTGTTCCCGAAGGCCCATTTCTCTGTAAATGTACCCTCTCTGTGCAGCAAAGAATGGCATGTGGCTGATGATGATGATGATGATGAGGATGATGATGATGATGATGCTGAATGCATATAACGCAATAACATTTATTTCAGCGTCCGTCGGAATATTCATGAGAACTCTGGTTGTGAAACAGCCTTTTGATTTTAGTGAAATATCCTGAATCAAGGGATGATTTTAGCTGCCTCAGATATACTTGTGTGTGCTCCGTGAAATGTATTTAAAGACACAAGTCTTTTTCAGGAGACTTGAATACAGTCTGGGGCTTTCCTGTGGCCGTTAGTGGTAGTGCATCCTTAACTTCAGGGACCGGCCCAGCCTCTGTCTGTTCTAGCAAACAATCACAGGATTCCTTCCTGCAGTTTACCGCTGTTTTAATCTGTCATCTTCTTCTCCTCTTCCCATTCCTCCCAGTATCAAGTAGGCCAGCTGTTCTCTGTGGCTGAAGCCAGCAAGAACGAGACGGGAGGAGGTGAGGGCATTGAGGTGCTGAAGAATGAACCTTACGAGAAGGACGGCGAGAAGGGGCAATACACACACAAAATCTACCATCTAAAGAGGCAAGTCTCTGCAGTCGTAGTCTCTTTGAGCGAGCGTCTCCGTCAGGAGCTTGTTAAACGGTGACACAGATAGAGATGGAGAGGTTTAGTTTACCACAGGACTGAGGTATCGTCTTCGTGACGCACGTCAGCTCGACTCAGAAATGTTAATTATTTAGAAACGCTATCACCTTTTGGCCGACGCCCCTCCTCAACCCCGATCAGTAACCGAAGTAGGGTCCGACACATGAAACCTGGAGCCGGGGCGACGGAAACGCAATCCGGATTTCTCGCCTCCATCTGGACGGCGTGTTCGTGTGGACGGCGGGAAGCCGGCGGCCGCCCGTCGGCTCGTTGGCGCTCTGCAGGGCCAGGAAGCAAGCGGCATTTTACTGAACCGCCGTCGCCTCGTGGCGTGTTTGGGTGCTCCACGTGCTCCACGTTCACACAGGAGAACGGGCACTTTTTGCAGAAGAAGATTTTCCTCTCTCGGCCCTGGGATAACGCGAGGCTTCCTCGTGCTCGTGCAGCCGCTGGCCCTCCACACGTTTATATTTTTAAAGCTTCAAGTTTGGGATTACGGCCGTCGCCATGTTGTTGTTTTCTCTCGCAGCCAGTGAACAGGAAGCTGAGGAGGAGGGACCTACGTCTGTGGTAGAGACCTGTCAATCAAAGTAGTCTATGTAGACGCACAAGAACTGAAACTGTCTTTTTACTGCTTTTTTTATTTATTGCGTAACTGGTTCTTTGATACCGCAGGAAAATAAGCTCATCGTAGAATCACAGAATTGATCACAGAACTGTTTTTAATTCAGCTCTGAAGACATTTCTTTAAATATTTGACCTTTTGATTATCCATTGACTGATTGTCTGACTTCCTGTCCTCTGCAGTAAAGTCCCGGGTTATGTGAAGATGATTGCACCGGAGGGAGCGTTAGTTTTCCACGAAAAGGCTTGGAACGCCTACCCATACTGTCGCACCAGTAAGTTCACTGCAGACCGCTAGATGAGGAGGATGATGATGATTTATGAACGTAATACATGCATATGTAGCTTAACATTGATGCTGATGCTCATGTTGTCTTTTCCTTTCTTCCCCCTCCTCCCTCTGCAGTTGTGACGGTGAGTAGTTTTTAAGTCTTAACCTAACCTAACCCTGTAAAGATGGTAATAACAGTGTAATGCCGTGATATTTAGCTGGCTGAGTCCACAGCACACGTGCACAGATACTACAGTATGTGCAGCAGACTTTCACCATCTGTGTCGTGACGAGTGCTTTCTCGGCCACGAGTATCGCTGCTCATCACCTGCAAGTTGAAAATAGACCTGAGCTGAGCAGCGCCACTAGTTTCAGCATAAACGTCTGATTGGTTAATGGGATTGAGCCGCAGGGTTTAAGTACATCTCTCAGAATCCTCCATTCATGGCTGAGCTGCAGCCAGCGGTCAGTGTCACAGTGCTTTTATTGTCTTCATATGGTGTGCTTTCTCCGGCTGTTTCAGAACGAGTACATGAAGGACGACTTCATGATAAAGATCGAGACGTGGCACAAACCCGACATGGGAACGATAGAGAACGTAAGTGTGGTTTTGTGATTCCAAGTGAGGAGAATTTAAAGAAATAAACTGTTGAATTTGAAGCGGCGGAAGCGGAGATGTCCCGACTCTTGGACCCCAAAAACACCGGGTCCTACGTTTCCCATAATGCAACACAGGAGCGATCTTTCATTAGATAATCCCCGCCTGTTGAACTGTGCACTCTCAGTTTATAATGCGGCTTGAAGCAGAGATAAATAAACCTCCCCGACTTCATAAAGTGTGAAATCAGGCGAGGAAAAAGTTCCAAAATGAATCATTTGAATCTCATTTGTTTTTTGCTCGTCACAGATTTGAATACGGATTTGAGACGCGCTCGTTTGTGTTTTATTCAGTCAATCATTACAATGCAATGAGGAAAGCCACGATTTAATATACAAAAACAGAATGAAAAGGTATAGGTGGAAGCATAATGCTTATATGTTCCTATCCTAAATTATTATCAATTAAATCAGATAATTTATTTGATATAAAGAATAAAAGACACATTAATGTTAGCGTTGTTCCATAATTTAACTCCTACAATATAAATACATCTTCTCAGGGTTCTTACACTCACGGAAAACCTGGAAAAGTCATGGACTTTTAAAACGGTTATTTCCAGGCCTCGAAATAACCTTGAAAAGAATAGTCATGTAAATGTGTTATATTCATGTGTTCATGTAAATGTGTTATTTTCATGTAAATGTGTTATATTCATGTGTTTATGTAAATGTGTTATATTCATGTGTTCATGTAAATGTGTTATTTTCATGTAAATGTGTTATATTCATGTGTTCATGTAAATGTGTTATATTCATGTGTTCATGTCGTTCATTTACGCTGAGTTTGAAGTAATGAATATGCTTTTAAAAGAAAGACTCAAAATATAAGCAGGCATACATACAGGCATCTATATAAATGTTTATTCTTTTAATCAAACTATTGTCTCATTCATTTGTGTCATTTAAGGTTTACTGTATGCTTTGTGTTCTCATTGTTAGTTTAAATACTACATTTACTCACTTTTTACTGTTTACACCCAGACTTCACTAAATGTTTGTCATGACATTTGGTTTAAAGTCATGGAAAAGTCATGAAATCATTGGTCAGAATGTGTATGAACCCTGTCTTCTTTTAATCCTTTTTTGTAGCTTTTTGTGCAGTAAGCTTACACACATCTCTCACCTGTCGTTCTCCGCTTCAGGTCCACGACCTGGACGAGCAGACGTGGAGGACCGTGGAGGTTTCTCCCATCGACATCGCCAGCAGAGAGGAAGTCACCCACGGCGTGAGTTTGTGTTTTAATGCCGTGAAGATGTGAGCTCACAAAGCGAGCAGCAGGAATGTCTCCACCCTGAGGAGCCGGCCGGTCATACAGGAGCCGCTTTACTCCTCATCAACCAGCATCACCTAGAACACCTGACACACCTAGAACACCTGACACACCTAAAACACCTGAAACGCTGCTTGTTCAATAACTTCTGAGATGAAGATTATGAAAGAAAGAAAATCTCTTTGTGGTTTTTACATCAACAGTCCACCTCCTGATGCAGATTTAAAAATGCATTTCAGTTATGTTTGACTCAGTGTGCAGCTTCGGTCAATTTCTGATTCTAAAAATGTCTCCCAGGTGTGAAGGTGAGCATCTATAGTCGCCTTCTTTTTTTTACATTGGTCACACTGACGCTGTTCTTGTTCAGATTCTCCCAAAACGCCTTTTAGGAGGCGTAAGAACTCTTTTAGGAGGCGTAAGAGGCGTAAGAACTCTTTTAGGAGGCGTAAGAACTCTTTTAGGAGACGTAAGAACTCTTTTAGGAGGCGTAAGAACTCTTTTAGGAGGCGTAAGAACTCTTTTAGGAGGCGTAAGAACTCTTTTAGGAGACGTAAGAGGCGTAAGAACTCTTTTAGGAGACGTAAGAACTCTTTTAGGAGACGTAAGAGGCGTAAGAACTCTTAGGAGGCGTAAGAACTCTTTTAGGAGGCGTAAGAACTCTTTTAGGAGGCGTAAGAGGCGTAAGAACTCTTTTAGGAGACGTAAGAACTCTTTTAGGAGACGTAAGAGGCGTAAGAACTCTTTTAGGAGACGTAAGAACTCTTTTAGGAGACGTAAGAGGCGTAAGAACTCTTTTAGGAGACGTAAGAACTCTTTTAGGAGACGTAAGAGGCGTAAGAACTCTTTTAGGAGACGTAAGAACTCTTTTAGGAGACGTAAGAGGCGTAAGAACTCTTTTAGGAGGCGTAAGAGGCGTAAGAACTCTTTTAGGAGACGTAAGAGGCGTAAGAACTCTTTTAGGAGACGTAAGAGACGTAAGAACTCTTTTAGGAGGCGTAAGAACTCTTTTAGGAGACGTAAGAGACGTAAGAACTCTTTTAGGAGGCGTAAGAACTCTTTTAGGAGACGTAAGAGGCGTAAGAACTCTTTTAGGAGACGTAAGAGACGTAAGAACTCTTTTAGGAGACGTAAGAACTCTTTTAGGAGACGTAAGAGACGTAAGAACTCTTTTAGGAGGCGTAAGAACTCTTTTAGGAGACGTAGGAGGCGTAAGAACTCTTTTAGGAGGCGTAAGAACTCTTTTAGGAGACATAAGAGGCGTAAGAACTCTTTTAGGAGGCGTAAGAACTCTTTTAGGAGACGTAAGAGGCGTAATAACTCTTTTAGGAGGCGTAAGAACTCTTTTAGAAGACGTAAGAGGCGTAAGAACTCTTTTAGGAGACGTAAGAGGCGTAAGAACTCTTTTAGGAGGCGTAAGAACTCTTTTAGGAGACGTAAGAGACGTAAGAACTCTTTTAGGAGACGTAAGAACTCTTTTAGGAGACGTAAGAGGCGTAAGAACTCTTTTAGGAGACGTAAGAGGCGTAAGAGGCGTAAGAACTCTTTTAGGAGACGTAAGAGGCGTAAGAACTCTTTTAGGAGGCGTAAGAACTCTTTTAGAAGACGTAAGAGGCGTAAGAACTCTTTTAGGAGACGTAAGAGGCGTAAGAACTCTTTTAGGAGGCGTAAGAACTCTTTTAGGAGGCGTAAGAGACGTAAGAACTCTTTTAGGAGACGTAAGAGACGTAAGAACTCTTTTAGGAGGCGTAAGAACTCTTTTAGGAGACGTAAGAACTCTTTTAGGAGACGTAAGAGGCGTAAGAACTCTTTTAGGAGACGTAAGAGACGTAAGAACTCTTTTAGGAGGCGTAAGAACTCTTCTAGGAGACGTAAGAACTCTTTTAGGAGGCGTAAGAACTCTTTTAGGAGACGTAAGAGGCGTAAGAACTATTTTAGGAGACGTAAGAACTCTTTTAGGAGGCGTAAGAACTCTTTTAGGAGACGTAAGAACTCTTTTAGGAGGCGTAAGAACTCTTTTAGGAGACGTAAGAGGCGTAAGAACTCTTTTAGGAGACGTAAGAACTCTTTTAGGAGGCGTAAGAACTCTTTTAGGAGACGTAAGAGGCGTAAGAACTCTTTTAGGAGACGTAAGAACTCTTTTAGGAGGCGTAAGAACTCTTTTAGGAGACGTAAGAACTCTTTTAGGAGGCGTAAGAACTCTTTTAGGAGACTTAAGAACTCTTTTAGGAAACTTAAGAACTCTTTTAGGAGACGTAAGAGGCGTAAGAACTCTTTTAGGAGACGTAAGAACTCTTTTAGGAGGCGTAAGAACTCTTTTAGGAAACTTAAGAACTCTTTTAGGAGGCGTAAGAACTCTTTTAGGAGACGTAAGAGGCGTAAGAACTCTTTTAGGAGACGTAAGAACTCTTGTGGGAGGCGTAAGAACTCTTTTAGGAGACGTAAGAACTCTTTTAGGAGGCGTAAGAACTCTTTTAGGAGACGTAAGAACTCTTTTAGGAGACGTAAGAACTCTTTTAGGAGACGTAAGAACTCTTTTAGGAGGCGTAAGAACTCTTTTAGGAGACTTAAGAACTCTTTTAGGAAACTTAAGAACTCTTTTAGGAGGCGTAAGAACTCTTTTAGGAGACGTAAGAGGCGTAAGAACTCTTTTAGGAGGCGTAAGAACTCTTAGGAGGCGTAAGAACTCTTTTAGGAGACGTAAGAGGCGTAAGAACTCTTTTAGGAGACGTAAGAACTCTTGTGGGAGACGTAAGAACTCTTTTAGGAGGCGTAAGAACTCTTTTAGGAGACGTAAGAACTCTTTTAGGAGACGTAAGAACTCTTTTAGGAGACGTAAGAACTCTTTTAGGAGACGTAAGAACTCTTTTAGGAGGCGTAAGAACTCTTTTAGGAGACGTAAGAACTCTTTTAGGAGGCGTAAGAACTCTTTTAGGAGACGTAAGAACTCTTGTGGGAGGCGTAAGAACTCTTTTAGGAGACGTAAGAACTCTTTTAGGAGGCGTAAGAACTCTTTTAGGAGGCGTAAGAACTCTTTTAGGAGACGTAAGAGGCGTAAGAACTCTTTTAGGAGGCGTAAGAACTCTTTTAGGAGACGTAAGAGGCGTAAGAACTCTTTTAGGAGGCGTAAGAACTCTTTTAGGGGACGTAAGAGGCGTAAGAACTCTTTTAGGAGGCGTAAGAACTCTTTTAGGAGGCGTAAGAACTCTTTTAGGAGACGTAAGAACTCTTTTAGGAGGCGTAAGAACTCTTAGGAGACGTAAGAGGCGTAAGAACTCTTTTAGGAGGCGTAAGAACTCTTTTAGGAGGCGTAAGAACTCTTTTAGGAGACGTAAGAGGCGTAAGAACTCTTTTAGGAGGCGTAAGAACTCTTTTAGGGGACGTAAGAGGCGTAAGAACTCTTTTAGGAGGCGTAAGAACTCTTAGGAGACGTAAGAGGCGTAAGAACTCTTTTAGGAGGCGTAAGAACTCTTTTAGGAGGCGTAAGAACTCTTTTAGGAGACGTAAGAGGCGTAAGAACTCTTTTAGGAGGCGTAAGAACTCTTTTAGGAGACGTAAGAGGCGTAAGAACTCTTTTAGGAGGCGTAAGAACTCTTTTAGGAGGCGTAAGAACTCTTTTAGGAGACGTAAGAACTCTTTTAGGAGACGTAAGATGCGTAAGAACTCTTTTAGGAGGCGTAAGAACTCTTAGGAGACGTAAGAACTCTTTTAGGAGGCGTAAGAACTCTTTTAGGAGACTTAATTTATCTTTTTATACCCCATTATTATCTCTTATTTGTCTATGCAGCTTAGAGAGACGCTTTTTCACAGTGATGTGGAAACGGTACGTGAGCAGGCGGCAACCTCCGGTTCTGAAGAGTGAAACCAACGTGGTTGTATAGAAGTATATGCTTCATGTGTTAAAGCTGCATTCTCTCTCCTGACCACCAGGGGGTGACTCCTCTGGTTGTATATAAATGACTCTACTTCTCTCTTCATGTCTTCCCTCAGTAAACATGAGTTTATGTCTCAATCTCTAGTTTCAAGTCTTCTTCTATACAGCATGATAATTCCTCCGGTTCCTAGAATGGAGACGTATTGCTCGACATTAAGAATAGTGAGACTGTTGAGATGAGTGAGACTCTCACCTGTCGGTCAGTAATACCTGAACCATCGTGTGGTTTAACATCTTAAAGGAGGCTTTGAGCCCTTTTCATCCAGGTGGGCGTTTCTTACACGAGCTGCTGTCCAGTAATGACTTAAGTGGCTCAGAGTTGAGGTCGAGGCTTAATCTGAATGTCCATCTGCTCCCCGGTATTGAACGCTCGGTCCCAACAGTCCTGATGGATTAAAACGGCACAGTGAGCCTTGAGCCTGGGGGTTGTGGGGGCAGGAAGTATACCATCTTGTGGTAGCTGACTCTTCATTGCCCCTGGATGGGTTAAGGGGTTAGCCTCTAGACTTCTATACAACCAGAGGGGTCGCCCCCTGGTGGTCAGGAGAGAGAATGCAGCTTTAGACTCCCTCTCCTCACCCGGTGGTCTGGATGCTCAGCTGAAAGCAGCGGTCCCTTTCTTGCGGTCCTAAAGTCCAGTTTGTTGTGGTTTCAGGACTACAAGCCAGAAGAAGACCCGGCTCTCTTCCACTCCGCCAAGACGGGCAGAGGACCCCTCGGCCCGGACTGGAAGGTACCGGCGTAGCGCCGTGAACGCAGAGCTGGACGCCGCGTCCTCTGTCTCGTCATGTCCTCTGTCTCGTCCCGTCCTCTGTCTCGTCATGTCCTCTGTCTCGTCATGTCCTCTGTCTCGTCCCGTCCTCTGTCTCGTCATGTCCTCTGTCTCGTCCCGTCCTCTGTCTCTTCATGTCCTCTGTCTCGTCCCGTCCTCTGTCTCTTCATGTCCTCTGTCTCGTCCCGTCCTCTGTCTCTTCATGTCCTCTGTCTCGTCATGTCCTCTGTCTCGTCCCGTCCTCTGTCTCTTCATGTCCTCTGTCTCTTCATGTCCTCTGTCTCGTCATGTCCTCTGTCTCGTCATGTCCTCTGTCTCTTCATGTCCTCTGTCTCGTCCCGTCCTCTGTCTCGTCATGTCCTCTGTCTCTTCATGTCCTCTGTCTCGTCATGTCCTCTGTCTCGTCCCGTCCTCTGTCTCGTCCCGTCCTCTGTCTCGTCATATCCTCTGTCTCTTCATGTACTCTGTCTCTTCATGTCCTCTGTCTCGTCCCGTCCTCTGTCTCGTCATGTCCTCTGTCTCGTCCCGTCCTCTGTCTCGTCATGTCCTCTGTCTCATCCCGTCCTCTGTCTCGTCATGTCCTCTGTCTCATCCCGTCCTCTGTCTCGTCATGTCCTCTGTCTCTTCATGTCCTCTGTCTCTTCATGTCCTCTGTCTCGTCCCGTCCTCTGTCTCTTCATGTCCTCTGTCTCGTCATGTCCTCTGTCTCTTCATGTCCTCTGTCTCGTCATGTCCTCTGTCTCTTCATGTCCTCTGTCTCTTCATGTCCTCTGTCTCTTCATGTCCTCTGTCTCGTCCCGTCCTCTGTCTCTTCATGTCCTCTGTCTCGTCATGTCCTCTGTCTCTTCATGTCCTCTGTCTCGTCATGTCCTCTGTCTCGTCCCGTCCTCTGTCTCGTCCCGTCCTCTGTCTCTTCATGTCCTCTGTCTCGTCATGTCCTCTGTCTCTTCATGTCCTCTGTCTCGTCCCGTCCTCTGTCTCTTCATGTCCTCTGTCTCGTCCCGTCCTCTGTCTCGTCCCGTCCTCTGTCTCGTCATGTCCTCTGTCTCGTCCCGTCCTCTGTCTCGTCATGTCCTCTGTCTCTTCATGTCCTCTGTCTCTTCATGTCCTCTGTCTCGTCCCGTCCTCTGTCTCTTCATGTCCTCTGTCTCGTCATGTCCTCTGTCTCTTCATGTCCTCTGTCTCGTCATGTCCTCTGTCTCGTCCCGTCCTCTGTCTCGTCCCGTCCTCTGTCTCTTCATGTCCTCTGTCTCGTCATGTCCTCTGTCTCGTCATGTCCTCTGTCTCTTCATGTCCTCTGTCTCGTCCCGTCCTCTGTCTCTTCATGTCCTCTGTCTCGTCCCGTCCTCTGTCTCTTCATGTCCTCTGTCTCGTCCCGTCCTCTGTCTCGTCCCGTCCTCTGTCTCGTCATGTCCTCTGTCTCGTCCCGTCCTCTGTCTCGTCATGTCCTCTGTCTCTTCATGTCCTCTGTCTCGTCCCGTCCTCTGTCTCATCATGTCCTCTGTCTCGTCCCGTCCTCTGTCTCGTCATGTCTTTAACACTCCTCCCGTCCTCCACAGAACGAGCTGAAGACGGACTGTCCCTACATGTGTGCGTACAAACTGGTCACGGTGAAGTTCAGGTGGTGGGGTCTGCAGACCAAAGTGGAGAACTTCATCCACACGGTAAAGATAGATATAAACTATATATATATATATATAATATACTAGATATTAAAGCCTCAGGAGTGTTTAATTAATATCAGTTCATAACGTCTCTTCTTCTGCGGCCTCTGCACTTCTTAGTTTGAACACTAGATGCCGCCACCTTCATGAACAACTATTTGATCTACATTGATTACTAGTTGATGAAAAAGTGAGTGCCAGAAATGAGTTATTTTTCAGGTGGAGGGTCCGTTTGTTTGCTTATTTTTTTTGCAGGGAATCTGTTTTCCGGGATTGTTTTGAAAGTAAAGATCAGTTTCACGCTTCCAGGTCTAGAAACACAGATGTTCTTCTTGCACTCTTAACTAGTCTGTCGTCTCATTTATACAAAAACACACAGGAGGAAAAATACTCTGATTCATAAAACCGTACACCGGCCTGTGTGTAGTTTCCTTTTTATGAATATCACATCTCTACACGCCCACATTCATTGATCGGTGGTTCTTATACGGGGGAAGAAGAGGGAGGACAACCGAGAATTTCATATTTGACACAGAAGTCTGACGTGCACGTGGAGGAGGGTTTCATTCCGTGGTTGTAAATGACTATTTCTGAATTGCTTTGCTTTTCGGTGAGTCCATGAAGTGTTGTTCCGGTTTTCGGACAGCAGAGGGCGACGTGGCTTTTCCCAAGTTTTCTTCAACTTGAAGGAAGGAGGGGTCGACTTTGACTGAAGCGCAGATCATTATTTAGATGTGGGAAAACGACGAGTCTCGTTTTTTGTCTAACTTCTTATTCCTTCCGCAGCAAGAGAGGCGTATCTTCACCAACTTCCACCGCCAGCTGTTCTGCTGGATCGACCGATGGGTGGGCTTGACCATGGAGGACATCAGGCGGATGGAGGCGGAGACCCAAAAAGAGCTCGAGGAGGTAAATATCCCACGATCGATCCTCTGGGATCCACCCTGAGGAGGTGGTGAACGCACCTCAGCGTTCTCCGTCGTGAACGACCTCGTCTGCTCCGTTTAACTCTTTTTACTCCGACTGCTCCGATCAGATGCGTCAGAAGGGAGACGTGCGAGGAACCTCTGCAACAGACGTGTAGAGGCGTCGCTGTAGCTCAGAAACACTAGAGGCAGGCTGAGTAAGTCTCCCCGGCGGCTGCATGTGCACGGCTCCACCTTCTCCTTCACTGCCGGCTTCACTTACACTCACTGTCTGTCCTCTTCGTTTGTTCTCGTCCTGACGCCTGGTGTCTGTCTTCATGTCTCTAAACGTCAGCGACTCGCTGCTCCTCGTCCTCCTGCAGCTCGTCTTCACGCTCCTTCATTTTGTTTTCCTGCTCGACGTTTGTGACGTGTGACTAAAGTTGGGCTGCACCGAAAAGTTGTTTCTTTGTGTTTTTAAAGATAAGAATCAGGCTGCACTAATATTATTAGTATTATACTTATTAATAGAATTAGATTCCACTCGTGGCTGCGAAAGATTGTTTCAGACATTGTTTCATTAACATTAATAATAACTCAACTGCAGTGTGTTGTAAAGTCCAAAAGTCAAAGTTTAATAAATAAATACAAGTAAAATGTATTTATATGGCGCTTTTCACAAATAAAATGATATATTCCTTTATTAGTTCCGCAGTGGGGAGATTGCAGGATTACAGCAGCAGACGGGTAAAGTGCACAAAGACACGTAGTAAAATACACAAGTAATATAAATAAACAGTAAATATCAATATTATATATACAGACAGAATAACATGTATTTATATTAACGGGAGCTTTGTAACGTAAAGACAAGCAGAACACATGTTGTCACTAGTTTAAGAGTTAAAGACACAAAATACTCAATATATACAGCAAAACAATGGAGCGTATTAATTTAGGGAATAAAACGATAAAGAAAGTGCAAAAATGCAAAGTATGTGCAGTGTATATGAAGTTTTTTAAAGAAAGTCGGGTCAGGACTTCAGAAAATATGACGACTAAAAACATTGGTTCAAACAGATTTTAATGTATAAAAAGCAAAAAAACAACTCCATTCGGTGCAGCCCGAACACGACGCCTCTGTTTGACTCTGACTTTTCTGTCCTCTCCAGCTGCATAACACTCTGACTCTTTAACTCTGACTCTTCTGTCCTCTCCAGCTGCATAACACTCTGACTCTTTAACTCTGACTCTTCTGTCCTCTCCAGCTGCATAACACTCTGACTCTTTAACTCTGACTCTTCTGTCCTCTCCAGCTGCATAACACTCTGACTCTTTAACTCTGACTCTTCTGTCCTCTCCAGCTGCATAACACTCTGACTCTTTAACTCTGACTCTCCTCTCCAGCTGCATAACACTCTGACTCTTTAACTCTGACTCTCCTCTCCAGCTGCATAACACTCTGACTCTTTAACTCTGACTCTCCTCTCCAGCTGCATAACACTCTGACTCTTTAACTCTGACTCTCCTCTCCAGCTGCATAACACTCTGACTCTTTAACTCTGACTCTCCTCTCCAGCTGCATAACACTCTGACTCTTTAACTCTGACTCTCCTCTCCAGCTGCATAACACTCTGACTCTTTAACTCTGACTCTCCTCTCCAGCTGCATAACACTCTGACTCTTTAACACTGACTCTCTTCTCCAGCTGCATAACACTCTGACTCTTCTCTCCTCTCCAGCTGCATAACACTCTGACTCTTTAACTATGGCTCTTTAACTCTGACTCTTTAACTCTGACTCTTCTCTCCTCTCCAGCTGCATAACACTCTGACTCTTCAACTCTGACTCTTTAACTCTGACTCTTGTCTCCTCTCCAGCTGCATAACACTCTGACTCTTTAACTCTGACTCTTAACTCTGACTCTTTAACTCTGACTCTTGTCTCCTCTCCAGCTGCATAACACTCTGACTCTTTAACTCTGACTCTTCTCTCCTCTCCAGCTGCATAACACTCTGACTCTTTAACTATGGCTCTTTAACTCTGACTCTTTAACTCTGACTCTTGTCTCCTCTCCAGCTGCATAACACTCTGACTCTTTAACTCTGACTCTTCTCTCCTCTCCAGCTGCATAACACTCTGACTCTTTAACTATGGCTCTTTAACTCTGACTCTTTAACTCTGACTCTTGTCTCCTCTCCAGCTGCGTAATACTCTGGCTCTTTAACTCTGACTCTTTAACTCTGACTCTTGTCTCCTCTCCAGCTGCGTAATACTCTGGCTCTTTAACTCTGACTCTTAACTCTGACTCTTTAACTCTGACTCTTGTCTCCTCTCCAGCTGCGTAATACTCTGACTCTTTAACTCTGACTCTTGTCTCCTCTCCAGCTGCGTAATACTCTGACTCTTTAACTCTGACTCTTGTCTCCTCTCCAGCTGCATAACACTCTGACTCTTTAACTATGGCTCTTTAACTCTGACTCTTTAACTCTGACTCTTGTCTCCTCTCCAGCTGCG
>NC_136607.1:21883555-21891055 GCF_910589615.1 Taurulus bubalis
CTAACATTCATCATCACATAAAGGACCACTTCATCCTTCAGTTTATCACTAACATTCATCCTTCAGTTCATCACTAACATTCATCAACACATAAAGGACCACTTCATCCTTCAGTTTATCACTAACACTCATCATCAACACATCTGGAGATACAAGGTTTTCACTGGATATGAAAGGATGAACTACTCGTCTTAGAAGAAACTAAAGCTGTCAGACGAATTAAGGAACAAGTACAATATGTACTTGTGAGATGAAGTACAGTAAAAAGTACAATATTGGAAGTAATGCGCTCACAGCAGTATTTTCTAACGGCTCATAATCAACGACCCGAACTCTCCGTTTGTGAAGTACAATATTTGTCTCTGAGACGTAGTGGAGTAGAAGTATAAAGTAGTAGAAGTATCCAGCTGCATACAATGGAAATACTCAGAAAGGTACATACAATGAGTACTTAATTCCCAATGGGTAGATAATTTTCTTGGGGATGTTACATTGTGAAAGCATTGAGCAGCAGTGACATTACAATACAGTTTGTAAGGTATCAACTAGGGCTGTGCGGTATTCCGATTCAACCGGTATTCCGATTCAACCGGTATTCCGATTCAACCGGTATTCCGATTCAACCGGTATTCCGATTCAACCGGTATTCCGATTCAACCGGTATTCCGATTCAACCGGTATTCCGATTCAACCGGTATTCCTTACGGTATGAATTGTTCACATACCGTCAAACCGGTCGCCGCTTTTGGCGTCAACAACAGTTAATGTTCACAGCTTGAAGCTGAAGGAACAACGGGCCGAGCTTCTTATGGTGACTCAGTTGACTCATGGTTTTATAAGAAATGACAAACGCCAAAAAATGGCTTTTATAATAATGTAAAACCCAAATGAATGTCTTGAAATGACTTGTTTTCTCCGAGTGCCCCGAGGTTTCCACTTTACTGTCGCATCAGACCAAGAAAGCAACACAAGCAGGAGCCTCGTGGTGTTCCCCTTGAAATATGACTTGAACAATGGATTTATTATCCAAATAATCTCCCAGATGTACATGTTAATACACAGAGTTATATCCCGTTGCATTCCCACTCATGTGCGATGACGTCATGTCTGAAATGTGCGATCGCCATCATTAATGTGACGTTGTCCTCTTGTGTTTCCTCAGATTATCTCGACAATGGCAACAATAAAATGGCGATACAGCAGGCCGACAAACTGCTGAAGAAACACAAGGACCTGCACTGTGCCAAGGTGAGTGACTGTTGGTTCTCCGGACCGCCATGTTTACAACGTTTATGAGGGAACACATCAAGAGAGAAGAGTCGTTTATGTAGACTTCTATACAACCAGAGGAGTCGCCCCCTGGTGGTCAGGAGAGAGAATGCAGCTTTAACACACGAAGCATAGACTTCTATACAACCAGAGGGGTTGTATGCCCCCTGACTAATTGTACATGTATCCATTCGTGTATTCATGTGGTCTTTCATACCCGAACCCTGCTTCAGGTCCTAAAGGCCATCGGCCTTCAGAGGACAGGGAAGCAGGACGAGGCCTTCACTCTGGCCCAGGAAGTGGCCTCGCTAGAGCCCACTGACGACAACTCTCTACAGGCGCTGACCATTCTGTACCGGGAGATGCATCGCCGTGAGTCCACACACACACACACACACACACACACACACACACACACACACACACACACACACACACATGTACACACACACACACACACACATGTACACACACACACAGACACACACAGACACACACAGACACACACAGACACACACACAGACACACACACACACAGACACACACACAGACACACACACACACACACACACAGACACACACACAGACACACACACACACAGACACACAGACACACACACACACACACAGACACACACACACACACACACACACACACAGACACACACACACACACACACACACACACACACACACACACACACACACAGACACACACACACACACACACACACACACACACACACACACACACAGACACACACACACACAGACACACACACACACACAGACACACACAGACACACACACACACACAGACACAGACACACACACACACGTACGTGTTGACTACGGTGTCGTTCACAGCGGAGTTGGTCACCAAGCTGTACGAAGCCGCGGTGAAGAAGGTTCCCCTCAGCGAGGAGTACCACTCTCACCTGTTCATGGCGTACGCCCGCGTGGGCGAGTACAAGAAGATGCAGCAGGTGAGGAAGCTGCTTCACGGCCGACGCGCCGCACGACACCAACAGCTGTGGCTTTAGGGTTAATAATGAAGAGGATGTTGATGACTGCGTCTTGGCCCTTTACAGGCGGGAATGGCCTTGTATAAAATCGTCCCCAAGAATCCGTATTACTTCTGGTCTGTCATGAGTCTGGTGATGCAGGTACGAGGACGTTTTTGTCTTTTTACGGCCACGTTCCCTAAATATTGTGGTGAAATAAACCCGTGTGCTGTTTTGCTTTGCAGGCCATCTCAGCACAAGATGAGAAGCTGTCCCAGACCATGTTCCTGCCTCTGGCTGAACGCATGGTGGAGAAAATGGTGAAGGAGGAGAAGATTGAAGCGGAAGCAGAGGTGAGAGAAGTGACCCGAGGCTCATCAGCCCTGATCAGGTGTTCTGCAGCTCATGTGACCTTCATATGAATACCAGCCCCTCTTGTCCTTGATCTCTAAAGAATCAGCAACTCATTGCCTTTACCAAAATGTTTTTAAATCATATTTATTATTTATTTTCTGCCTAAATATGATAAAAAGTCAAGAGTCTGATTAAAAAAGGACTCGTCGATCGCTCCACGAGTTTTTTTAATTGTATGTTCGGTGCCTTCCCATCATCCCACAGAGTTGTACTGCACCGCTTTAGAAGGATTAAGACCTAAAGCATCCAAACCTGCAATAATAATCACAATAAACATAAGCAATGACATTTTTTCAAGCCTTTCCAGTCCAGAAATCATGTTTTTCGGTTCAGAAATAGAAAAATTAGCAAATTTGACCTGAATTTTGCTCACACTATGACCGTCATGTACTTCAAATGACCGTCTTTAAAAAACAATGTAGTCCATCATTTCTCTTCTCACGAGGGTTTACAGTTCTTTAGCCGTTTAAATGTATTAAATCGGACCAGTGGATGATGATCTAGAAGCGTTTGAGTTTTTTAAAACTCACTTCCTCATTTCTGAAAAAGCAGTAAAAAAGATGAGGTAGGAAGAGTTCAGAAAACCGTTTAAAACCCTCTGAGCCCCAAGACGCTTCAGGGCATCTCTCTGGAGCCTCGTTTTTCACTGTAGCATAAAAGTCCTGCTCCTTATGGAGGCAACAAAAGATGGCGAACCCAAACATACCTTTAGTGCAGAATAAGACGTTTAAAGACTTAAATCATGAAGAGGTGTCTTCTCTTTTTCTCCCTGTTAAAATGCTTTTTGTGAGGTTGTTGACATCGTTTACAGCCGTTTCTGCATTTAATTCTGACTTTCTTCCTGTGACCTGCAGGTGCAGCTGTATTATATGATCCTGGAGCGTTTGGGAAAGTGTGTCGAGGCTCTGGACGTGATCAGGGGTCCACTTGGTGGTAGGTGTTCGTCAGAGGGCGACGACGATGCAAGTTACTACAAGGAGCTTTCACCTGCTTGTGTCTGGAGAGGAGGAGGCACAGGAGAACCAGAACCAGACCGTCAGACCTGCTGCAGTCAATGAGGTTTCCTCAAGGGACCCTGGTGCTCAGAGGCACTACCGCCTTTGTCCACAGAGGGCGCCAGACCCACCACAACATGAAAGCTCCTCGTCGTGACTTTAATCAGCATCTATTTAAACGTGCCGGTGTTTTCAGCCGCAGTCCTTTTGGCAAGATGTCTTTTGAAAATAAAAAAGTGTCAGCTTCAGAAATAACTGCAATAGTATTAATAAATCCTGCAGAAGTAAAACACTGATGCACGAAGGTAAAAAACTCCACTGTTCTGCATCGAAGCAATGGGACTCGGTTAATAACCACATGTTGCACACGGCAGGAGGGCTCATAAATACAACAGCATCTTCTATATATTGTCCCATATGAAACCCAATCACCTTCATATTATATCGATGTGTAACCCTAACCCTCCCACAGAGAAGCTGACCAGCGAGCTGCAGAGCAGAGAGTCAAAGTGCATGATGCTCTACCGGAGGCTGCAGCGCTGGCCGGAGTGCAACTCTCTGGCCCACAAGCTGCTGCTCAAGAAGTGAGTCCAGGCCCTTTTTTAATATGTTTAATAAACGAGGCTTCTGAGAGACGAGCTCGTGTGTTTGTGTTCGCAGCCCAGACGACTGGCAGTTCTACCCGTCCTACTTCGACTCTCTCTTCCACCTCATGGATCAGTCCTGGATTCCTCCGGAAGAAGGCGAGCAGTGAGTCAACGAGTGTTTGCTCTGTGTTTCTGTGTGAGGTAGATTAGTACGAAAAGTAGGAAAAATTCACTGCTTCTATTGTCCAAAATATAACTCCCTCGGGTATGACATTCAGAGCTGATGTGATGAATACATTTTGAATGACTCAATTCACCACCATGTGATACGATACTAGAGGCTACGATTCCATATATCACCATACTATAAACAAGGTGATATACTGCATTATTCTTTTAGTATTATTTATATGGATAAAGAAAACGTTTACATCCGATCTGACTAAACACCTCCATCACACTTCCTGTATCTTCATAGCTCCTTTTCCTGCAGTCTGAGCCGCATGCAAACTATTAATCATTAATAACCCGCAGTGTTTGTGAGCATCGGTTAGTATTGCACGACGTAGCGTCTCAATATCTTCTCATGCCCCTTCATAGTGGTTGATAATGGTTCCTGAGCTGTGTTCACCTCTTCTGCCCAAAAGCATAACGACTGCAAAAGTAAACTATTGTTTTATTCTTATTGTTGTTGTTGCAAGCAAATAAACACGTTGTGCAAAAGGTGTTAAGCTACGACACGTTTTCACAGCCGCTGATGAACGTTTAACTTTTCATGTGCTCACATATCCGCTTCATCCTTTCACCAACATTCTTTTTATTTCTGTCAATGCGATGAAAGCTGCAGGAAATAAACGTCTTCACTCGACTGATGAGTGAAATGAGGCGAGGGGCGGGGCTTAATAAACCCAGAACGGTGCTGCGTTTCAACTTTTTTATTTTTTTTATACAAACTACCAGTTTAAACGCTGGAAAAAACCCAATGAATCTGCAATCAGTTCGGTGGTTTAGCTCTCAGCGAGAGAAGAGCGACTTCTACCAGACGCTTGTCGCGGTGAATGTGTTTATAAATATGAGTATTGATCCGCTCCTGCGTGTCTGTCTCCAGCTGTCCGGAGGGTCCGGTCCATCACACGGTGGCCGAGGTGACGAGCTTCGTGGAGGAGAGGATTCTGGGAGAAGACGGCAAAGACTCGCGCTCGCTCAGAGGGCCGTACTTGGCTCGGCTCGAACTAATGCACAGGCTGAGGGAACGGGGCCGTCCGGAAGAGAAACTGTTAGGTAAAAACACACGGACGTAGAAAGAGAAAGCAGTTGCTTTTTGCCCTGTTCTTTAAGCCCCTCCCCCTTTGCCTGGTGCTTCAGCCTTTTTGTATGTGGCTTCAAACAGGTGATCCCTTAGAGCTAATGGTGCAGTTCTTTGCGAAGTTTGGAGACAAACCCTGCTGCATCACCGACCTAAAACTATACCTCCACCTGCTGCGGCCCGAGCAGCACGTGCAGGTGAGTCCCAGCGGCGCGGCGGGAGTGCGAGGCGGCGGGTCGGCCGCGACTCAACGCGCTTCTGTTGTTTCCCCCGCAGTTCATCAACCGGGTGAGCGAGGCGGTGCCGCTGGGGGAGCGGGGCGACGAGGGCTTCGCCTTCCCAGAAGACACCAGGGCGCTGCAGAGGCACCTGTGCGCCTGTCAGCTGGGGCGAGCGCTCGGCCTGCACCACGCGCTCGACCCCGACGGGAAGCTGCGGCTCATCGCCGAGCTCAAAGCCCACTACCGCCACGGACTCAAGTTCGGTGAGGCGCCGCGTCTTAAAACCCGTATGATGCGTTTCATTTGCCGTTTGTTTCGGGGAATCGTCTCGTTCACGGAGCGAAGAGGCGTGAACGTTGCTCCTGTCGAGGCTGCGTTGGCTTTGCAGGTGCAAACTTGAATCATATTTCATCAAACTGAGCAAACTTTTCACGTCAGCGCTGCCACAGATTCTGCTCCTTTTACCCGTCTTTATATATTCTTGTATGAACGGTTTCAGGTTGAGGGACTTTTAATAAACAATGCTGCGTTTCAGAAGCTCTGACTGACGTCTGCTCAACAGGGACCAACGCGCTGAAGACGGAGCTGCAGTTCTCTGACATGTACTGTCTCATGGCGGCTCACGTTTACATCGACCTGTGGAAGGAGACGGGTGAGTCTGACCTGTGGGGTCTGAAACAGTCATGTGTTCATGTGGTATGTTCATGTGCTCATGTGGTATGTTCATGTGTTCATGTGGTATGTTCATGGGTTCATGTGGTATGTTCATGTGTTCATGTGTTATGTTCATGTGTTCATGTGGTATGTTCCTGTGGGGTCTGAAACAGTCATGTGTTCATGTGTTCTGTTCATGTGTTACATTCATGTGTTCATGTGTTATATTCATGTGTTCATGTGTTGTGTTCATGTGTTATATTCATGTGTTCATGTGGTATGTTCATGTGTTATGTTCATGTGTTCATGTGTTATATTCATGTGTTCATGTGTTATATTCATGTGTTCATGTGTTATGTTCATGTGTTGTGTTCATGTGTTATGTTCATGTGTTCATGTGTTATGTTCATGTGTTCATGTGTTATGTTCATGTGTTATGTTCATGTGTTCTATTCATGTGTTCTATTCATGTGTTCATGTGTTATATTCATGTGTTCATGTGTTATGTTCATGTGTTCATGTGTTATATTCATGTGTTCATGTTCATGTGTTCATGTGTTATATTCATGTGTTTATGTGTTCTGTTCATGTGTTCTGTTCATGTGTTATATGCATGTGTTCATGTGGTATGTTCATGTGGTATGTTCATGTGTTCTATTCATGTGTTCATGTGTTACATTCATGTGTTCATGTGGTGTGTTCATGTGGTATGTTCATGTGTTATATTCATGTGTTCTGTTCATGTGTTCTGTTCCTGTGGCATCTGAAACAGTCATGTACATGTTATATTCATGTGGTATGTTCATGTGTTCATGTGGTATGTTCATGTGTTACATTCATGTGTTCATGTGTTACATTCATGTGTTCATGTGTTACATTCATGTGTCCATGTGGTATGTTCATGTGTTCATGTGTTATATTCATGTGTTCATGTCTTCTGTTCATGTGTTATATTCATGTGTTTATGTCGTCTGTTCATGTGTTATATTCATGTGTTCATGTGTTATATTCATGTATTCATGTGTTCATGTGTTATATTCATGTGTTATA